>NC_081411.1:564657925-564999320 GCF_030272615.1 Cryptomeria japonica | reverse complement strand
AATTACAAACAAATACACATATTCTAGTGCTCACTCTTAACTATCTTTCTGCCAAAGGATTTGTCAAAATACTAAATCTAACTATGACTTTTTTGATGCGCACGTCAGACACTATGTTATGTTTTTCAGAAGAAAAAAAATAGGGTCAATTTTTCGTGCACGAAGGATTTGACCCCCTTAATCTTATCCAATTTTGAAAAAGTTTAGTAGTTTGGAAACTAGATTCAGAGTACTACAATATGTTGTTGTTTGATTATCTTCATATCTTGAGTGGATGACTTTCAAATTTTGCCTCTAATTTCAAGTTCACTTGATTTCAGAAAAAAAGTGTCCCACTTATATCCCCCTTTTTTACCACCATCTTTGTGCACTTACCCAAAAAGAAAACAAAGAGATCATGAACAAGAAATGGAGGTAGAAGACATTAATCTATCTAGACCTCAGCCTAACTCTTCTCAAATTCCTCAAGATGTAACTAACAAAGTTACTCTGAAGGTTAAACCCCCTCCTTTTCCTTTTAATCTACAAAATGTTACTAAAATACCTTCTTTGAGAAGAGCATTACAATTTTCATCTCTTGACCTTGAGTCAAGTATCAATCTATTGGTACCTTTTCCTCTCTTTCATGGCTGGAGAAGACTCTCTTAAAGAAGAGGAAAATAGTACCAATGAGTTTTCCCCATGACAACATAGTAAGGAAATTACTACAAAGAACTCCTAAGCCTAATAAATTGAATACCACATCAAGGCTAATGGAGAATAATAGTACAAGGCACCTATTTGTATAATTTGTACACCCATCTACCCAAAAAGAGCCTACTCAAGCTAACATAACTGACTATAATATGGAAAATTTGATTTGGGACCTACAAGTAGAGATGGAGATGTCCATAATTTTTAGGTGAAAACATCTAGGCTATTGGAGAACTCCTTACTAGTTGCTTAAAGTCTTTGGTGGATCCCACTCTATAGTCAATCACTCAAGCAAGTACTTATTTTGACCCAAGCTTAGTAGTTGGGAAAGAAATTATGAATAAGGTGCAAAAAGATAGATCTTATGGTAGAATTACTCTATAATGGGTAAAATATTTGAAGGCTAAAGGGCCCACATTCATTGAAAAAACTAGAAAAGTGTAGGATGATTTGATTTTGCTAAGAAATGCTATTTACAAAAAATAGAAAACACCAAACAAGAGGAGTCTCTTTTGCTAGAAGTTCATCAATAACTCAAGGAGATATTGGACATGGACTTAGATAAGGTGATATAGAATAAATTATCCAGAATGTACATGATCCTTGATGTATCATGTGGAGAAATTGTTGAGAGGAAGGACTACTTCTTGAAACAAAATATCAAAGAGCAAGAAAAATTATTAAAGGAATGTAATTGTGTCAATGTTGACATCTATAAGGATCTTTTAGAATTCGATGTTGATTGAAGGAGAAATACAACACGAGTGGTGCAATAAATACTATATGAGCTAAAGGAGGTGTTAGTGAAGAAAATAGATGCATTGTCATATTAGCAAGACTTTTGCAAGGATAACATGAAAAAGTTGGCAACAATTGATGTGGCTCTATCATGGTATGAGAATCCATGGTTGAAAAGCTATTCGAAATCTAAGAACTAAACATGAATATTTATTAACATACTGAAACTTTAGTTGTCACCTAGGTGTTGAAGAACTATAAGGAAAGAGTTGTAGCTACTCAGCAAACCCCTTGTGGATGGAGCCAATATGGGTGTAAAACACCTGCCACCTCAACAATAACCATTTATTAAATATAAGATGTTTAAAATTTTATAATGTCTCAAATATATTAAACTTTTAAATTATTTTTCTACGGAATCAGTTTTCAAGACTTGGAGGCCATTACATTTTGTAAATCTTTAAATGTGTAACCAAAACAAATTTGGGTATGTGCACCAAGATGATGAACAAAAAGAGGGTATAAGTGGCCACTTTTAAGTGAAATCAGCTAAACCTAAACTTAGAGGAGTGGTTTGAGACTCATGCACTCAAATTTGAAGATACCAAAAGAAGAAGAAGTGTAATACTTTGAATCTAGTTTCTAAACTACTAAAGTTTTCAAAAAAATGGATAATATTAAGAGGGTCAAACCCTTCCCACACATAAAAGTGTTCCTATTTTTTAGCAAAACATTACATAGTGTCTAGTGTGTGGGTCAAAAAATTTATAGTTGAATTTAGTATGTTGAAAACCCTTTGGTAGAAAGATAGTTAAAAGTGCTCGTATTAGAAGTTGTGTATTTTTTGTAATTTCTTATGATGTGATTTTTTTATGATTTTTCGAAGTAGACGCATCTTGATAATCATATGCCTATTCATGTGGGTCACATAACTTGTATTAAAATAATAAAAAATGAAAAAAAAATAAAAATAAATGGAAGTGTAAAGAATGAAGTGTAGAACAATAATATATAATTTATTTTAAATTTGGACAAGTAGGTCAAAAGTTATTATAAAAATGTTATACATGTCTCTAAGAGCTATGGAAACATTGGTAAAAGAAATAAAAAATTAATATGTTAGTGTTATTCAAATCTGAAATAAATAATATGATTAGAAATATCAGAACATATATGAAATAATGGTGGTAGTTTTACAAATACCCACAAGTGATAACGTGCAAATCTGGAGATGAGGAAGTTGAGAAACCAGATTGGAAGAAGAAAATATGTAAAAAGGTGGGAAATGAAGCTCCCAAGCTTAAGTTTTGTCATCCAAGACTAAGTACAAGGAAAAATGCATACATGTTATTCAAAATAAAAACATATTTGCACTTTTATGAGAGTAAAACATGCACGTGTTTTTTTGAATAAGCATAACATGCACGTGTTATGCTAAACAAGAAAAACATGTACATGGTTTGCTGACTTAAAACTAGAAAAGGAACATGTCCCTAGTTGGTTTTTAAGTTTATAACATTTAAGTATAAGTTTTAAATACTTTAAGTTATATTTTATGTATATATTGGCAGGATATTTGAGAATGGTTTTAGATCTCTAGGAGTCATAATGTAAATTCTAGATTTTAGGAGATCTTATTATTGGTTAATAGATTTTGTTCTCTTCAAAATATGATAATATGGACTCTTAGCCTAGACATGAGAACAAATTATTAACAACAGTTGGAGAAGTTGCAATTGTTTCTGCAACTTTCCTCTGAATTTGAGAGGTACAACTCCGTCTTATGATATGATTGTAGACTTTCTGGGGATGTTCTTAACCCGAAAGCAAGAAAGGTAAGACTTTTAACCAAAAATCTTTAAAGGAAAGGGAAGAAAGTAACATGCAAATAATGAAAGAATATTTCCAACTAATCATCACTCTCATATCAAAGTATGATAGAGATTGTAAGGTTCAAGATGGGGAGATCAAAGGATCTACAGTTGCCACTGCTATTCAATATTTATTCAAAGATAAACACTATATAACAATAATTGATGGAGGAAAAACAAATACTCTAATGACTCAATGCACAGAAACTTGAACAAAAATGCATCCACATAAGAGAAATGCAAATTTATCCATTATAGAAAAAATTCTAATCACATTAGATAAATTATTCAAAAACTTCCTTGATATTAAAGTATCAAAATTAACTAAACCAAGATCTTTCTTGTGTTTCAAAAAACAACACAAAGTCTGCATTCCCAAAACCCAAAACAAAATCCTCCTCCTCTTCTCCCTCCCCTCTCCCTGCTTTTTATTCTATTATCTCAAAACTCTTTTTATAACTAACATCCATTTGCCATAATGGTTTCAAGAAAGATAATGGTCTTGAAAATGATCCTTTCAAGAATTACCCTAAACAAAGTAAAACTCGTCAAAAGCATCTTTAACACTAAACCCATACCATAAATAATCCTAATTTTCTACTTCTTCATGAGGTACTCGATTCCTACCCACAATTTGATTTTCAATCATCTCAGTATTTGTCTCTTCTTCAATCGGTACCTTGAGAACTACCACAAATTCCTCTTCATTCTGAATGCATTCTTGAGCAAAGTTAGTCAAATCAAAGAGGATGTCCTTGTGCATATACTCGACATTGGGTTGTATCATTGGAGTTTTCCCTTTGACCACCATCTTCATTTTCATGTGAAAAGATAACTACCAGGGTTTCTTCTAGCAATTATTTCTTCTTGTACCCATTGTTTGTGGTTTTCAGCCTGATCCACCATTTTGCCTAATAAGGTGATTGTCTTTCTATATTTTGCAAAATCAATATGTTGTTTCCATGCAAGGGCATGCATCCCTTAGATAGTACTCCCTTGTTCTCTATTTGGCCAATTTAAATCAAGATCAACAACCAGAAACTAGTTATTACAAGGCAAAACCATGCTGACAAAGAAAATTCATTATGAATGATAGTGCGCGTTACTTTGGCTAGCTCATAGGGTGGTGCATTAAATTTCATCTACAAAAGGTGATAATATCGAATGCTACAACTCATGTTGCTGCCTTTACATGCCTTTATCCATTTGATCAACCATTAAAGAGGGTACTTGCAAATCTTCATTCGATTTTTTCCTTGGGAGTTGTGTAATGTACAAAAACCAATTGACCTGGGAGCTTATAGAGCATGCAAAAAGAGATTTTGAATTCTCCAATACCTCGACACCATCCTCTAAGGGAGTATTGGTCATTAAGAAGAATCGAGAATTTTGACTAGTGCATATTTTCGGTTGTCGCCTGATCACCTGATAGATAAAAGCTCCTCCTTTGGAATTACAGCATCAGGTCAAATTAGAACTCAAGGACCTTTAAGGTTTTACTGATGAAGCCATAACCGATAAAAAGGACAAATAATTATAAAATGAAAGTGAGCATTTTAAGTTTTAAAATGGAGGGGTTCTAACACATAATTTTTAGATAGTCAAATTTCAAGAACTAGTAGGCTGCTATCATCATTCTCTTGCTATGTCTCTATCTAATTATGTTTGTCTCTCCCAAACTCTAGACCTGTCTATTTTCCTATAAATCTTCTTCTCTCTACCTCTCTTTGTCTCACTCTCTCCTCTTTCCCCAAGCTCTCAATCTTATAATTTTTAAAACTTATTCAAATTTTAATTATCACTAAGCTCCTATTATCATTCTCTTTGTCTCTATTTCACTCTCTTTGTCTCCCTTGATCTCTAGACCTATCTCTCTTCTTATCACTCTCTCTATCCCTCTCTCCCCCATCTCTCTATCTCACTCTCTCCTCTCTCCTCAAGCTCTAAACCTATCTCTCTCACCCTTTTAATCTACATTTCCCCTCTCTTCTAGACCTACCTCACACACATTCTCTCCTCTCTATATCACCTCTCTCTTTCCTTCCCTCTCCCTACTTAACTCTATCTCCTCTTTCCCTCTACCTACGTACCTTTCCTCACTCCTATCATACATCTACTTCTATACGCACCTCTCTCTCTCTCTCTCTCTCTCTCTCTCTCTCTCTCTCTCTCTCTCTCTCTCTATATATATATATATATATATATATATATCCCACCCTCTCATGCTCCATCTTTACTTATCTCACTTGTTAGAGTAATTGGGTCTTTACTTGATTAATTAAACAATATTTGTTTAATTCTTTAAGTTCCCAATTATCTTTTTACACTTAAGCTAACATTAGGTGCATATAATTAATTATTTTAATTAATTATTATGTGAAAGCCTAGGGTTTTCCCTTTTTAGGGTTTATTGACCTATTAGAGGTTAATTTTTCTTTTCATTGTATTATCTTTTCACAATACATTTTTTGGTGAATTGGAGCTCTCATCTTTTGAGAATATTTTCCGGTGTTTTGTGTGTTCTTCAGATTTTGCTTCATTGCTTCTCCTTGTAATAGGTTATTCGGCTTGCAAAAAATCTTTAGCCTACTATGGGGTTGTATTTCTCAACTCCTATATGGTATCAGAGCTCAGATCTGCAGCTACCTGTTCTTGTTTTTTGAGAATTTTGCATTTGAAGCAGATCTGGGGTTTCAAGTTTTTTTTGTGTGCTTAGGGTTAAGGTTTTTTTTTTAAGCACTTTGGGCCTAAACGAACATCACCATCATGCTCAGAAGGCCCAAAAACCCATATAGTCATATAAAATTTGTCCTTTTTTGACCCCTGAGCATATGGGTGATATTTTTTTTCTACCAGCCAGGCCGTACGGCCCTGGCACGCAAATCGAGAAAAAATTAAAAAAAGAAATTTGCCTTTTTATGACATGCAGGCCAGATTGTTTTTTTTATTTTTGAAAAAAAAATTCACACAAAAAAAGTCAAAAATCCACTTGCAAATTGGAAAAGAAAAAAAATAAATTTTTTGCTAGGTTTTTGGGCACCGGACCTGACTGTCCGACGTCGTACGGTGCCTACTGATGCATCAAGCCGGCCCCATAGGCCCGCCAGCCCTCCGGACACCATAGGCACCACTGGCTGCAAACTCCAGCGAGAGAACCCTCATTAGCAACGAAAGCTCCCGCTGGCCCCGGCCCCCCGCCGGCTCCGGTAGCCCCCGCTCTGGCAGCCGCCGTTCCAGCCTCCACCCACCAACATCCCCCACTCTACTCAGTCGGGCCGCACCGCCTCTGCCCAGCCCCTGCTCCACTTTGCCCCCACTTCACCCCAGCTCCGCTCCACCTGGCAAGCGCTCCACTAAGCCCAGTCCGCACCACCTCCGCCCAACCCGAGCCCCTCCTCCGCCCGGACCCCCACCAGCTCCTCCTCTCTAGTCTTTTTGAGAGGGGGTTGGTTTTATTGGCCTAGGCTATGCATCCAAAGTCAGATTTTGGTGAAGGAATAGGCATTGGAAAGGTGATTCCAAGCCAGACCTCGTGGTGGTGGATTTTTTTTATGAATCTATTGTTTGACTGTGTTTTCTACCAGTCAAAATTGGGCTTCTTTTTTGCACTTTCAGGGCCGTAGAATGGGCAAACAGACTCCGTTTTTCAAAATCGAATAGGTATTGGAAATCTCTTAGCATGCTATATTCAGATTTGTGATCTTTTTTCTCAGAATTTTCACCAGGTACATGAGATATCAATTTGAAGTTTTTTTTCTTATGCACTACTTCCTTCTCATTACTATGTACTAGGGTTTGGGTTTCTCTATTGTGGGGGGGTGTTTTTTTTCTCACTTTCTGTCATTTATATCAGAAATCAAGAACACCTAAACTCTCAAAACAAACAAACCCTTATGCATCTTTTGTCTATTCTAAAAGATCACATAATAAAAACAACCAACAAGCAGGTGCAGGTGCAGAGTTTTCTTTGTTCTCATGGCAGATCCTTCAGTTGAGTTGTTGACTTCACACAAATATCATGCTTGGAAGCCCCACATCATGAGGCTTCTCAGGTCATGAGGGTTGTGGGCTTTTTTGGATGAGGTTCAGCCAAACCTACAACATCCTTATGAGATTCTTATGTACCCGAACAAGCTGGATGAGGCCATGGGTTTGATCTCTTTGCATGTCTCCGATAGTCTTTTGTTTCACCTTGATGAGTTGCTTACTCCTCAGGATATGTGGTTGAAGTTTGATTCTCTCTTCAGGAGGGTCAATGAGATTCGGGCATTATAGATTGAGGCAGAGTTGACTTCTTTGTTACTTGATTCCTTTCCCACTATTGAGGATTTTTTGAACAAATTCAAGACTACTAGATCTGTTCTTCAGGGATGTGGAAAGAACAAGACTGATACAAAGTGCATTCATTTGATTCTTTCAAAGCTTCGAGGTCACTTTCAATTTTTTGGCTTTGCTTTCTACTCCACCATGGATGGCTTGGGTACTAGTTTCACCATGCCTACCTTTGATGTCTTTTGTGAGCGATTGTCTCGTGAGCAGTCTCATCTTTCTCAGTTGGATACGCTCTTAGGCTCCAAGAACAAAGCATTGGTTGCTCAGTCCTCTAAGGAGAAGGAGAAACAGAAGCAGAAATCAAAGCCGAAAAAGCCTTCTGCAGGTAGTGAGAATTCCTCCAAGCCTACTCCTAAGTCTGATTCAAAACCATTTCCTCCCAAACAAGGGAAATCTTCACAGTCTGGTGAGTCTTCCTCCAAGACTAAGAAGAAATCATCCGACACTTGTAGTTTCTGTGGCAAGGAAGGACATCCAGTTTCCAGGTGTTGGAAACAATTAGAGGCTTTAGAGGAAGCCATGCAGCAGCATCACATTTCCTCACCTCAGGCATCTTCTCCTTCCACAAGGAAAGGTCATGCTCTCACTACTAGAGCTTTGACCTATGGGTTCACATGGATTCTAGATTCTGGTGCTCCTCACCATACAACACACACTCCGCAGTTGGTTACTTCTCTTGCCTCTTGTGGTACTTCACATATTACAGTGGGTGACTGAGTTCAACTTTCAGTCTTGGGTTCAGGTTATGTCACTTTGGATGGGGGTACTCTACAGGATGTTCTGGTTGTCCATGACATCTCGACGAACCTCCTATCCATTTATCAGATTTTCCACTCTGGCTTTGGTAAGACAATTGAGTTCTCACCACATGATGTGGTTATTCGGGACCTCCATGACCTTGATTTGGTTGTGGCTTCTGGTAGTGTGGATTCTGCATCTCGTCTCTACAGATTTGACAAATTTGAGCCCTCTTTGGGTACAGGTTCATCTCTCATAGCACATGCAGATTCAGTGAGTAAGCTTTGGCATGAGCTATTGGGCCATGTCAATTTTAGATATCTTCAGCAGATGAGTACACAGGCACTTGTTCTTAGGCTCCCATAGATTTCCTACACTGATGGCATTTTTCATGGTTGTGTCCTTGACAAGCATCACAGAGATCCCTTTCCGAAGGGGAGTGCCTCTCGTGCTTTGGCACCCTTGGAGTTGATTCACAGTGACCTCATCTCACTTCCCACTCCTTTTTCAGGTGCCAAGTATGTACTCACTTTTATTGATGACTTCTCCAGACGCACATGGGTGTACTTTCTTAAGTACAAGTCTGATGTCTTTGATTCCTTTTGAATCTTCAAGACATATGTAGAGAAGTAGTTTGGCTATTCTATTCGGCGGATACATACAGATAATGGGGGGGAGTATGTGAATTAGGCTTTTAGAGATTTTTGCACTGAGCATGGTTTGCAGCATCAGTTTACTATTCCCTACACCCCTCAATAGAATGGTGTCGCTGAACGCAAGAACAAAAATTTACAGGAGATGGCAAATTGTATGATTCAGTCCAGGTCCATGGATTCATCTTTTTGGGCTGAGGCAATCAATTGTGCCAACTATATTCAAAATCAGATGCCTCACAAGGCTATTCAACATATGACTCCTGAGGAGGCTTGGTCTCATGACAAGCCTGATGTTTCTTTTTTTCGAGTATTTGGCAGTGAGGCATGGGCCTTTATTCCTGATGCTTAGAGGAAAGCCATGGAGCGGAAGAGTTGACCACTCATTTTTGTTGGCTACTGTGAGGATGTTAAGGTGTATAGGTTATTTGATCCTGATTCCAGAGAGGTCACGTTTCGACGGGATGTTCAGTTTGATGAGCGTCTTCCCACAGTGGATACCCTGAATCCAATGTCTACTCCTTTGCCTACTCCGGCCACTGCACCCCTTTAGGATCTTTTTAAGGATGATTCTAATGATGGTGTTGATGATCCACCATCCCCACCTACACCTGCTCCACCTCAGATGCCCAAGTGGGCTCACCTTACTATTGTGGCGGCAAGTCCTATGGCTAGTGATCCTTCAGATACTCGTCGCACTCATTCTCATACTGTAGGTTATAGTCTTTTGAGTCATGCTATTTTAGATGATCCTCAGAAGTTTTTCGAGGTGACAGGTCACCCTAAGTGGGATTGTGCTATGGAGGAGGAGTATTCTTCTTTGATGAGGAATCATACTTGGGATCTATGTCCTCTTCCTAAGGGCAGAAAGATGGTTAGGTGTCACTAGTTGTATCGCACTAAATATGCTGCTGATGGTTCCATTGATAAGTACAAATTATGTCTTGTTGCGAAGGGTTTTTCACAGGTTGAGGGTATTGATTACTGCGAGACATTTGCCCCTATTGCCAAGATGAATTTCATTCTCTCTGTACTATCTCTTGCAGCTTCTCGATGTTGGCCTATTTTTCAGATGGATGTGAAGAGTGCCTTCTTGCATGAGGATCTACAGGAGGAAATCTACATGGAACAACCTTAGGGAATTGTGCAAGATAGTTCTTTGGTTTGCAGACTTTGGCATTCATTGTATGGTCTCAAACAGGCCCCTCGGGCTTGGTATGAGAAGATGGACTCTTTCTTGCTCTCCATTGGGTTCTCCCGCAGTCATTCTGATCACACCATCTACATTTAGCTTCTTAAGGGTGACATCTTGATTCTTGTGCTATATTTTGATGATCTTCTCATCACAGGTAGCTCATTATCTATGATTCAGCATATTCACCATGACTTGATGGATCAGTTTGAGATGGCAGATCTCAGTCTGTTGCACTATTTCCTTGGTCTTCAGGTGATTCATTCTTCTGATGGGATCTCTCTCTACCAGTAGATGTATGCTCTTGAAATGCTTCATTACTTTGGCATGCTTGATTGCAAGCCTACTCCCACTCCATTTTATTCAGGGGTTGTTTTGACTACACCTTTTCCTACTCCTTCAGTCAATTCTACACTTTACAAGCAGTTGGTTGGCATTTTGTTGTACCTAACTCACACCCGTCCTAATATTTCCTTTGCGGTTGGTATTGTCTCTCAAATCTCTCATGATCCTCATGAGAGTCATTGGCAAGCTTCCAAACGTATTTTGAGGTACATTCAGGGCACTAGTTCTCATGGCATTCATTACACATCAGGGGAGCCTCACATTGTTGGCTACACTAACTCAGATTGGGCTGGTGATGTCACTGATCAGAAGTCTACTTCTGGCTTTGTTTTCTGTCTTGGCTCTGGTCCTATCACATGGTCTTGCAAGAAGCAGACTGCTCATGCATTATCATCTACAGAGGCTGAGTACCGAGTTGTTGTGCTCACTACTTAGGAGATCTTATGGCTTCGATAGTTGATGACTGAGTTTGGTTTTCCTCCTAATAGTCCCACTGTTCTTTGGTGTGACAGTCAGAGTGCTATTCATATTTCTCACAACCCAATAGAGCATCAGGGGATGAAGCACATTGAGCTTCACATGCATTTCATCCATCAGTTGATTCAAGATGGTGTTCTCATTCTCGAGTACATTCCCACTTCTGAGCAGGTTGCAAACATCTTCATGAAACCTTTTGCATCGCCACGCTATCTTCAGTTGTGCTCTACGCTTGGGGTGAAGGAAGTTGTCCTTGGGGGGACTTTATGAGGCCTTCCTTCCTTCTTCTTCTTTCAACATGTTCTTTTATCTCTTTTTGGAGAGGAGTTTTCTCCCATTGGGTTTTCTCCTTTGTCTCCGTTTCATAGAGATTTCATTGTATTTGGGTACCTGATCAGGCCTTGTTGTTGAGACCCATCTTTCATGCTTTCAATATTTGTTCTAGGTTTTAGCTTCTCCCTAAGTCTAGCTTAAGGGGGGGTGTTAGAGTAATTGGGTCTTTACTTGATTAATTAAACAATATTTGTTTAATTCTTTAAGTTCCCAATTATCTTTTTTACACTTAAGCTAACATTAGGTGCATATAATTAATTATTTTAATTAATTATTATGTGCAAGCCTAGGGTTTTCCCTTTTTAGGGTTTATTGACCTATTAGAGGTTAATTTTTCTTTTCATTGTATTATCTTTTCACAATACATTTTTTGGTGAATTGGAGCTCTCATCTTTTGAGAATATTTTCTTGTGTTTTGTGTGTCCTTCAGATTTTGCTTCATTGCTTCTCCTTGTAATAGGTTATTCGGCTTGCAGAAGATCTTCAGGCTACTGTGGGGTTGTATTTCTCAACTCCTATATCACTCTCAACCTTTCCCTCTATACTTACCTCTATCTCTCCTCTCCCTCTCTCTTTCTTTGTCCCTCCTTCTCTCCATCAATTTATCTTTATCTCACTCTCTTTGTCTATCTTGATCTTTATATCTATCTATCTCTCTATAACTCTTCATCTCTCCCTTCTCTCTCTCTCTCTCTCTCTCTCTCTCTCTCTCTCTCTCTCTCTCTCTCTCTCTCTCTCTTACTCTCTTTACCTCCCCTCTCCATCTCTCTACCTACCTCTCTTTTCATCCCTCTCTACTTTTATCTCCCCATGCTCTCTACCTCTCCCTCCATTTCTCTCCACCCGCCTCCTTCCCTCTCCATACTCTCTCTCTCTAACTATTGTCTCTATCTACCCTCCCTCACTCCAACTCTCCCCTCCACTTCTTTCTATATGACCTCTCTCTATCTCTCTCCTTCACTCTACACCTCTCTCCATCTATTTCCCCCCTCTCAACTTATCACTATCCCCCCTCTCCCTCTCTCTTTCTCTATATATATCTCCCTCCCTATATCTTCTACAACTTCCCTTTCCACTTCTATGAATCTCACCTCTCTCCCCACTCCCTCCCTACCACCTCATTCTCGGCCTGCATCTCTCTCCCTCCTATGTTTCTCTACCTCTCTCCCTTTCCTTTTCTCTCTACTTATCTCTATCTACCTACCTATCACACACTCCCCATGTCTTCTATTTATCTACATACCTCTCCTTCCATCCTTCCATATTTATTTGTTTCTATCTCTCTCTTTCTATCCCATCTCTCTCTCCTTTTCTTTCTTCTTATTGATAAAGAGGGACAAAGGTAGAGAGGTGAGAGACCCAGTGGGAGAGAGAGTGTGGTGAGATGTATAGAGGGAAGTGAGAAATGTGTGTAATGAGATAGGAAAGGAAGCATAGAGAGGTAAAAAGGGACGAAGGGAGAGAATTGGAAAGGGGAGAGATAGAGAGGTGAGAGAGAGAAGAGAGGAAGGGGGAAAGGAGAGGATCAATAAAGAGATTTG
Source organism: Cryptomeria japonica (assembly GCF_030272615.1). Lineage (NCBI taxonomy): Eukaryota > Viridiplantae > Streptophyta > Pinopsida > Cupressales > Cupressaceae > Cryptomeria > Cryptomeria japonica. Next base: position 564,986,407 of record NC_081411.1, on the reverse strand, counting down.
GAGGGGGAAAGGTAGAGATACTTGAGAAGTGAATATGTGTAGGATCGTGGGGGACCAAAAAGTGTTGATGTGAAAAACATACATTTTTCATTAGCTTAACAATGCAAAAAAAAACTGTGATGACCTTTTAGTTGAGTTGGGTTACAGTACATGTAGCCAAGGCAAAAACCTTAGCAAAATGGATATTGAATCGAGTATTGGATATTTGATTCAAATCGAATATTAAATCTTAAATTGGATCTAATATTAGATTCAATATATATTGTTTGGATGATGATTCAAAAAAAAGAATATATTATAATTTATATATTATATATTATATAAATAAAATATATATATTTATAAACACATAAAACCGTCAACAAATAGATATTCGATATTAGATCAAATATCTGACTTTATATTGGATATCTATTACCTAAGATGATAAAAAGAAAAAAACAAAGCCACCATGGGTCATTTTTACCCACAACGGCTTTGAAAATTAGGGCAGAGCTTTTGGATATCAAAGGTCAATTATGATATTTGTTATATACAAGAAAATTCCATCCCTAATTCAATCAAAGGTAGGTAACTTTTTATTTCTTTCTTTTTTGTTTGTTTCTTTTCATTTTTCCAGTGTTCTTTAGTTTTTTTATTACAAATTTGGTTTTTTAATATGAATTTTATTTTTTAGAATTTTTTTATTTTTAATTTTGAACTTCAATCAAGTAACTTATAATCATGGCTAACAATTCAAACCTTGCATCTCCAAATCCTCCACCACCAAACTCTCCCTCAATTCAAGATTTAATTAATATTAATTTAACTGAGTTGAGGAACATTTCTGAGCTATATCATAGCCACCCGCATCTATTGTCAATGGCGTCCACATTACAATCAATAGTTTCTAATGTCAAAACCCTCACAAGACAACACAAATCCCCTCTATTGTGGTGAGAGGTGATGAGGCAAAAATATGTTGATGGGTTATCATATGATGAGGTGAAAAATCTTGAAATTAGCAAGGCCTAATTATCTTAGCAGCATTATTTGTCAATCCTAAAATTAGACAATTTGTTGATGTGAGAAAACCAAAATATTCTATCAAATGGTGCTAGCCTTGGGGCATAGTAGATAAATTCTAGAATCCTTGGTGGATGCTTTTTGATGAACCACCAAACAACAATCTGGATGTCCCTCTATATTTCCTTTGGAAACTATATGTTGTGTACTGCCCTTCCCTGATTTATCTTTTTCTTTTGTGCTTCGATAGACTTTTTGTTGTAGCATAGACTAGCTTGTGATGCTTGGATTAGACTATTATGGATTTACATGTGATTTAGATGCTTTATCTTGGATATCAGACATGTTATATTGTATTTGACATTACTATTTCATGTGGATGATGACATTATGGATAGTTATATGGGTTATTATGATGATAGGTGCTCATTTGATGACTTATATGTATCTCTTTCTATGTGTTTTCAATACTCTCTTACGATGATTTGGGGATATTTTATGATGTGCTAACCCTGATTCATGATGTGAGTCCAATTATGATATTGCTTGATTGTTTGCAAATGTCTTCTATTGTCTTTGTGATAGGGACGATGTCACATCACTCATTGTGAATAGTATGTTTCATTGCGATTATATGTCACTTGCATATATTATATATGGTATATGTTGTATCATGGCTTTGTGGATGTACGATTTGCAAGTACCAAACATCGACTCCACCTGGCACTAGTACATTTGGGCCTAATTTTCGACGGACAATTTTTTGTAGTCCAACGACACCAGGATGGACTTTTGACCAATTTAACTATTGAAAACTCTTCATCGGTCTTCCCGACGATGCCATTTGCGTCGGAATTCTGACAACGTTATGAACTCTCCCGATAGTGGCTATATTTTCTCCCCTGACCAAAAATATTGACGGATTATGGTCGGAATTCCGATGGATGCTATGTTTTCTCCTCAACGACTGTCCGACAAGGAAGTGACGTTGGATATACAACATCCTTGTTGGATGTTTCTTTAGTTGTCATCGGAATTCTGACGATATCAGATGATGTGGGTCAGATGGCTTTGTCATCAGTGCATGAAAGCATTGAACGAATTCTACTTTTAAAAATTCCATAAAACATTTTTTATTTATTTGATTCAATGTTATTTGCAAAAAATGGTTATCAATGATGTTTCCTTTCTCCAAGAATTGTCTAGGATCTTTCCATCAAATAATATGTAACATCCAATGACTAAATATTTTCTTTATAAATGCTTATTTTATTTAATTATCATCTAAGCATGAATTATAATTTATATTTGTGCGGAAGTAGAAGATACAAGTTGAAGACTTGTGTGCAAGTAAATTTCATAAAAGAAAGCAAGTAGGCATTATCTTGAATGACATGGAAACAAGCTCATTGGCTACCTAGAAGAGAGAAATTGGAGAAAAGAAGAGGAAAGTGTTAAAGGGTGATAAATAAATAGAGAGTATGCAATACAAACAAACAATGTCTGGAGTGTGTGATGTGACATCTATAATTTATGTCCGAAGGGACTAACTAGTTTTGGAGTTCCTGGGAAACCTATTGGGCTAGGCTTGGAGGAAATCAATGTGTTCATGCAAGGACCACCTTTTTTCTATTATGAGAATGATGCTTTTGCATTGAAGGATATTTGGAAGGAAATATCCAAAAAAATTATAGTGTGGAACCAGAGTTGGCTTTCTCTATTTTTTGGTGATCTCTAGAGTAGAGGGTTCTTTGCATCGACCTAGGATACATTTAACTTGTGTTGTATCTGTGAAAATATGTATCCTAGGTTGATGCAATGCAACCTCTTCTCCACCAATACCAGATAGAAGAGAAAGTACTTTAAATTTAATTCCATCAGGATAAAATATTCTCAAGACATATAAATGGTATGCAACTGTATCTATTTGGAATGCAATATTACCCAAACAACACAATCAATCAGTCGCACACGAAGTTCCACGAGTGTGATCTTTTTCAAATCCTAATATTATTTCTATCTCGTCAACCTCTAGAGGAGCCACCTGACCTAGCTCCACCCAAACCAAGTTCCATTCTTCCCACTTTTCAAAAATGTATTTTTTTTCACTATCTTGCAGTTTCCCTTGTGAATTTTCAATTATAGTGCAGAGTTCTTCATGAAGGACACCACCACATCATCTACAGTCTATGCAATTCAATTTTTTTCTTTGATCCCATGGAGGCCAATCATCCTTTGTCTAAGGAAGTGCTTCCTGAATAGTCATGGGGGGGAGAGGTAATGCTTGAAATCGCCTTTCTATTGTGAGATGGTGTACATAACCTCTTGGTCTTCTGGAAGATGAAAAGTACTTTGAATCCACCAACTCTGGTTCCACACTATAGAAATTTTTGGATATTGTCTTCCAAATATACTTTAGTGCAAAAGCATCATTCTCATAATAGTAAAAAGGTGGCCCTTGCATGAACACATTCATTTCCTCCAAGCGTGGCCCAATAAGTTTCCTAAGAATTCTAAAACTAGTTAGTCCCTCCGGACATAAATTAGAGACGTCACATCACACACTCCAGACATTGTTTGTTTGTATTGCATACTGTCTATGTATTTATCACCCTTTAACACTTTCCTCTTCTTTTCTCCAATTGCTCTCTTCTAGGTAGCTAATGAACTTGTTTCCATGTCATTCAAGATAATGTCTGCTTGCTTTCTTTTACGAAATTTACTTGCACATGAGTCTTCATCTTGTATCTTTTGCTTCCACACAGATATAAATGTTAATTCATGCTTAGATGATAATTAAATAAAATAAGCATTTGTAAAGAAAATATTTAGTCATTAGATGTTACATATTATTTGACGGAAAGATCCTAGATCCAATTGTTGGAGAAAGGAAACATCATTGATAAAAAAAATTTCAAATAACATTGAATCAAATAAATTAAAAATGTTTCATGTAATTTTTAAAAGTAGAACTCATGCAATGCTTTCATGCACTGATGGCAAAGTTGTCTGACCCACAACATTATCCATAATAGAAAAAATCACTATAATAGGCTATTATAAAGAATCTATACAAAAATATGAAAGAACATTAAATTACCATTACAAGCCCATAAACCATTAAATAGTGAAAATAGATATAAATTTGTAAATGTCTCCCTACAAACACCACAACCATAACCAAAACAAAATAAGTTCTTACCCACAAAAACTAAGTAGCTGATGAGTTGCAAGTCTACAACATCTCTCAAATGATCGAACCGTTTCTTAATTTTGTTTTTCTAATTAGTCAATGGATTTAGTTGCATGTACAATTTTTCTATTTGAAGCCTTTTGTTTCCTTCTGCATCATTCTTGATGTCTACAGTATTGGATAGTTGTACAATTTGTGATGCTATAATATCTATGTGACCGTTAATATCCTTAGTATATGTAGGCCATTGCCTTTAAAACTTGTATGTCACCACTACATCCTTTACACTTTTCTAAAAAAAAAATTATGCTTTCTTGTAGTTGGATATGTGTTGTTGCACATCTAATCACCAAAACTTCTAGTCTTTTCTCTTCCACCTTCTTCTCTACATCCTTCAAAACTTTGGCTTCCAATTTGAAAGCATGTTCCTTAAATCCATTAAGCATCAATTGTATTTTCTCTGTACTTGACAAAGACTCATCCAAAAATACTTCTAGAAGTCCTTCATGAAGGACTTTCACTGCATCATTAATAAGTTGTGATCCCTATATTTGAGACTTAATAAAATTCTTGTGAGTAGAATGGTGAACTTTATCACCCAAACAAATCATATGCAAGGGAGACATTTATATCCACTTTAGCATGTCACATCCTAAATTGACAAGACTAGGATGCCTTAGGTGCCCTGGTACTCGTGATTGGGACCCAAAATATGACCCCTCATTTCTTGCCTCATTTGTGAGAAAAAATTCAAACACTTTATGTATGATTAGGTATAAAAGGAAGCCTACTTTGTCATTTGAAGGGGTCTACCTACAATTCAAGTGATCTCTTAATTATAAAATCAATTCGATTCCAAGTGAACAAGCAATCAAGCATTCATCAAGCATTGAAGGAGAATTCGAGTTAAAGCACAACATTCATGATCAACAGTCTGCATGACATCCTAAAACCTTGTGTGAGGATTCAAGAAAGATTCATCAAGGTATCATGTTCAATTTTAAGCATTTTTAGATTAGATTTATCCTTTCCCTCAAAAAAAAAACCTTATACTTCAAGGTTAATTCACAACCCGAGGTTTGACCTATGAAATCCCCCATCAACAAACCTATTTTCGTCATTTTGTGTGTAGGAAATTGATTCAGGACTTACATGTGAAGAATTTGGCAAAGTAAATGATGACAATCAAACTCAAATTTTGATGGCACAAAAAATAGAAGAGTAGGCCAGTTCACACCTCCTAGTCCCAAGATTTTTTGACAACCTTTTGATAGTAGATTTTGTGTACCATCCTAATCCAAAAAACATTCATTTTGTCTACATCTGACAGGTGGAGGATCTCATCAATCCGCACCTCCTAGTCCCAACAATTCTACTTGAACACTCTATCATAGGAGAAGAGATGTGACTTCTAGGTCTACTAAGGAGATGCTTACTATTAGTCATATGATAAGAGAAAAGAGAAGAAATGTGAATACTACTAGATAACAAGTTGTGTAATGTTGGGTGATTCATGCTACATCATGGATTTCATTGGCTAGAAAGTTGTGTTATGCTAGGTGATCCATGATAGAGAAGATTAACAAACAAAACCATTTGGATGCAAGGCAATCCAGAGCAAAAGAGTAGGCCAGTTCACACCTCCTAGTCCCAAGAATTTTTGACAACCTTTTGATAGTAGATTTTGTGTACCATCCTAATCCAAAAGAATTCATTTTATCTACATCCGATAGTCATTGCCAAAATCAGTTTAAAGTATATTCATTTAGGGACCTTTCATAAAATATTCTCAACTTACACATCATAAAAGGATCTTAAAATATTCATTGTTTATAATGATAAGAATTTGGTTGTTCCATTCACCTTCCTTTACTATTTTAAAAATATCATCAACCAAAATATTATGCAACAGTAGTATGGAGTGCATTTCATCTATTTTATGCCCAAAGATTTCATCATACCACTTTCTTTTCAAAGGCACCCAAAATTTGATGTGTATTTACTTACAAAATCTCTAAAATAAGCCTACTTCTTGGTGTTGGAATCAGTTCTAAGATTTTATAACAAGGGTTTCTATATTTTAAATGTCTGTATTAAAATATCCATAACACCCCCAACATTCAATTGTTGTGTTGGTATATAAGAAATATATGCATATCAAACCTTGTTCCTAAAATCTTTAGTTTTTGAAATCATGGAAACATTACATAATTTAAATGAAGGCAACCAAAAGAATGTAGAGAGATAAAAAAAACTATATAGAGCAACTATTTTACATACCTCAAATACAAAATTGTAGGGTGGAACAATAAAAAATTAAAGGTAGTCATTATGATGATTTATTTGAGGTCGTTGTGATGATTCATTTGAAGGTTCATAAGTTAAAGGTAGTCACTAACATATAAAGAGTGAATAAAGGTCACTATGATGATTTATTTGAAGGTTTGTAAGTTAAAGATAGTCACTAACATATAAAGAGTGAATAAATTGAAGAGCCCGATGAATTGCCAGCGTAGCATGAGGATGTATGGTGTTAACAATAGAAAAATGATATTATGATGGTGGCAAAAATACAAAAAGTTTTGATCATATTTTTATTGAGCATGAAAGCAACCACCTTGAGCTCATGAATGATAGATCAACCCTTGTTGAACAAGGGTGTCACATTTTTGAGGCTCGATTAGTGCAAGGAGACATTTTGTGTATATGAAGTGGTTTCAATTAGCCATTTTGTGTATAAGTAGAGAGGAGAGGTCGATGTCTTTGTTTATTTGCCTACAAAACAATGAAAGAGGTCCTAATCAAGGAACACGCACGTCCAAGCAAGGAGAGAATTTGGATTGAGAACAATTCTATGCAAGAAAGGATATCAAGTTATAAAAGATAAAAATCAACAAAGGTAAAGTGGATCCTTTAAAAGAGGAACAATTGACAACTATTATTCTTGCTCCACAATGTAGAGACAAGAAGAACTAGGCTATTACGTTGCCTCCCAAGTATGATTGCACATGAAATCATAGTGCCATGAATGACAATGAGACCCTAATAGGTAATTAAGCTACCGATGTCATATAGCAAGATAAAAACATAATAGGTTATAAATGTCATTTGGAAGGGATATGATGAGTCTATAACTCATTGTCACCTATTTTTTAAATGTTACTAGAACTACAATAAGTTGTTGAATTTTAATCTTCAAATCATTACATTCATTAGTGGAATAGTTGATGATGCTTGAAAAAAGGATTGTCCTAATTTTGTTTATGATTTTTTCTTTGATTTTTCAAGGGGAGAGTAATAAAGTTGGCTTAAAAAAACTCATACAAAATTATCTCTTGTTGTGATTAAAAGTTGTTGGAAAAGTCATAGATATATTAGACAATGGGAGAGGGGATGTCAACAAAGGAGGAGGATAGAAACCTAAATCTTCTTCAGAAAAATGTAATGTATATTTCTCATGAACCTCCACACTTCATTGCACACATCCTAAATCATGTCCATTGCATCCATGTGTATAATTAAATGTGGTATTTAAATCATGTCTAGAGGAGTGTGTTCATTCATATTTTCAATGTTTAAAGATCCTCAACCATCATCAAGACATGTGTTGGAAGAAGAGGTTGAAATAGATTTAGAAGAAGCTTGAATAATTGACACATACAACTCCCTTGAGACTTCATATTTGGATAGAGGGACCTTATATCAAATTAAGGAAGGCATGAAAGTGATATATGTATTAGTGTAATTATTATACTTTTTGAATATTTATCCTTAGTATAATATTGGAAATAGTATCTTATACTAATTAGGGAGTCGTAATTAGGATATTATTTTTCCATTTTTAGTTGTTGATCTCATTATTTAAGACAGATGATTTTCATCATTTCTTTTCTTTATGTGGAATATATATCTAATGTAATTATTTATATTTTTAATAAGAAAATAAATTTATTGTAGTAATCATGTGGTTTTTTAATTTTATCTCTTGTCTAAGAGAAAGTATTGAAGATCATAACTCTAACATGGATTTTTTTTGGATGAGTAATGTTGGTGTTTACATTGTCAGACTTGGGCATAGCTTAATCAGGTTCTTCAGACCTCTTCTTTCATTGTAATTTTGAGATATATGCTTCAGTTAGTGACTGTCTAATGTCTTCAAAAAATCAGTAGCATATCTCTTGGTAGTCAGCCTATGTAAAGATCATATGATTGCATTGGAACTGGTTTATAATAAGATTTGAATGGACTTGTAGCTGTAATATGTTTTCAAAGGTTGCATGACATGTTTGACGAAATGTCAATAATCTAGTGAAGTCTAATTTTGATACATTATTGTGACGATCCATGTAATTTTACATTAGCTGCCTATAACATGTATTTATGACTATCAATGAGGCATTTGTTTGATTTAGATATGAAATAAGAGGAATATGAGGTTTCATCATCATACGCCCATTTTTTGAGGACTCTTGCAGATTTGACAATGAATATTTCTTGTTTTTCAGTCATAATTGGACAAGGGATATTACACAATCATACTAAATAGATTTTAAACCCCATAATTTGTATAGAGAACAACAAATTTGGACTCGAGAGCTTCTAGAGTAATTTTTGAGGTTAAATGAATCTATGAACAATTGTTTAAACATGAATAGTGTTTATTTACACTATGAATATTATTTGATGTTGTGATTAATTTCTTAGGCATGGACAATGTTTTAGGTGTGAATAATGTTTTCAAGTATGAATAGGTTTTTTTGGTAATGAAGAGATTTTCTAGGGGCTATGAATAATGGTTTAAGCCTTGTGTAGTTTTTTCAGGCTTTTTTTGCTTCCCTAAAGGAATAGTTTCATGAAAATAGACATCAGTTGGGAATACGATATCCAAATTTTAAAAAATAAATAGCCATTGGAATGTTGATTCTATGATATAAAACATCTTTAAAACATGTACCCTGGCAATTGCAGCTACAACATGTAACAAAATTCCTCTATTATTTATCTTATGATAAATGTTCATACCTTGTTCAAAAAATTCCAATTTCTGTGAGGCAGACTGTCAAACAGTCGGCGTGCCATTTCAAAGCTCCCATTTTCGCATAGGCTGGGGATGTTGACAGAGCTTTACACCTACGCCCAGGCCAATGAAGAATCAGAAACATCACTATATGCAGGTGCAAAATAGATGGGTGACCGATACTAATAAATGAATTAAAGAAGGGGAATGAAGCCTATTGGTCTTTAGTCGAACACAATGATCATTGGGATTGCACAAAATAGACCTTTTAAAATTATTTAGAAACTTTTAATACTATGAAGACATGAACAAGCAATTCAAACTACTAAAATTCCTCACAAAAATGGTGTCTCATGGAATGCACGATATGCAAAAAGTAGATTTGTTGAAAATCTTTTTGAAACCTTAAGGCAAATGCACATGGTAGGTGTACAACTGAAATCCACAACCATTTCTAGCACCCTCTTCATACACATCTGAGATTGGAACCTTGGAATAGGATCTGGGCATCAATCGAAACATTAAGGGAGATTTTTCAGATGTTGTAATTGTGAATGCCTTGGTAGATATGTCTGCAAAATGTGGGAGCATAAAAAAAAACATATGAACTATTTTTTGAAAAAAAAAATTCCCCAAAAAGGATGTCGATTCATATGATATATGATCATACCTGGGAGCATGCCCTATTCCATGAGTTGACATTGCTCCCATTTTCACACAGGCTGGAGGATGTTGACAAAGCTTTACACCTGCCCTATTCCTGCATGAGCTGACATTGCTCCCATTTACGCAAACCCTATTCCATGAGCCAAGAATTCTTGGAGTTGGCATTAATCGATCAAAATAGTTCACGTTTACTCTGGGTGGGAGTACGCTACTCAGGCGGAAACGTGAGAATGGGAAGAGGCCACGAAAATGATTTGAAATGTCTTGGTTTTTTCTTTTTTTTAAGTAATGCCCGCTATCGTCAAAATTTCGATGAACGCGAGCACTTTTTGTAAAAAGGCACAAATGTCATTGCCAATTCTTTCTTTGTCAAAAACATATATGTAATTATCATTGGAATTCTGACAAATGCGGGCAATTTTTAAAAAAAAAATCAAATTTATTCACAATATACCTTCTCTATCGGAAACCTTCGTCAGAATTTTAGGCCAAATGTACTAGTGTGGCTTCACAGGTTTGAGTGTGTCTTATCCCAATGGCAAGTTGATCGAAGATGACATAAAATCCCATTCTACACTAGGTTCAAGATTGATCACCCTTGTTAGTCTTTTGTGAGTTGTTGTTCAATGTTGAGTGATCTCTTGGGTGTCTTTTTGATGGTATGCTTGTAGTGTTATGTTATTGATTGATTGATTTATTAATAATTAAATAATTTATATAGTTTAATAATATTAAATCAAATTAATAGACTTATTTATAATAATAAAATAAATCTATATATATATATATATATAGTTTTTTTTGGGGGGGGGTAAAGGTGGCAAGCCACCATAATATATTAATATATAAATAATAGAGATTACAAAATTTGGTTCAAAGAGAAAACCGGAGGAAAGAGACAGTAAGAAAACCTCGAGTTATGGCTCGAAATATTAAAGAAAAAGAGCAATCTAAACTAAAAATTTAAAAAATCCTAATACAAGCTACAATAGGCTTAGCCCGAGCACTCCCGAAGGAGAGATATAATGAGGACCTCAAAAACCAATCAAATAATGAATGGAATGTCTATGTGGACTCAAGAGCCTGAAAAACTTCCAAAAAAGAGAGGGGGAGGCCATCCTCGTAAAATGGACCCCAACCACAACAGTCGAGAAGATTCAAACACTCCTATAGTGTTTAGCTGAGAGACTGTGGAGTCGATCACATATGAGAGACAAAGACCCCAAGGAGAAAATGAATAGAGACCTATTTTAGAGAGGTCTAGAGGCCGCGGGCCTGAGCACAAAATCCCAATCTAAACAATTTTTTTAGTAGACCCATAAGAAACCATGACCGCACTGCTGGAAGGGGCTAAACGGGCTCAGGAAGACAAAATTATCCACTATACCAAACTGGGGAGCCAACAATTCTATACTTTAAGCGTGCAAGCTGCTTGAGGGGCTATAATCATACCATATAATAATGAATATGAGCTATGGTTGAGATGTCCATACCAACTCAAGACCCTGGGGAACTTTCGCATAATTATACTATAGGTGTAAGAAATTGAAGAGAAAATTTCAAAATTGGAAGATAGGTACTGCCGCTATTTCCCATTTGAAGAGCTAGCTAGGAATTCAATATCCATCGGAGTGGGGAAGGAGCTTGCATAGCCATGCGGATCTATGGTAGTATGTTTGAAAATAACTCTGAACCCATGAAATATGTTGTATACTTGGGAAACTATATCTTCTCTCAAAATCTTTGCATGATATTTCAGCCAGTGGCGAAAAGGGGCAGAGGAGTCATAAATGAGACCATTCATAAATGAAATGTAGACTCCCCTGGCTAAAGATTCCTACAAAATCTCCTCTCTATCAAATAAACCACCAACCCATGGGTCCCCCACCAAAAGATTATAGTTTGCAATTTGGAAGTTTAATTCCTCCCATGTGAAGAAACTAGGTTGGACAACAGAGCCAACAAGGAATCTTGTATACTCTACTGACCATGAGAGATCCAAAATAAATGAAGCAAACCTAGAGATCACCCACGACAGAGGACTAAATTGATTTGCTTCCAACCATTCTGCACTAAGGATTTGAATAATCTCTTTTTCCACCTTCGAACATGGAATTATGAACATGATCAAAAGATTGATTTGGTTGACACCCTATGGGAAAATATTTTGAAGAGGGTCATGGAGGACTATTCTGGAAGCAATGAACATAGAAAATTGTATCTCCTACCTCAAAACTTTGGAGGAAAGAAAATCATTTAATGACAACTTCCATGTATCTCCACAGAATGAAGTGAAGAGATGGGCACATGTGATAAAATCCACATGATGCAATACTAAATGCCCTTGAAAAGTATTAACTGAGAGCTAATGAAGGACTCCAATACATTAGAAAAGAATGGGACATGTCTGATCTACACATTCTGCCAGGTGAATAATCTACACAAGTTGATATGGTACGTGCCAAGGCAGTCTGACCTTATAAATGCTTAGTGTGAAATTGAAAAGATGGAAATATTTCCATACAAGAGGAAAAAGGTGCATTAATGATTGAACAACACTCAATTACATAGCCTCTAGATATGCTCTGAGCTCGAGCCCTTCAACATTTTTTAGGAGAGACCCTGAAATTATTTGTTCTCCATGAGGGAGAAGGTAGCCCTGGTTAGCTAGAAGGTCTGCTAGAGCATTCGCCTCCCTGTAACAATGAGAGACTAAATATTCATCAAATTGAAGAAGGAGTTGTTTAACTTCTTGAATAATATATTCAATTTTCCAATTGTATTTTACTTTTGAGGAAGTTGAAAGAGCCATAATTGTGTTCATAGAATCTCCTTCAATAAAGATCTTTTAAACAATATTGGTGGTGGCCAATCTAACCCCAAACAGGAGAGCCTGGGCTTCGGCCACATTATTCGATCCATCTTCTATTCTGGCCATGCCACAACTAGACATGATTCCTTAAGACATAGCCTAAACTTGAAGTGTCGAGGTTGCCTTTTGAGGCCCCATCAAAATTTAATTTAACATAGCCTGGGTCAAGAGGTTTCCACTTGATCTCTTTTCTGATAGGAACCTTTGGTGTGTTAATGAGTAGACTTCCTTTGAAAGGAAGAGATATGTCTTGCCAGTCAGAGAATTTTATCATCCCAAGAAGTGAAGCTTGAGTGCAGACCTTTCTTTTTCGCTACATGGGCATTGACAGCCTCTAATATCGATGCTTCTAGCTTCTTGAGAATATTCGGAAGATTATTGGACTCCTTTCTAAAAATCCTCTTGTTTCTTTCCCACCAGAGGTTCCAAATTTTGAACTGCAAGAGCCACTGACCAAATACAAGAGAAGAAATATTCGAGTGAAGGATGGGCCACAAGTCAAAAATTGATGTGAGATCTTCTGGGAGTGGGGATGACCAGTAAAGTTTCTCTTGAAGCCAGGACCAACATTGGTATGCATAAGAGTAGTTAAGTGGGAGATGATTTGTAGATTATGTCTCCTTATTAAAAAAACATAATTGAAATGAGGAGCTAGATTTAACAATGACAATCTCTCACTTTTTAAGATCTAACCTTTAAGTGCCAGTCAAGAGAAAACTCCAACCTTTTGGAGCCCTCCGTCGACCCAACAAAATTGAAATCTTCTAAGGGGGGGCACATGTTCTAATTGCTCCACTGATCTATAACCATGTTAACTCTATAATTTCTAGAGTTTGAGGGGAGCCAAATGAGTTTATCTGGAGAATCGAGAAAGGAGATAGATCTCTTGTTAAGTTCTGCCAAGAGAAGTTGTTTTTGATTTAAGGGTGCAAGACTATCAAAAACATCCTTCCACACTAGTTTGGGAACACCATCACCTTTTTCCAAGTGGAAATAATAACTAACACTCTTGCTCCATGAACTGGAGAGACATCTCCTGATTTCTTGAAGCCCTTATATACTGGACAAGGGGGGGTAGCCATTCCAAGAGTCCTCCCAAAATAAAGCTTTTTGACCATTGTGAATAAGCCAAGATAGATTTGGTAAGAAAATGAATCTACATGAAACCATAAAGTTCCACATATGGGAGTGTTTAGGAAGATCCAGAGTGCTGAAGATTCTTTTAGGGATTTCAGAATCCAGATATTTTGCTTTGATAATTGAAGCCCAAAGGGAGTTATGTGAAGAGTAGAGTTTCCAAATCGTTTTTTCCCCTAGAGCCTAATTTTTGTGTTCAATATTATGGATTCCTGCCCCCCCCAAAGCTTTAGTAGTACACACTTTATCCCAAGCCAACAAATGGATTTTTTTTTAGGATTCTTACTTCCCTTCCATAAGAAGTTGCTGAGAATGGTTTCAATGTCTGATCTGACCTATTTTGGCATGGGTAGAACAACCATGATATAGTTGGGGATTATGGATAAGACTGCCTTGATCAAAAGAATTCTTCCTGCTAGTGACAACTAGGTGTTTTTCCAAGAAGCCATTTTATTTCTAATTGATGAGATGATATTTTCCCAAAAAAAAAATTTCATGCAGCCCGCAAAGAGTGGGATACCTAGGTAAGTGCTGGGGAGGGAATCATGTTTAAACCCCAACACCCCGGATAGCTTATGGGTCAAGGATTGGTGATAATTAAGGAAGAAGACTCTAGGTTTTGAGGCACTAACTTCTTGACTAGAGGCTAGGCAATACAAGTCTAGAGATTTTTTAATCAATTTAGCTTCCTTAACTGAAGGGTCTCCAAATAAGAGAGTATCATCTGCAAAAATAATATGAGTGACTGAGATTTGAGTCTGAGGGATGGAAATGCCCTTCCAGAGATCTGAAGAGTGATAAAAAATGATCATTCTACTCAGAGCTTCAGCCATTATTATGAATAGGGAAGGGGACAAAGGATCACCCTGGTGGATACCTTGAGAGGAGGAAAAAATCCCAACCATTGATCCATTATTAAGGATGAAAAATTTTGCTCCTGAGATGCATGATAGGATCCAATTGCACCATCTCTTGTCAAACCCAAATCTGATGAGTGTCTGATGAACGAAAGTCCAATTAACTTTGTCATATGCTTTAATCATATCCAACTTTCTAATCATTGCTCATTGGTCAGCTTTTGTTACTGAGTGAATGATCTCATGAGCAATCAAGGCACCCTCTGAGGTCTCCTTTCTTGGAACAAAACCCCCCTATTATTGAGAAATGATTTTGGGGAGCAGTTTCGCCAATCTAAGAGCTATTGCTTTTGTGACAATTTTATAAATGATGTTGCAAAGTGAGATTGGTTGGAAATCTGAAAAGGAATAAGGGCAAGCCACCTTGGGGATCAAACAAATTTGTGTCATATTGAATTGGTTAATCCTTTTACAGCTCCTTCTAGACTCCTCTACCACTCTCCAAATGTCTTCACCTATGAGTGCCCAACATTTCTAGAAAAAGAGAGCTGTGAATCCATCTGGCCCTAGAGCTTTGTCTGGTTGCATGGAGAAAACCACCTACCTGATTTCTAGGAGGGAAAAAGGTTTGAGTAGATCTTCATTGTTTTGATGAGAAATCAAGGGCGGGATATGTTGCAAGATAGATAGAGCATCCTAGAAAAGATCTACATTATTATCCCCTGCTACTTTTGAAAATAAGGTGGAGAAGAAATTGACCCCCTCATTACGAATGCCTTCCTGATTAGTGATAAGATTACCTGAGGAGTCATGGATTTGGGACAAGAGATTAGAATCCCTTCTCATTTTCATAGAAGAATGAAAAAAATTAGTGTTTCGGTCACCCTCTTGTAGCCAAAGCTCACGAGATTTCTGCTTCCAGAAAATCTCTTCCCTTTGAAGGATTTCTTCCAACTCTTCATTTTTCTTCTTTTGGGTTTTGTAAGTTTGATCACTGATGCCATGTTTGATAATGTCCTCATTTAACTTCTTGATGTCTTCCTCAATTTGTGCCTTGTGCATAAAGATATTTTTAAAAGCTTCTTTGTTCCAATATTTGATTTTCATCTTGATCCATTGCATTTTCCTTGCAAATTGGTGCATTCTGGAGCCTATGAAAAAAGGTGCATCCTTCCACCATTGTTCTAGATGAGGTAAGAATGAGGAATCTCTAAGCCATTTCTGTTGGAACTTAAAAGAGTTCTTGGACTTTTGAATCCATGGCTTCAGGCCTATGGAGACTTGATTGGGAAAGTGGTTTGATCCCGTAAGGGGAAGAATTTCTACTGGTGGTAATAATATTTGAAGTAATATTGGTAAATTATTTTATAATCATTGGATGTTTATTATTTATCATTTATTGGCTCTAGAAATTATTATTGTTATTATTATTATTATTGTTTTGTAATAAATAAGGCTTTGATATTAAATTATATTGATATAGCCTTTGATTATATTTTTTTGTGGCTTTGATTTATTTATAGCCCTTGGTTTATTATATTTATTGGGCTTAATAGTTAATTGTGCCCATGAGTATTGTTTTATTACTTACCTTCCTGGGTTAATTAAATATTATTCTATCTACCCTTTCGCGTGATTGGTTGAATTATTGGGTAAGTTAATTAAATAATATCTTATTTATTTCTATCTTGGGTTTTGCAATGGGTTGGTAAGAAATATTATTTTTGCTATTATTTTGAATGGCCGACATATTCTATGGTTTTGGCCTAGTTTTCTATTTATTTGCTTTTCTATGATTTTCCAAGGGTTGGCTCGGGAAGTATTTTTTTGCGATTTTGGATTTGGGTTGCTTGGAGGAATCTGGATTGTGGCTTATTGGATATTCTTTAGCAAATTCATCCTTTCATTTTTCAGATTTCACCCAGTCAGAGGATTTCTTGCTCTTGCATTTTTAGTTTTGAAAAGATTGTCTTCTCTGCATATTCTTGGGAGTTTTGGGAAAATATTTCATATAGTTTTGTATAGTTTAAGTTTTGATTTATCTTCATATATAATATATTCTATAGTTGGAACTATATGGATTGGGGAAAATATTCTATATTGTAGTTGTGCATAGCGGTGAATGGTCAGCTTTGCAAATATTGTCTGTGCATTCTTGGCTTCCTGTGAGTTATACCTTGGATAGGATTTGAGATTTGGTTTATGTTATATCCTTGATATTTGTTGGAGGAGTCGGGAATTTGTTTATTCTCTGTAGTTTTATGTGTTCTAGCTCAATGTTGTCTCGGCCATTTTTGGGAAATCTTTTATTATGGTTAATGGTTTGGTGTTTTGTTTATATCATTTGTTTCCTATGATCTGGGCATCTCTTTTGAGCCTTTATTTGTAAATTTTCAATACTTGACTGATTTTATTTTATTTGCTTAAGTTTTATTCTTTCATCTATGTTTATGAGTATTTGCACTAAAAGGACATATGTGTTATTTCATTAGGTATATGCGTTGTTTTACCTATCAAATGCGTTGTTCTGTTTCTCATATGTGTTGCTGAGTGATTCAAATGTGCTGAAATATTATGAATGTGCCATAGGATTTGATGAATGCACAATAGAATAGGATATATGTGTTGCAAGACCTAGTATATGCACTGCAGAGATTTGTATGTGCACTGCACAATCATGTAAATGCGTCATTCTGGCTGTTTTCTATGTTTTGAGTCATTTTTCTAGTTTTCTGAGCTTCAATCTGGGTTTTTTCGATTTCTCAATTGGTTTTGTAGTTTGTCCAGAGGCTATGCTATGCTTTTGAGTACTATAGGAAGTCCAGAGTAATATTTTGATGTGTTATTTGTAATGCTGTAAGAGGAGTATTACCTTGCTATGATGTTGTGTGATCTATGTGACTTATGTGATATATATTGTTGGCTCCTTGAGCATTGATGAGACTTTATCTTGGTTAGAACGGATTGTATTTTTTGGGCCTTCTTGCTTGATTGTTTATGTTGTTAAGGCCTAGATGCATGATTAGGGGGAGTGGGCTTCCATGAGTCTGTCGAGGTCACGAGGAATGGATTGCTAGGATTCTTGTGTAATAGAGTCGGGGTCTAGACAATTTGGATAGCTCATTGGAGGTTTTCCATTGTAATTGATAAGTGATAACATAATAATTAATATTAGGTGTGTTGGGTAGAGTAACTCATCTAAGCAAGATAATAAATGTGTTTTTTAATACCCATCTCATGGACCGGAGACCGGAGTGATGTGGTAGATCTGGTAACCGGGTAAACCATACTACCTTGAATTTGTCAAAGGTTGAGATGGTTCTGCATGTGTATCCTATGTGGTAGCATGTGATGACACTCTTTCCCTACATGTTGGTCCTAGTTCCTTATGTCTTGATGTTGAGTCACCTCTGGAGGTTTCTTGGTTGTTTGGTTTGTTTCCTTGGTTTGTGTTAGAGTTATTTCCTCTTTGGTTGATAAGTGTCATCTTAGATCTAGAGTGTGCATGGGATCTTATGTCATCTCCTAGCAAGGGGGGGGGGGGGGGGGTGTGGAGGGTGGTTCCTTTGGTTCCACATGGTCGGGTGGTTGGTGCCTTTCTTCCATTGGAATGTTCTTGAGTGGTCACTTTTCTTGGATGCTTTGTGTGGATGTCGATCTCTTATCTCTTTAGTTCGCGGATGGATATTCGTAGCAGATTATTGTACATAAGTCATTTGACATGCATATGTAATTGTATTTGGGAGCTATGCTCATTGTTGTAAAAGATATTGCATTCTTGTATCTAGTAGATGTTATTAGGGGAAAACAACGATGTATCATGTGTATTTTGAGAATGATTATAATGAGAGCAATGGATATTGAATCTATGGATGTGTACTTGTGCTATGCTTGTGATGATGTAATTAGTCCATATTGCTATGGTTTAATAATGTGGTAATTGGTATTGAAATGTTTATTTGATGTTAAAAGGAATGAATGGTTGGGATTAGGAACATTTGGTATTGGTGCTTAAAATGAACCTTATGGGATGGTTGAGAATTCATAAATGGATGTAATCATTCTAGGATTAAGTAATGAATCATATATGGTTGTGTGAAAGGAATTGATGATAGTAGGCTAGATTGCACTTGGATTATGGAATTAAAATGATATCGTGATTAGGACTTGTTAAGTGTGTAGTTTAAGTAGTGACATTGAGATACCCTAGGGAAGATAGACGATTATTGATGTATTGTATTTCATTTTCGCTTTTGTAACATGATTAGTGATTATATTCATGATGAGTAGTTGTGTATTAAGCTAATGAATATTATTGCATTGTACCGAATGCATGTATAGATGTTTAAAAAAATTATCTCTATTTTGCATATTAATTAGCTTATTTCTATAGGGTATTTTGATGGGCATTACATGTTGAGTTTTTCCTAGGTTTCCATGTCAACTATTTTAACATGAGAAATTTCTAGGGTGTGGGTCACGGTATGCCCCAAGATAGACCAAGGGAAATTTGAGTAGTTGAAGGTCCATATGTTCCCCCTCCTCATCTTTGTTTTCCACCTCTAGTACCACATCCAGATCTTGTTGTAGAGGCATCCTCGTAGACCATATTGTCTATACATTCTTTGATTGGCCATTTGGTTTCTTAGACCTCATCACTTGCTCAACCACTTGTCACTGATACTCCTGGTGGATTGGGTGGTCCTGATACAGCCTCCTCGATTCCACATATTTGCGTGCCACATCCTATGTGCAAGCACACATTCTTAGGTCCTCTTGGATAGCCTACTAAGCCTCCCATTGACACATTTGATTACAAGGTCCATTAGATGGCTAGTGTAGCACATGAGATAGCTGGTACTAGAGCATATTATGTAGAGTCATTATGCACTAGGAAGGACAAGGATCTTGGATCTTACCAAGATAATGTAGTGGTAATTTTGAACTTGTAATTCCATGGTTCATTTTATCTTAAATTAATATTTATAAGAGATATTAGTAAGTACTAATGTCTATTTATGTGGTCTATTTAACAATTAATGACTAAGAAGGATATTACACAGGTCTAGCATGGCACCATTTTGGCCATTTCATTTGGCCTTGAGAGTTACACGATATAAATTTTTTGCACAAAGATATTTACAATTTTTTTATTGTATACATGCATATCATTTAAATTGTCATTACTTAAATTATATATTAATTTATACTTTTATCTTATTTTACTCTTGTACAACACACCTAATGTGGTTGAGGTGCAATGTTTTCCAATTTCTAGAAGTGCAATAAGTGATCAAGGAAAGGTAATTGAACACAAGTTTAATTTAATTAATAGTTTAAATAACCTATATTATAAATTATTTAATTGTAGCATGAATTAGATGTTAACTTTTCAAATGTATTAAATGGCTATACATGTGTACACAGATTGATAGTCTTACATGCTTGTCATTTTTTATGTACAAGCACCTATTGGGTACACATAATTGTTTATTACACCCCCAACTCTTGAAGATTATTCAAAAGAGGTACCCCATCAAGTATGTGTTCATAATATATTGTTGATACACATCTTTAGATAGAAGTATCTACACAAGATCATTTTATATATGTTTCTTTCATCTACAATTATATATTAATTTTTATCAATTCTATGTTATGTTAACATGTAGGGTTATACCTAATATGATAGTGTAATGGAGCCTCTTAGAAAATAATATTTTAGGACTCTTGATTATTTAAGGGTAGTACCATATTTAGAACATCTTTCAGAGAAAAGATGTAGACTTGAGGTAATCAAGAATTCAATTATAGAGAATTTATTGTTCATTATATATTGATTTTTGTTGGGTGAATATTTTGTCACCGGCATACTGAAAAGAAAATATATATTTCACACACAACTATGATGAGACAAAGTCTCTCCTCTTAGCAAGGGGGGGTTCCCTAATAGAACTTGATATTTCAACAACTAAAAATGAAATCTTGGGGGTAAGCTTAGGGTGTATAATTCTCTTTTTTCAGAATTAACATTAATCCCTTTTCTTGATACAATCTTCTTACAATAATCAACTACACTTGCATACAATAATTCACTTTATTCCATACTAACATAAGCACAAAGTCTTCTATGACCAAAGATACTATTTCCAATCTAACAACTAAAGATATCTTGCAGCCCAAAGTCTTCAAGATAAATAATTTCTAACAATAGAAAGCAACCAGCAGTAGCACAAAGTCTCCCATGTAATCGTTGTATTACAATAAACTCCAAATGTGTAATATAACTCAAAATTTACATCCACATCTAAAAAGGTCCTTCACTCACATAACATATGCAAATATCATCAAGTAAATTAAGAACACATATAAGTAATTGACATAAGAACATCCACTTATAAGCAATAATTCTTGTCCAACACAAAGTTTGGAATCACAAAATTGCTTCCTTTATTTGCTTGATCAAATTTAACACAAGAGAGCACAAAGTTTCACTCGAGACAAAAGTTCGACAGAATTTTTGCTAAGATTGTAAAAGATAAAATATTACAAATGAGGCTCCTCCTTTTATAGGGAAGGAGTTGAGAAAAATGTGGGTACACAATTGACTATTTCAACTGCAAAGTCCAAAATGCTTACAACTTGTGCATAAAATAAAAGTGTAGCTACATAAAAACTTACAACAAAAGAAAAAGAAACTACATGAATCTAAAATACTTAATGTCAAGAGGACACTTTACTCTTCATTCTCCTCATCATTTGTCTTTCATAATTCTTCAAACCTAGCTAGTGTATAATGCATCTCGGACTTTTCTGGCCCTGATGTTGAGCTGGAGATTGCATGAACTCGGGAAATTGAGCCTTCGACTTTCACATATCATTTCTTATCTTTCTTCAACACAGATGCAAGATCATCCAAGTTGACTTGAATTTCAATCAACTTATCAAATGATGTTAAAGAAAACTCACCATCCACTAGTTGGTCTACCATTGAAAAGAATTCATGTGTAATAGTATCAAGGGGTAAAACATTTCGATCTTCATCATACAACTGGAAAGACATTTCAACTATTCTTGATAAAATATTAGAAATTTCATCATCACATGCTTCTTTATCTTGATCTAGATCTTTAACCAGTAGTTTTGTCAATTCTTCTTTGTGTTTCAACATTGCTCGAGTCTATATGTACTCACCTCGAGATAGAACAACATTATTCTCCACCAGGATGTCCACCCTGTATTCCCTCATCTTATCCCAAAGTGATAAATCTTTTTCAAGTTCTTATACTTCTTGGGATAACAATGATTGTGCATCTTGAACCTGAGTTCACATAAGCTCAAAATCAAGCATGAATTTAACTATAGAACTCAAAAGGTGTGAACCTTATGACCTTAGTCGATCAATCCACTCTACCTTTGATGTCTACATCTTCTACTTTATTGAGAGTTGATTCATCCACAGAAGAAGTCAAAGGTTCTACTTCTCGTGATGATTGAGTAACTTTGAGGAGAACAATGGCTAGATACTCACATTTATGCTTCCATTCCCTTTTCTCATCCCTCTCTTCATCAAATCTTTGCATGAGAGAATTCAATGAAGCCTGGGTATCCTGCTTGACACTTTCATGTGTCTATGTTCCCAACTCTAGAGTTTGTATAACATGATCTGAAGGCTAGACTTCATCCTTATTTTTATCTAGAGGTGACACTACAACCTCAACATACTTCCTTTTACAGGATGGATCAACCAATATTTTGGAAATAGTCTAGTCCTTCTTAGAGGTATTAGGTTTTACAAAAGCCAGCTGACCAAAATAAAACTCATTAGGAGAAATTAGTTGCTTCTTTCTTTATAGAGCCACAATATCCAGCCACTGTGGAATATTAGGTCGTGATGGCAAAGTTGTGCATCCTACTTGAGTAGAAGCAACTATTTGTGATATGTCATGACTACTTGATGCAAGCACCTCAACTTGTGATGTTTGAATAGTAGTAGTAGGCATGATAGTAGTAGCAACCAAAGCTGGTAGCTCGGTGGTGATGGCAGTGGTAGGAATTGGAACTAATTGTACAATCTGAGGGAGTTGTAACATTACCTCATTTAAATCTAAGATAGAAGATTAAGTCATTGATGTTGGAACATCATCAAAGCTTGGAAGACTAGATAGTGATACAAATTAAATTTCACCTTCTCCTCTAGAGACTGCATATGCTAACTCCTCCTCATTGTCATCAGCATTATCATTGTCTGAATCAGAATCTATAGAATGGATGGTGACAAATGTAGATGATGACAACATTTGAGATAAAGAATAGAAACCTATGGTGTAGCAGAAGGGGTACTCATTTCTAGTGGAATTGATTCTTCCACATCTGGCATTTCTTCTTCATGTGGAATTTCCCCTTCTTCCCACTCTTTTTTTGGTTCCTCTTCAATAGATTCTTCAATAACAATTTGTTTAGAAGAATATTCCCCTCCTTTAGGACCTTTAACTATAAACTTATGCTTTGGAGCCTTTCCCTTTGACTTAGGAGAAGAGATTAGTACCGATTCCAGTGTATCCTATTTATTCTTTGTTCTTGATTCTGATCTTCTTCCTACATGACCATCATTTTCTTCATCACCAAAACTCGTCAAAAATTGTTTCATCCTTATTCCCTTCTTTAATAACCACACATTTGTGTTTTCCATAATGGGAGCAAACCTTGTCGAAATTGACTTATTTTCTTTTTGTGACCATTGAATTATAGGCAAAGGAGTGTTAGAAATATTATTTTCATAATACCTAGGATCAACAATATCATCTTGATGTGTTCCACTTTATCTGGGATTCTAGAGAAATCTAAATTCTCTATCTGCTCCAAAGTAAGACGACTAAAATATAATCTTTTTACGTTCTCTTCATACCTACACTCAGCCCAGACATCCTCCAAACTATGCACATTTTCATAGCTCCTCTAGATTTTGTTCTTCATCACAAAAATCAAAGTTATCACAGGCCTTGAATCTCCTCATTGTGACCCATTGCATCTCATCCTCCATATTTTTATCCTTAAGAGAAGTTAATACTGAATACCTTCCTATTGCTTGAGGAAACTTAAGACCTGCCTTGTGTGATGTTGACTGCCTTTCATGCACATGAATTAATTGTCTATGGAGCTCCATCACAATGATTTTATCTGATGGATATCTTGGCAAGATGAATGGAGCACCATAATAGCAACCAACATGGATACAAGTGAAGGTCGAGAATTGGAGAAAGACGCACCATGCTCACTGACCTTGTTATAGGCTTCTTGTGAGAGTCTCTTCTTTTGTAATTCCTTGTCAAACATGCACTTCCATGCACCAAAGAATGCATCATTTGTCCTTCTAAAGTGACTCCTCTAGTTATGAATGGTCAATTCATAGTAATAGTCCCAGACTAGTGTCTGTCTCTTGTCTCCCCTTGTAGACAACCATGGAAAATGCCTCATGGAGGTGATTCCATACACTAGGTAAGAGGTCATGTAAAATTTGAGAGTTGTCCTGACCTCTTTTAATTGAGCACAGATGACATCACTAATTTGTTCCCCCTAGTCAATCATATCAATGCTCTTCCTGGTAACATTCATGTATAGGAACATCTAGGTTTGAAAGTGATGTGATTCATGAATGCCTTTGATTCTCACCAGTAGTGTAACCATATCATTATACTCCATATGAAAATCACTCCTGTGGAAGAATTTGGGTCATCTAGATGTTGTGGAAGCTCTGGCAGTCTACAAGAAAATAGTGTTAATTGTTTTCTTACACTTGTTCATATTCTCCTCATTGTGAACCCGAGCGGATTTAGGTTTAATATCCACATCCTCATCAAAGGTTGGTCCTTTGAACACATTGTTAAAGAATTCACTATCCAGACAAATAACTACATTACCATCAACATCTTTTACTTTTCTTGTTTTAGCATCAAAGTGGTTAGCCACTACTAAAACAAAATCAAGATCATGAGCTGCCACTAGGAAGGACTCATATTTATGTAAACCACTTGCAATGACGTTTCTCATCTTTGGAGGAGCTTTCTCAACATGCTCTAAGAACTCATTCTTGTCAATGTGCTCGATTTTAGTGTCCCTGATGTGTTTCACATTGGACTTCACATATCTTTCAAGGAACATGTTCAAGTACTTTTGGTATTTGTATTTCATTTTCTTTCCTTCGGATTGGCTTGGGGAAGGATCAGACATTTGTAAAAATCTGCAACATTTTATCACAGATCAGCTTAGGAACCAATTTTCATCATCAAATCACTGACTTCATTGATTAAACTGAAGTTTGAAGAACCAAAATAGCCTTAGACAAAAAGGCAAGAAATTTGACAGATCGGGTTTTAAAACCTGATCTGCAAATAAGTAGATCAAAGGTTGCAAGTCGGGTTTTAAAACTTGATCTACACCTTGGGTAAGATGGGTCAACATGTTAGGTTTTAAAACCCAACATGTCATGGGTAAAACATGAATCAGTCAAAAGGATGGGAAACTAACAGTAATGATGGGTATTTTGTCCCTCACACTAGCAAAAAGGCCAAAACTGAGGTTAAGGTGGTTTCTTCAGGTGTTAGTAAGGTGTCCCCTGGTACTGGTAGTGAGGGTTTGAGCAAATGTCCTAAGGGTAAAACTTGAAAGGCCACTTTGAAGGTCTTGAACAGCTCTTATGATCAAGATTCCCTGGACCAAACTCATAATGTTGAGGCGTCCTCTTCATCCCATGGCTCTGCATAGAATTCCCAGGAATCGGTGGATTTTACCCCACATGATTTTCATCCTCAATAGGAGATCCCATTTGATGTGCTCAACATTGCCAAGAACAGCTCTCTAGAAGTTTTGCATCTTTGTAGGTGGGTGTTTTATGAGATTAAGAACATCAATCTCAAGCAATGGTCTTTATCTTCCAAGATGGAAGTTATGCAGGCTAATGTTGGAGATATGTTGCATGATGTTGTTAGTGCTCACCCTGCTGATACTGGTAAGGAAGTAGTTGAGGGGGCTTCGGCGGGTGTTCTATGGACAGAAAGCGAAAAATAGGTTATGAGTGATTGTCTGGCTAAGAACATGGAAGCCACCCAAAGATTGAAGGAGATATCTGACAAAAAATTTGTGGATATGGAGGCCAGAATTGCTAGATGCAAAGCTACCCTCCGAGGTATTATGGAAACTGGTCAGAATATTGTTAAGGGCTCTGCTGATACTATGTCTACCATGGTTAGCAGGTTGGAGAAATCTTATATGGATAGGACTGTGGTGGACGTCAACAAGGAGATTGTTGATGGTGCGGAAGATTTGGGTCCTCGAGGAAAGCGTACTTGGGCTAGCATGAAGAAGAAAGCCACTGAAGTGCCCTCAAACATCCTAGGTTTGAAGAATGCTGCCAAGAAGATGCATCAACTTAGTGCTAATGTTGCAGAGAGTCTTAAAAAAATTGGGTTGATTTTTTCTATTGCTGGGTTTGTGTTGTTAGTTTGTTGGTTTTTGGTTGTTTTTGTGGGCTAAGTGATTTTTTTTCTTTATTTATGCAGTCTCTTAGCCTTGTGGGGTTTTGTCAGTTGGTTTTGTTATGAATAGACTTTATTTGATCTATCTTATGTAATCTAATGTAAAGGGTTTTGGGGTCCCTTCAAAACTTTTTATTTCCGTAATCAAAAACATGAATCTGAAGATTAGGTTTTAAAACCCAACATGCACCAGAGAAAAGTCAAACTAATATGTCAGGTTTTAAAACTCAATATGTCAAATGGGCAAGTCAACCTACAGGTCGAGTTTTAAACCTGACCCACCAAACAAGAAGAACAACACGACACACGTCAGAGTTTAAAACTCAACATGTCAGTCATCAAGAGGAAACAAGGCATGTAAGGTTATAAAACGTGGCATCCCCCTTTGCTCAGTATAATTTGTATATCAGGATTTAAAACCCAACAGTGACTGGTTAACACAAAAATATGTCAGGCCAATAAACCTAACATGCAAAATGGGTATAAACTCAATTCAATTCGGTCTTAAAAACCCGAATTGAATAAATGGGCAAAATAAAGTAAAATAAAAATGGTGGGAATATGATGTAAAACAAGAACACAATGCCATCATGTGAAAAAAAAACCCTAATGCAGAAACATAGCAGAGAAGGAAGAAAGACAAGGTGAAAATAACCCACCTGAATCTGCCAAAAGCTGAAAAAATATGAGCTAAAAGGTTGATTTTAGGTACAAATCACTTTTCCTCAGTCAAAAACATGTTTGCAAAGCTCAGGGAGATTAAAATGCGGTCTTAATCCCTTAAAACAAATCTATAAGTTAAAACAATAGTGCAATAAATGTTGTCGCGCTCTGCAGGTCAGGTTTTAAAACCTGACCTGCACTGGGTAATCACTTGTAGGTCAAATTTTAAAGCCTGATCTGCATAAAAGATGGAAGACCCAGAAGGTAGGCAAAACTGCACTTCGGGTTTTAAAACCTGAAGTGCAAAAAAAGTTCACTCAAAATCCCTGCATTTTGGGTTTTAAAACACGAAGTGCAAATTGAAGAGTTTTAGCAAGATAAGTAAAAAACGTAAAAAGATGCAAAATGAGGGCGAAAAGTGATACAACTTACGAGGTAATTCGACTGACCTTAGAGGACACGAGCTATGAAATGGACAAGTTTCATAGGGGTTGTCCCATGATTTAGGTTAGCTGAAATTGATGACAACAATTTTGATGTTCATTTGATAATTCTAAATTATATTGTATAATTAATCTCACTTTTGGTCTGAATTGTTATTATGCAGGCATCTTCAAAGCCATAGAATAGTTTGAAGAGGCTCAATTTGGATGATCCACCACAAGTTTAGGATGTGCTAGAGACATGTAGTAGTCACTAGTGGATATATTCAAAGTCATACTTAGTTATTTGTCATGTATATTTTGAATAGATCTCAAGAGCATACACCACATTTTTTAAAAATTTCTTTGAGCTGGCATTTATGCCAATTTTGTAAATGGACATACACAATTATTGTATATTTTAATATATAAAAGTTGATATTCTATCTAATTTGTTCCTCATGTGCATGTCTTCCTACTTTGAAACTTTAATTTTAAATATATAATTAGTTTAGAGTGGTTAAGTTATGAACAATAGCATATCATGGTATTCCATCTAAATTCTAAGTATTAAATTTGGTTGCCTTGGGAAACTTCACCAAATTTTATGACCATTTTAGTATTGTTATTAATCATAACATTTTCTTATTTGACATCTCAAACATATAAAAACAGTGTCAATAGGATTTCCCAAGGTTCAGTTAATGTAGATGTAATAAGTATGGTTAATTATATAGGAAAATTTAAAATGTGAGTGAGATCTTATACCTACAAACACATTATCATGTTCAATTGCTTTTTCTCTTTGTAAACTTTCATTTCGTAATCAAACACATTACTTTCTAAGGCTATGATTAAACAAATTACTTACTAAGTCATTCTCAAAAATACCATCAACAATGCAACTACATGTGAAGGAAGAGGAGAACTCACATGATGAAAATTTAAGCTTTGGTAAGAAGGTCCAAAAAAAATTCCATCTTAATGGGGGCACAAAACAAAAAATTGCTTGCTTCAAAGGAAGTTTATTGAAAATGATGGTCAACAAGTTATTGGAATCATGTTTGGGCTCAATCTATATCTTTTAGGAGCCATAACTTTTCATTATGTATGGTATGGAGTATTTGAGAAAGGTTCACATAGGGGAAGAAATGAATGGTATTTGCAATTAGAGAATGATTAATTGCATTAAGAAAAACCAAAAAAAATAGATAGGTATGCTACTTTTTTGCTTCCCAAATCACTCAAACATTCAAGGCCATACCATAGCAAAGTTATCTCTTAAGTGCCCTAAGTTCAAAAAACTATCAAACTTTGACAAACTATTTCTTAGAAATTGGGGCATATACAAATGACTTGTTTGAACCTACAGGATCACATGGGACCCTTCTACAATAACCTATCTCATATTTTCAAGAATTGGAGCTAGATTCTTAGGGCAGCAATTTGTGTGTTGATGCAAAAATCATCATATGCAAGCAATGTGAATTTGCAAGGTAGCCTATTTTTTATTTTGTTTGTTATGGGAATGAATCATCAACACAAAAACATCTTATCCAACTGGTTTATGCTAGATGTGCTCCTATTTTGCATCCCAAATTGCCTAAACATTCATGGCCATACTGTAGCAATGCTATCCCTTAAGTGTCCTAAGTTCAAAAAATTATCAAACTTTGACAAGCAGTTTCTCATAAATTGAGAGTCATACAAATGATCTATTTGAACCTGTAGGGTCATGTGAGGCCCCTCTATAGTAACTTATCTTATATTTTTAAGACTCAAAACCTGTTTCTTAGGAAAGCGATTTCATTGTTGATGCAAAAATCGTCAAATACATGCAATGCAAAGTTGCAAGGTAACCTAATTTTCATTTTGTTTGTCATGGACACAAACCATCAACGTGACCACATTTGGGTAGGTAGGTTTATGCTAAGCATGCTCCTATTTTTCTCTTCAACTCACCCAAATTTTCAAGGCCATATTGTAGTGACACATATGAACAATCCATAATAAAATGATTGTTAGTATATATCTATCCTTTTCATCCTTTATAGGATTGTTAGTATATAACCCTAATGAATGTAGGGTGGCCCTAATGAAAAGATAATAAGGTTGAAAATGATAGATATATACTAACAATCCTACATTAATCCCTAATGAAATTGATAATGCAAATGAATACAAAGGCTAACTAAAATGAATTAACATTGTAAATGCAAATGTAATTAGATCATACACACAAGATTTGTTAGTCTATGCATCTTTTTCATCATAATCATCTTAATTTGCATACATTCTAGACACATAATCACCATTACACATACACATGACATCCATGAACATACATAAGTGGCTCATACACATGATATTTGTTAGTCTGCATCCTTTTCATCATAATCATCATAATGTGCATACAATATAAATAAATAATCACCATTGCAACTACATGTCCTTATGAATCTCCATGTCCTCATGTACAAATATATTATATATCATCAAATATAACAACATCAATCTCATCATGTACAAACACATTGTGCATCATCAATACAACTACATCATGTACAAATACATCATATATCATCAATACAAATAAATCAATGTCATGATGTACAAGTACATCAATGCATCCTACTATAGTGGTGAAAAACTAGGGTTTCACCATGGAATGTAGTAAAATCACTTATTGTTTAATTACCATCACATTAGGAAAAAAAAGGAATTTGATAGATGTAATCTTAACATACCTAGATTTTGATTTGATTCCAAGCCTCCTAAGTGGGGTTCTTCTTTCCCTTGAAATTGAATTGAATTTGAATTAATTAAAGATTAGGGTACAATGGTGAGATATTGAAGCAATTATGCATAAACAATGAGCTACAATTGTCAAATGGAGCCACAAACCTGGATCTGAGTAGTAGATGAAGGTTTGGATCTATTCCTAGACATTCAACTTGAATTATTGAGAATGTGGTGGTGATCACCTTGGTCCTCTAAACTTTTTATCATCCAAAGGGAAACATGTTCATCTCTACCAACCCTATCAATCCTCTGAAACATAACTATGTACCAATTCCTATACATGGTAAAAAGGAGAAAATTGTTGGGAATAGAGGTTTGCCTTAGGTCAAACCCCATTTTTGAAATTAACCATGAAATAGAAATGAAATGTAAATGAAGTACTATAGTAGAATACTTTCCTTTTGAGGGAAAGGTTAAAATTGCCTAAAACACTAATGATATACCTTTAATGAAGTTTTGTTTGACTTCACAAGGGATTAGGGTTTCATGTAGATAGTCTTCATAAAACATAGAACATGAATTTCATCTCCAATGCTTGAATCTTGACTTCACTTTTACTCCAATGCTTGATAGAAGACTAATTTCTTTCTCACTTGAATTTTCTAGGGTGTATGATGATCTTGAATTTTTAGATTAGGTCCTAAAATTAGAGGGATAGACCTCCATTTATACCTACTGGTCAAAAAACAAATTGATTTTTTTACACAAGATGACACAAAATCTATGTCCACACCCAAATTGGGTGACTATTACGAGGCCCCAAAATGGGCCCCTTTTGAGAGGACCATGGCACCCTGCACCATGATCCTGCACATCAGGACTACGATTAAGGGGGGATAAAGTGTAGATAGTGAAAATTTGAGTTTGCTAACTAGTGTGAGCAAAATCAGAGCTCCAATCAGGCCTTAGAGGATGAACACAAAAGTGAGGCATAAGTGAGGAAAATTATAGGGAAGTAGAATTTAGGATGCTAGATGTATCCCCCACTTTAGAGGAAGTATGAGACGAAGCATAGTCATGATAAAGTACAAAGGTTTGCATTGAAAACTTTCATCAAGACATCAAAGAGATAAGACATGCTAAGCCCCCAATAAACTTGAGGATCTTACTACTTCAATATCAAGATAAAAGGGACATCATAAGAAAGAGGAAAGAGAGAGAGAATCATGGCTTCTATCCTAGTAAGGTTCTCTTACTATGAGTCATGAAAAAGAAAAATACCAAATTGCAAAGAAAAATGCTTAGTTTGCAAAGTAACATGAGTATCAAATCATGTTATAGTGTGTGCATAAAGTGAAACATTGAGTGGAGTGTATGCTCCCATGTAAAATTTGTTGCATATGCCTTATCAATAGCAATTGCTTCAATTTAGCATGCCTCCAAAGACAAGCACATTACCACATTTAGATGCCCCCAAGAAAGGACAAATCAAAGGATAATGGTCACAAAACATAAAACATATAAGGGATCCACTACCTCTAGGTTTCGTGTGCTTTTATGATAAATAATGTATATCATGAATATTTGCATTGAATTGACCTCATCCCCTAGAGGTAGTGGAACCACAAACACAATGAAAGAAGGGAACATGTATCTTTTGATTTAACATGGAAGAGACCAAAAGAGATCTTAATGCTTTACATTATCCCCAAGTAGAAAACACAAGGGACAACAAATAGAAGAATTGTGATACAAATAGAAGAATCTCACATCAAATTTTTTCTCTTTATTACCTTGCACCAACAGAGTAACAAGGGTCATCCAAAGAGAACCTAACATAACAGAAAAACACATCTTGGGGGAAACACATTATGAACAAGTAAGAGAGGAAAGAAAATCTATGGCATGAATGAAGCTAATCAAACAAATAATTTGCCTCCCAATCTTGTTGAATCTTGTTTTTGGAAGGTGGATAAGATGCAAGAGGAGAAACTTCAAGCATGGTAGATAGAGCTACTGCAAGTTCCAAATAAGGACCATCCTCTAATGATGAGTCACTTTGTCTATCACTAGGAGCTAGGATTAATGCTTTTAAAAATTGCTTAGATAAATCATTGTCAGCATCAACAAGCTAATACATATCATCATTATCAAAAGTGTTATCATGAAAAACATCATCATCCATTTCTTTATCAAGATTAATAAAAATAGGATCTCTAATATAGATAGAATATGAACCATCATCTTTCTTAAGCATTTTTAATCTTGGTGATTTAGGTTGAACTTCCTCCCTAGGGTTAGGTGGAGGCTAGACAAATGGGACTAAGTCAACATCTAGTGTCTTCAGGGAGGAACTGGTTTGAAAAGAAAGTTCATGAGCCTTAACACAATGTCTTCATTAGTGTTCTCTCACAAAATGATTTCATTTAGTTTTAGATGGGGATTTTGAAGGTTTGGGATCAATGGATACAGGATTATTTTCTTCCTTTAAAGGAGGAGGAATGGGAGAAAGTCTACTAGGTTGAGAAATAGGAAATGTCGAGTGCTTCCTTTTGTAAGACATAGGAGGTGGGACTGTGGCATATATAGGAGTAATAGAAGGGGTAGGAAGGATACTAAGTCCATCATGAGGGGGAAGAATAGGTCTAGGGTCTATAGGCTTAATCAACGATAAGATAATCTCATTCTTCCACATTTGATAGGATAGAAAAAGAACATCACTTCATGGCTTCAAAGGCTCAAATGTTTTAGGCCAAAAGTATTCAAGGGTGATATCTCCACACCTCATCATGGGTTGGTATATGCTATGATTAATTGTTATGATACTTCCATTATGAGGAAATTTTAGACATTTATGAATAGTAGAAGGGATTTATTTCATGGAAGAGAGAAAAGGATGTCCCAAATTCACATGAAATTGATCTGATATGGGAATAATATCAAAAAAGACATCTATGAACTTAGTACCAACCTCAACGGGAAGATTAATAGAGCCAATAGTAGGGCAAGAGAAAACATCATACACCTTGACCACTACATTAGATTTATCATATATTACTTGATGTAATTGTAAAGTATAAATATATTCTTCAATGATCACATTCACCATGAACATTGGATCAATGAGCACCCCTCATGAGATTTTGTCTTTGATCTTCACAATGATATATAGTGGGCCATCAAGTGCAACAATAGTCTCACTAGGATCAAAGGTAATGCATAGGTAGTTAGGAGGTATAGGTTTGTCAACAAGATTCACAACATTATTGGACTCAACACCAAGTCGTCAAGAGAATATGCAAGAGGATCGGACTTAGCTACATTAGTAGAATGGGAAGGCAAAGGATTAGTAAAGATTCAGAGGTTTTGATTAGGAGGAGCTACAGATTTGTTTCATTTGTCATTCACACTAGCTACGGATATGGTATTGTTATCAATAAAGTCTTGAATCCTACTCCTTAGGTATAACACTTCTCAGTATCATGACTAGGTTGATGGTGATATTGGCAAAAGGATTTGGGATCATGATAAGATGGAAAAGGTTTGGAGGTATCAATTAGCTATATGGGAAGAAGTTTCAACACATTTTTATCTATCAATTTTGACATTATGCTATGCAAATACTTGGAAAGAGGAGTAAATTCTTTTCTATTTAAAGTATTTGGATAAAGGGGCCACACTTGATATCGTGGTTGCCACTTGAGTATTAATGTTATCGTTTATCTTGATGTATCCCATGTTTGGTTTAAACTTTGTGAAAGATTATTGAGCACTCTCATTCTTATCAACTAGAACCATTGAAGGATATTCAAATTGACTCACTTGAAGCTGATAATTATGAAGCATTGCGCAAAAATGCATAAAGGAAGTAAACTCAAAAAAGAGAAGCTTATTTGTAATGTCTTTTTGTAAATTAGCAATAAAAATTCTTTGAACATCATGATCAGGCATAGGATAAGCAATTTGAGAATACAAATGTTTATATCTACCAATAAAATTAGTCAATTTTTCTTTAACACCTTGTTTACAATAAATTAAATCAATCAAAGTAATCTTAGGACCAATATTATTGTGAAATTGTTGAATGAAACCATTAGCAAATTGTTGATTTGATGCAATGGAATAAGGAGGCAAAGAACAATACCATTGAAAAGCTTTATCCCTAAAGGTTCAAGTAAACAATTTAGCTATAAGTATTTGATCATGAGAAAAGTCACTACACAAATTTTGAAATGTTTTCACATGAGTCAAGGGATCACTTTTTCTATTGTAAAGCTCCAATTGAGTGACTTCCATATGTTTATGAGGGACAACATGGACAATTTCATCAGATACTAAGCTCGCTACATCAAATGTGGGAACATTAAACTTTCATTCTTCTCATGGAAGTCAATTGTTGTTGTAGGGATGAAACAGTGTGGGCTAAGTAATTGATGGTTGCTTCTATGGATGGATTGGAATTGGACATATTAGATTGTGATGGAGGAGTAACATTGTTGTATGTAGGTGGAGGTTGAGAATAAGGAGATGGAACACTATGATATGTAGGTATGGGAGATGACTGGGATACAAATGGAAGACTCATAGAAGAAGGTATATAAGATTTTTTATTAGCAAGGTTTCCCCCTTGACTAACATGTGTAGGATTAATATTTTGTGTGGACTTGTAGTCATGATAGAAGATGTAAATGTAGGTACACTAGGTAAGAATGTAGGCATAGCAATAGAATAATTGACTTGACCAGCTGTTTGAATGTAACCAAGGACTTTGACACAACTTTTGATAAGCATGATATTAGTGTTAATAAGATGAGCAAGACCACACAACAAATCAACACCAACTTTATTACTTTGCACAATTCTTTTTAATCCTCCAATTAATGTGATTGCCTCACTTTTCGAGTATTGTTGACTCATCCATTATTGAAAATTTTCACATTCATTGTCAATCTTCTCCAATTGGTCAATAGTAACCCTAGTTAGTGATTTATCCACATCGTGAGAATTATGAAAAGAATGGAAATAAATGACATCATTTGTTGGATTGGAGGAACCACCAATATTCTCATGAAATAAGATATCCAAATTAGGCTCCATATCCTTAGTAATTAAACCTTGAGAAGACTTAATTCTACAACTTCTTCTCATAGCAATATTGTAGGTAGGACTAATGGTAACAAAACTCATGGACAAAGAAGGTAAATTGGAAAGCACAAATTAAAAATTATTATTAAACAATGCAAAATTTTGTAAAAGTGATTGATTAACTAGTTAATTAAGCAATGTGATTTGTGAATTTGAAAGATAAATGCCTCTAAATCATAGCATAACATGTCATAAAGATCAAATATGAAAATAAATTTTAAAAATTATGCAATTCCACAAGTAAATTTTAGAATTATAAATTAGGGTTTTGTGAAATCGGCCTCTAAATTTGTGTAATTAAATTGAAAATGAGATCAATGGGTAAAATTTTGAATTTTAAATTGCATAAACAATTAGATCTGAAATGATGAATCCAAATTAGGCAACCCACAAGTTTAATTTCAGAATTATAAATTAGGGTTAGTGTGAATTTAACCTCTAAAATTATGTAATTCAATTGGAAATTAAACTTGTAAATATAAATTTGAATTTGAAAATGAATGAACAATTAGATTTGAGAACATAAATCAGAAATCAAGGTGCAAGATGTCAGGTTCATCAAAATGTAGTGGTGAAAGTTTAGGGTTTCACCATGGAATGTAGTAGAACTGTCATTTTTTCCTTAATTACCATCACATTAGGGAAAGATAGGAATTTGAGAGATCTAAGCCTAATAGACCCAGATTCTAATATGGTTTCGGGCATGCTAAGTGTGCCTCTTCTTTCCCTTGAAATTGAAATTAATTTGAATTAATTAAAGATTATGGTAGAATGGTGAGTTATTGAAGCAATTATGCATAGACAGTGAGCTACAGTCATCAAATGGAGCCACAAACCTAGATCTGAGCAGTAGATGAAGGTTCAAATCTATTTGCAAAAAATTGGCCTGAATTGTCGAGACCATGGTGGTGGTCACCTTGGTCCTCTGAACTTTTTACCATCCAAAGGGGTACCTTTTCTTCTCTATGAACCTTGTCGATCCTTTGAAACACAACTATGTACCTATTCTTGCACACAATGAAAAGGGTAAAATTGGTGTGAATGGGGATTTACCTTAGGTCAAACACCAGTTTTGGAATTAACCCTGAAATAGAATTGAAATGTAAATGAAGTACTATAGTAGAATACTTTCCTTTTGAGGGAAAAGTTGAAAATGTCTGAAACACTAATGATATACCTTTAATGAATTTTTGTTTGTCTTCACAAGGAATTAGGGTTTCATGTAGATAATCTCCATAAAACAAAGAACATGAATGTCATCTCCAATGCTTAAATCTTGACTTCACTTCTACTCTAATGCTTGATAGAAGACTAATTTCTTTCTCGCTTGAATTTTCTAGGGCGTATGATGATCTTGAATTTTTGGATTAGGTCCTAAAATGTGAGGGGTAGACCTCCTTTTATACCCATTGAAAAAAATGAATTTTTGACATGGGTCGACTCAGGATCTAGGTCCCCACCCAAATTGGGTGACTATTATGAGGCCCCAAAATAGGCCTTTTTTGAGATGACAATCGTACTAGGTGCCATGGTCTTGGATATCAGGGCCCTAGGATTAAGGGGGGATAAAGTGCAGATAGTGAAAATTTGAGTTTGGTAACTCAAATCAAGCTGTAGAGGACGAATTCCAAAGTGAGGCCTAAGTGAGGACAAAATTGTAGGTGAGCATAATTTAGGATTCTACACCTACTATCAATCTATCCTAGATACACAACTAATACATGTGCCTCTTGTATCCTTGCTCCATAACATATAGCTCCAACCATTAATACTCTCGAAGGCATCTACATTGCAATATTATAAAAAATGTCAGTATTAAAGAAAGAATAATGACTGGAATTAATTGAACAATGAAAGTAACATGAACTCCAATGTTGGATGAATTTCCATTGTAACCTCACATCCTAATCCAATCTTGTGTAGAGAAGTGCCTGCATATAAATTAAGACCCACATTTGTTAAGAATTTTTTTTTAAAATAAGCAATGTGAACAACAAAGCTTTATGAACATTCTTTGAAATGAAAAATAGGGCAATACTAATAAAAATATGGCAATCCTAATGAACCTATGAAAAACCTAATGAACCATAAGGATGTTATTATTAATAATGCATTGTACCTTCCATTCTTTAGAGTCTCTAATGAAAAGAAAAAATTCACTTATTTAATTTGGTAGCTGAGCCATGAAAAAAACTAAGTTTCTTAACCAAACAAATCATTGGGTTGTATTAATTTAATATAATCTTCTTAAGCTTTACAATTCACACAAATGCAGATCTCTACATAGCCATAATGAACCTAATTAACCTAGGAATATCCTAATAAACATAGGATATCCCCAATAAAAATAGGATAGCCCTAATAAACTATAGGGATGTTATTATTAATAATGCATTGTACCTTCCATTCCTTAGAGCCTCCAACCAAAAAAAAACTTCACTTCTTTGATAAACCAGAGTATACCATGAAGATACCTCCTTATGAGTGACATCGAATAGGCTTGAGATAGAGGATCTAGATACTATGGAATCCAAGTATCTACCCACTCACTTAACTTGCATTGATCCCAATCAGATTGAATATGATTCTGACAAAAACAAGCCAACTCTTGTTTCCAAATGGTCCATGTACTTACATTTGAGCTTCAAAATGAATGCATCTTTGAAGATTCTTTGATTGTCTAACAATCCAAACTATCTCCTATTGAGCCCTATAAACCAACCAATAGAACTTGTTCAATTTTGAATCAAGTGTCTCTCCTTATGACAATGTTGAACTACACCAATCAACAATAGAACGTGCATCACTAAATATAGCACTTGAGATCCTCAATTTCTCCTTAACTAGAGCTCTCTTCATACATGCACATGCTCCATCATGCTTGCCTTTCTCATGTCTATCTTTAAAAAAACTCCAAATATGAGGTACACCCATCTCTACTCAACTAATAAAACATACAAACATTATTGAATTGACCCATGCATTTATCTAACCAAATGAGATGTTGACCCATTGCAATATCTTTTTCCGACAAGAACTCAAAAAAATGTTGCATATACTCTGATGAGTGAGATCTATCATTACTCATATAAAAATGGTACTCCATGATTATCTTCCTATCCTCTTTTGTACTATTAAGGGAATGTCTATATGTGATATGGACAAAAATAGAAATCTAAAATAAAATTGTAATACTGAGATTGTACCTTAGTTTTATAGTTGCAATGTACAATTTTCTGTAAAATCAACCACTGATATAATAGTGCCAATTGGAAAAGAGTCCTTACACATCTTGATTTTTTGATCCAGCCACTGAGACCTATGGCTATGCCTTACATACTTGTAGAAAATATTTTCCTTAAAATCTGAAATAAAATCAGCGACACCAACTTCTCTTGTAGCCAACTCGCATCTAGAACCTTTACCTCCACTCTTCAAACTATATTTTATTGTCTCATGTCTTTTTCTCAAAAATTTTCTTTCCAAATTTGTGTTTGTTGCCCTCATAAAAAATTTAAACAAACTTTGGTAGGTCACCACATTGTGAACACTTCTCATTTGAACAATCATTTCTATAGAAAGAGCATCCATCATCTCTAGCACATAAAAAAATAGATCTAACAAGTCACTAGATGACTTTAGAAGATGCATTCTACCACACTCCTACAAAATTTCATTACAATAGCAAAAAAATAGAAATAAATGACTAAAAAAACTACTAAAAGTTGCTTATAAATCACCAAAATTGGTCACATCGGTCATTTATAATGCAACCAAATTTATTTACTTAACAACACAAAACAATGATCTCCACACTCTTTAGTCTAAGCCCTCCTATTACCTGTCTAGATGCCTTGAATTTAAAACTGCCTCAGAATTATTTAGTTGAACTTGTAGGTCTTCAAGTGTCCTTTTGAGTTTCTTGATTTGGTTATTATGTGTGTGTATTATAATGGGTTTTGTTGCACCCCCATCAGGATGTCGTAGCCCCATGAACTATGACACCCCCATGGGGATGTCGTAGCCCCAAGGGCTGCGACACTCCCATGGGGGATTTCATATCCCATGAGAGGGCCGCAACAAGAAGGCCAATAAAAAAAATTACACAAGTTTTCATTAAAAGAGAAAAAAATATATGATAAATTAAAAAATAGGTGTCTCTTGTAGACTTTATGACCAACATTTCTTTTGGGTCCATACCTAGATGCCTGTGAAAACAAAATAAAGAGACACATTAGATATAGGGTTTTCTTTGAGGAAATGAAATAAGAGAAAATGTGATGCTTCATATGAAATAAATACAAAACTACATCTAATAAAAGGAAAACAAGAAGATTCAACCTACAAACAAAACCCTAGAAAGAGGGCAAGCAACCTACAAACAAAATCCCAAAAATTATTATTAGCATATATGTATTTGAAGAGAAATTGTAAAAAAAACAATCTCCAAGGGTATAAATTTACCATGGCTCTCTACTTGATATCAATCCCTCTTCAAAACCCCAATCATGGCCTCCAAGGAGAGGAATGTTGTTGCAACCTACAAAAAGAAAGTTAGGGTTTGAACTCCTTTCCCTTTTTTGTTGTTTGATTTTAGGTTTCCTTGTAGCCCTAGAATCAAACTATGGAGATTGAATTCATCTTATGGATGAGATTCAATGAACATCCCATTAGTGGGAAAATTCTATGCTAACTTTCATAATTTTTAGTGTGAATTTAGTGGGAAATTAGTGGGAAAATTAGGTGGTTAAATTCAATGCTATTTTTTGTAATTTTTAAAACAAATTAGTGAGAAAATTGTTAAAAGCAATTTTAAACAAATAAATGTAACCTTTGATAAAATTGAGAAATAATTTGTTCTTTTTAAAAAACAAGAGTTATATATATACACACCCAAATTTCCTATTGACCCTATGCACGCAATACAATCGGCCATGCGCCAATTCCAAAAAAAAATTTAATTACCCACTTTACTTGTGGTCATGTTAATATCATATTGTATAGGGGAGTAGTCATTTATTAAGTCATTTTTGTTTGTGACTAATTATTTAGTTGTGATTTTACCCCATGATCAAATTGGTCATTTATTTAGTCATTTATAGCTATGTTGCAAAATATGATTATAATTTGGTCATTTTTACTTATCGTGACTAAAATTTTTAGTCACTTGGTCATTTATTTTCCATATTTATACTAGTGAATTAATATTTAAAGTAGAACAAATATAGCAATAGTTCATGATACATTGAAAATTCAACATGGTATTTAGAACAACAAGTATTACAAATTTTAAGAGGCTCATAATAAAATGACTTACAAGAATCAAATGTCATTTGTGAGATTTGCAAAGTTGGATATGTTTCACAAAAATAATTCTACAACAATGTTTGGCTTAATTCCAAGAAATGTTTAGGATGCGGTGTGCGGTCTCAACTACCAATTCTTAACTTTAAAACATCTTTTACATTGGGTGATACTCTAGAGTTTGAATGTCAAAATTCTTGAATTTCCTCCTTTACATTAATAATTAAATTCTTATCAACACATGGAATCCTCCCAAAAAATTCTATGTATCATTTTGAAGAGGATCATCAATTCTTTCTCTTCTTGCAAGTACTATAACCAGTATTTTATAATTTATGTTGAAACCAATACAAGTTTCTCTCATAAAATGAGCCTTTCTCAAATGATGGCTCACTAATGAGGTTGTGCTCACTCTATGAGAAGTTCTCTCATCCTTTTTCTTGCTATTCTTTTTCAATAGAAGTGAAAGCATCAAAAAGATTTTTTTACAAAATTATCATTTTTCTCCTTATTTTTGTCCACATGAATCTTCAATTTGGCTAGCACGGATCTCATTTTGTGTATCTTTAGAAATTGTACAAAATGTTGGCATTGCTTGGTCAATGTCTTATTGCTGAAATATTCATTGAAAAGTTGTGTAGCCCACAACAAAATGGTTCGTGTTGAACTTTTTACTTCAAAATGTTTTGTAATGCTCTCACCAATTTTAAGTAACCATTTTGGAGTTCTTGAAGGCATTGGATTCACAATTTGATTTTCTTCCACACAAATATCTTCATTTCTCATGTAATTTGGTGATACATAACATTCAATTGTTTCATTATTTTCAATGTTACCAATGTTTTCAATTTTATCAACATTTTCATATTCAATTTGATATTCAACATTTTCAATATCAATTTCAAATTTTTCATTTTCAATTTCAATATCATGTTTAACATTTTGAAATTTAATTTTTTGTTAACTTGGAATAACATTTATAGGTGGTGAAGATGCCTCACCTTGACCAATACTTGACATACCTCGTCTTCTCTTCCTATGACTTTCTCTATCTTTTTCTCTATATGCTTCAATTTTCTCTAATGTGAGTTTTCTCTTGCCTTTTTGTTTATGTCAATTGTTTCTCCCCATTATGCCTACCAAAAGATGCACAAAAATGATTAATAAAGTGAATTTTGAGTGATTAAGTGTAACAAAAGCTGAAATTTGTCTATATCAGATAGAAATCTCGTATTTCTCAATTATAAAAGGAATGTAGGAACTGTTGGAATGCTCAAAATGGACCACTATGCTTTTTTGAATGGATCACTAAAAAGATATCAGAAATAGGAATGGATATCCCATCCTACTTCTAATATCCATCAAGATTCACAAAAGAGCACCAAGTGAAAATCCTTTGGAACCTTTTTTATTTTTTAATTTATGTGGGTAACAATATCCAATCCAAGATCAGATATCAATTATTATCCGAAGTCCATTCAATTTCCTAATATATATCTATATGTAATATATGAAGATATATATTGTTGGAAATATGGATGGAGTAACTGAGAGGGGAGGGGTGAATCAGTTACCACAAAAATAAATCCACAAGTCCCTTAGATGTCTTAAATATAAACTGCTGAAACTCGGTAAATTAACTTATCATTGTTCATTAAACATTAACATGCATAAAACAAATAACATGAACACAAGTTACACCAGATATAACGTGGAAACCCAATTCTGGGAAAACCACCAATGTAACTGTTTATGGTGAAAATGGATAACAATAATAACAAAATTGAAAGGCTAAATGAATTCAACCACCAAACCCTAGCCTAACAATGAACAAAGATCCACCATAACATATGAAGATAACCTAAGACAATGCAAATAACTCAAAATCACAAAGATTATACCATCACATGTCCAATAGGGTTTTGATCTCCATTCTTCCTATCTCCATTGATCTTGCTTGATATATTTGCTCTCAGATTTTTATATGCACAAGAGCTCAACAAAGAACGGAATGTGGTTGCAAGTGGAATTGTAGTGTAGCCAAGTACTCCAAAATCAGTCATTAGGGTTTGTCATTAGGATATGTCATTAGGATATGTCATTAGGGTTTGACAATGAAGAAAGCATCTCCTTAAATAGAAGACACAATAAGAAATGTAGGGTTAAGATTGAGAGGTGTAAAAAGAGAGGTCGGCTAGGATTAGAGGGTAGGTAGAGGAAATAGCAAAATAATGAAAGAGGTAGGTAGTGTATGAATTAAGAGATGAATGACATGTGTCATGTGTAGAAAAAGATAATGAATTAATTAAATAAATAAAGATTTATTTAATTAATAGAAGAAGTAGGATAATTAAATAAATAAAATATTTATTTAATTTAGGAAAGGGATAATTTAAATAAATAAATGTATTTATTTAAATGAGAAATAAGGCTAGAAGAGGATAAATGAATTGATTAAATAAATAAAAATTTAATTAATTAATAGAAGAATTAGGCTTAGATAATTAAATAAATAAAATATTTATTTAATTAGACATGACAATTTTGAGTGTCTACATTTTGCCACTCTTTGAGACAATGCGGCTTGTCGCGTTGTTTCAAAGAAAATAAGATGAACTGATACAGAGTTGCCCCAGAATGGGAATTATATGCCCCCTCAAGAGATTGGATGAAAATGTCTGAAAAGATTGCAGACAATCTCTCGATAAGAAAGACGGGATAGAAAGGACTGATCGGATAAAGTGACAAAGTCACGGGATAAGGAAGACTGACTCGGGAAATGAGAGCTAGGGCAATCTATAA
Organism: Cryptomeria japonica; assembly: GCF_030272615.1. Taxonomy (NCBI): domain Eukaryota; kingdom Viridiplantae; phylum Streptophyta; class Pinopsida; order Cupressales; family Cupressaceae; genus Cryptomeria; species Cryptomeria japonica. The sequence goes on along the minus strand of NC_081411.1, from coordinate 564,943,048 downwards.
GATAAACTATGGGGGAAAATACATCCTCATTGTCATCTACACCATCACAAGAGCATAGTGCAAAGCAAAAATAAAGCAGCAACAATCAGCAATGATGGCTTTTGTTCACATATTCGACCGTGTTCGCCGATGCTAGAGGCCAACAGAGGCAGGAGAGCCGGTGAGTACCACAAAACCTCCTCGTACTTTGATGCATTTATTATTGTCATTAATTCATACTAGGTAATGTAATAAATGCGCATTTATGTCAAGAAAATGTGTTTGTGTCCAAAAATGCGAATTTGTGTCTTCCAGGTCAAATCGGCAGTTCTGTGATGAACATACGCTGTCGATTGGATAAGCTGCTGAGAGGATACACTCAAGAAGGTCCTCTAGGGAAGACTAAGATAGATCAAGGCACTTTGTGATGAACAGTGAGTACCAAGATAGGTAGCACTTTGTGATGAACAGGGAGTACGAATGTGAGTAACACTTTGTGATGAACAAGGAATGTCACACACGTAGTACTTTGTGATGAACAGGGAGTACTACTAGGATAGATAGCAACACTTTGTGATGAACAGTGAGTGTCACTAGGATAAATAGCTATGTGCATTTAGATAGCGAGTAGCATTTTGTGATAAACAGTGAATGCCACTATGACTGACATGATTGAGTTGTTTGACTGCAAGAGTATTTGCTGATGCTAGAGTCACGAGAGAGATTCTCATCGACACAGAGATTGCGACCTGAGTTGACACTTGAGGACCAAGCTGCGATTGAGGCTATGGGATTGAGATAAATTCTATATGTGCCTGAGTTTTGGGCGAACATGGGATTGCTGACTGCACTGGCTGAGAGATGGCACTCAGAGACTTGTAGTTTGCATTTGCCGATGGGTGAGATGACAGTCACCTTGGAGGATGTATATAGGATTCTACGGATACCGATTGATGGGGAGTTAGTACCCTATGATCGAGACGGAGATAGGGATGCATTGAGATGAGTGTTCTAGGATCTAGGACTAGGGATGAGGGTGGGACATGTGGCATGGGATACCATGACATGGACAGGATTAGCACTACCAATAGTGTTGACAGGAGTTATCAGTGGGTTCCTCTGTCTGGATAGGACGACACGAGGGGTGGCTGCAGGGGACATAGGGGCTAGGAGAGTTTATCTTGGGGTGGGTCCTTCTAGGGCTCAAACTCCGTCGAGGCCAGCGGCTCCGAGGAAGGGAATTCATCATAGCCTTAGAGGGCTCCCTATGTATCAGTATTGTACCATTTTTGTATTGTAGACACCTGCGGGTGATTTTGTAGCCATATGATTCTTTTAACATCATTGTATCATGACACTTTTGATTATATATGAGAGATGATCCATTTTTGCGGCAGCTATATGCATGTGTACCTTATGTGATGAAATGTTCTTATGTGATACATGTTTTATGATATGAATGCTTATATGATGCAATGCAATATATTTTTGTTCTTTTATGTTGTATATGTGATGCATGATGCAAATGTGAATGTATGTAATGCAAATGAATATGATAATGCAAATGATTATTTATATAATGAAAATGTGAGATGTGCTAACATGTGTTGTATGCAGGATGTGATGCAATTGTGATATCTATATGTATGTGTGAAATGTTTATATGTGGTGATGCAGGTGTAACTATATGAAATGCAAATGTTTTTGGTGTGTCATTATACTCAGTCATGTGATAGCGGGCTACGCGGACTCGAGAAGGACAATGGAAGTCAATCAAGAAAGGGGGATGGAAGACAGAAGATATGAAAGTGAAAGAGCTTCTTGTGCATTATCATCATTGAGCTTTATTATGGCAGAATAGGTTATGACAATCGAGGCATTTGTTCAGCCCAAAAAGTCATTGTACCTGTTTGCATGGAGATAAGACAGTCACAAACAAGGAATGCCCCAGTTCATACTAGACTCACAGTGTCCTCATATCCTTGGACAAGTCATAGTATTACTAAAAGACAATCAACAAACAGCAAATGCAAATAGGTGACGATACCCCATCCTCGCCTTTCTAGTCAAAGACATCCTAGAGATAGAATCTCTAGTCAAAGACATCCTGGAAAAGCTAAAAGACATGTCACCAAAAAGATAAAATCAAAAGAAAACTAAGACTCGACACCAACATCCACTGTAGTCCTCAAGTTTAGTGTCTCTTGTCACTTGTTTAAGTCTTATTCGATTGTGGTCACAATGTTCACTTTCACAAAAAGGATAGATAGCACTGAACCATATGTTGTCTGAGTCTGTTGAAAGATTTGATTTTGTTGAAGCTCATTGTTGTTGCTGTGTCTCCTTTGAAACTGACTGAATCCATGAAACTGATACTTTATTGTGGAGAAGATGGAACTTTATTGTGGACTGGCGATGCAGATGTTGCTTTATTGTGGATTGTGCGCGAATAGACTTGAAGGAAGCTGGAAGAAACTGTACTCCTCGAAACATGTGATGTTCTCAGTTCCACACCCATTACTAGACGTAGGATTGGCCGTAGTCACAGATAGGATCTGATTTATTATGGATGGAAAGGGAGTGAAAAGGGAGGGTTATGGATGGCCAACCAATCTTAGGTAGATCAATAACAAGCCATGATGGGAATAGGTAAGTTTATTGTGAGTGAATAGGTTGTGAGTGTGTGCAAAGTGAAAGGATGAAAGAGAATCCTGAAGGAGAGAGGAGCAATGTCTCTACGCATGGCGCTGGTGACCCAGTTTTCACCATGGTACTTGCCCAAGGCACCACCGAAGTGGTTTTCACCGTTGGACGAAATTATTTTTCTTTACTTTTTTCGATTTTTCAATTTTTTTGTTGTCACAAGGTGCCTGTTTGCCAGGTTTTCACCAAGTAACGATTTTTTTGTTTTTATAATTTTTTTGCATTTTTGAAAATTTTTGATTTTTTTGTGTTTTTGAATTAGGATATTCCGAAGAGCTTATGTGTAGAACCTGCGAAGGTGCATGTTGTTGATAGGATCCTCCAAGGGTTCACCTTCTGTAGTTGAGAGCTGATATGCCCCAGATCCATATGCTGCTGTGATGATGTAAGGACCAAGCCAGTTGGGTTCAAATTTTCCCTTCTTATCTCTGTCTTGTTGATTCTTGGGGTTCTCTCTGAGTACTAAGTCACCTACCTCAAATGCGCAAGGCTTGACTTTGTGATTGTAACTGCATTGTTCCTTGACTGAATGATGTGTAGCTTGAGTGAATGTCTTCCTCGATGAAGGAATTGAGATAGAATTACTAGCGTGTGGACTACGTAGGCCCGTATGCGTGTCACCTGAAGAAGTTTGGGCATCCCTGATAACAAAGTCCTTCAAGGAAGCTCCATTAAAGGTCTATGATGTATCGCCAGAAGGGAATATATGTATGGAACAAGTGGATGAGTTATGAAGGCTTATGATTGTGAAAAGAAGTGAAAGTAGGATAGCATGATGGAGACTTAAGATCAACAAGTATGCTTTTTGACTTAAAATTGTAGAACTTTTGCCCCCAGTTATTTTGATATTAGGGGAGATCAACTCTTGTTCTTTTTGCTTCATAGGAGTTTTATCCTTGACCTTGATTTTTGCAGAGTCCAATAGCTTTTGATTTTGATCTGGACTAAAGGACTTTTCTTTATTTTTTACTTTTAGATTTTTCTTTTCGTAGCTTGATTTGTGATCCCCAATGAGTAAGGGCTTTTGTGATTCTTGTTGATCCAAGTCTGGGAGTGGAGTGAAAATGGAATGAGTGGATGAAATAGTAAGGCTATGTGAGCTCTCAAGAGGGTTGGCGATACGCTCAATAGATTCATTGTTGGAACCACTCTTAGGACTATTGATATCAAGAGTTGCTTGCACCACTAGAGGATATTTGCATTCAGACTTAGTAGCCACAACACTAGGTGGTTCACACCCAATTCCTTGGCATTGCAAATTGTTTGTAGATTGCTCCTGTTGACTGAATGGCTTAGGAGACTGTGGGAGTTGATCAACATGAAAGATATACTCACCACATCCCATGTCTTTAATCTTGAACTTGTCTTCTTTTAGCTCTGCCTGTTTTGATGTAGAAGCTTTTAAGGATTCAGGATCCACATATGTCGATGAAGGAATAGCTTCGCGATTGCTGGGAATGATAGTCTCAGTATGTGGTCTCAAGTTATTACAATATATGAATGGATTTGGGTCACTATTGACCGTTACCTCGACTCCATTATGAGGAAACTTAATGCACTGATGGTATGTTGATGGGACTGCCCTCATTTCATGAATCCACGGACGTCCTAGCAATATGTTATACGTGAGATCTAGATCTAGGACTTGACAAACCACATCCTTTGTGACTGGCCCTATTCTTAGTGGTAAGGTGACCATGCCCTTGGACGAGCGCTCTTCATCATCATAAGCCTTAATAGTGATTTGGTTTGTAGAATTCACAGCTTTGTCAGAATATCCCAATTGTCTGATGGTGCTCAATGTACAAATATTAAGACCTGCTCCTCCATCTATCAGGACTCATTTTATTCGGTGTTTATGTATGAAGGCTTCAACATGTAGAGGTGCATTATGAGGCTGACTTATGGAGGCGTCATCGGCTTCTGTGAATGTGAGGGAGTGTGGAATGGATAGGTATCCCACCATGGCTTGAAACTGGTCCACGTTCAGATCAGTAGGGACAGCAGTGTCTCTCAAGATTTTGTCAAGGATGGCTTTATGAGCGGGGGATATGCGTAAGAGCTCAAGAATGGAGATGAGCGCGGGTGTCTTCCCTAACTGTTCTACAAGATCGTACTCAGGCTTGGTAGATAAAGGATTGGTATTCTTAGTGGAGGCACCTGGCAATGTAATCTTACCTCGACGGGTTGTAACATGACATTCAGAGGTATGTTTGAAAGAAGATCCAACACCTCTTAGGACAATCTTGGGTTGCTGAGGAGGATTCTCAGGGTTTTTGTTCTTGATGGTAATAGTAGAGATATGATTGTCCATCGAGATATGATTGATAGTTGAATCATAGTTGTAAGGTGCTCTAGTATAGTTGGCCTGATCATCTGTGACTTTGGCTTTTCCCTTGTCGTGCTTTGGGAATGGTTCCTTAAACATCTCATGTTCTTGATTGGATGAGTGTCCCTCAATCTCAATATCACCTCTATCAATGAGATCTTGCACAATGTTCTTCAGTCGATGGCAATTTCCTATCTTATGACCCTTGCTCTTATGAAATTCACAATACTCATCATCATTCCACCAATTCGATTTAACCTTTGGTTCATATGGAGGAAAATCTGGAACTGTGATCACTTTGTTTGCCACAAGCTTTTTGAAGACTGATTCAAGTGGTTCTCCCAATGGAGTGTACTTCCTTCGTGGTTTAGAAGTTGTTTGATTGTTCACTTGATTGTTGGTAGAACTTGATCTAGAAAAGACGACCTTGGGTCTCACTGTGTTGGCATCAACAACACCATCATTAACTGTGTTCTTGTTCTTGTTCCAAAATTTTGGTTTGTCCTTTCCTTTGAAGTCCTCTTTGTTTTCTTTGAATAGTTTGATAACTCCTTGTTCAATTAAGACTCTTTCTATTGCTAGGCCCTTTTCAATGACATCCTTGAATGTAGACAAACAAGCTTTTCTAAGATCATAGCCAATAGCCTTGTTAACATTTTGTGTGAACATCTCCACCATTTGTTTTTGCGGAATTTCGCAAGAGCATCTGCTAGCTAGGTTTCTCCATCTCTGTAAAAATGTTGCAAAAGATTCTCCTTCTTTTTGTTTAGTATTGCACAAGGTAGTAACTGAGACATCTATTTCAATGTTGTAAGAGAAATGTTGAATGAATGCTTCTGCCAAGTCGCCCCATGACTTAATACTGGGAGGTAATTGAGAAAACCATTCCATAGCTTGATCTCCTAAGCTCTGTGGGAACAACCTCATCAAGTATGTTTCTTCTGCTGCTACCTCAATGGAAGCTGTGAAGAATTGTCTTATATGTGCCTTGGGGTCTCCTCTCCCTCTATATTTGTCAAATTTTGGTGTTACAAAGTGCGGAGGAAACGGAGGCATTGGAATTCTCTTATCGAAGGGATAAGGGCATATATCTCTCATAGTGTATGTAGGTTTGGATGTACTCATGTCCTCCACTTTCTTTTGTAGATCTCTAATTTGTTGTTCCAAATTATTCTTGGGAGGAGACTGATTTCTTGTAGCATACCCCATGTTTGAAACACCCATTTGAGGAGGAGCTTGTTGCATATATGGATGATACTGATCGTAAACATGTCCATATGGAGGTCTATATTGTTGCGACATATATGGAGCACTTGGCATAACTTCTTGTTGAGGAACCCCATATCTGTTTTGTGTGTATAAACCATATTCAACAGGTCTTTCATTTTCCATTGTGTTGCCCCCAATTTTCACATGAGGTCTCCTTGTGTCAAAATTTTGAGGATGTCCTTGAGTATCCACTTGTCTTGATTGATCCATACCTTGAGCATGTGTTTGAGCATAAGGCCTCCATGATGGTCTTTGAATGTAAGTATCATATGTTTGAGCTTGTGTATGTGGGATTGCTGGTTTTTGAAGCAAAACTGATGGTGACTCAGGCATCATATTCGGTCCTCTATTTCCTCCACTATTTGGTCTCCTTTGATCCATGTTGGATTGAGTTTGTTGTGAGGGTCGACTTTCTATAAGTTGAGATAAGTCAAAATCATGTGGTATTTTAGCTCCACTTTGTGCCATCATGTTTAAAAAGTATTGACGATCTCTCTTCATTATCTCTTCAACCAATCTATTGAATTGAGGGTCCATTATAGATTCTTGTATGTCTGCTGATAGTATTGAAGAATTGTCCACTGTGTCATTGTGTGTAGCATTGTTTATAGTGTTTGCGCTTTCCACATTTGGATTGTGTCTATAAACATTCATGTCTGGTAATGCAGTGTGCTCAGGATTGTAGAATACATCATTGTCATACTCATAAGAACTCATGTTTGCGGATTCTTGAGCTTCTTTAGCTATTCTCCTAGATTTTTGAAGGCGGGTTTCAACCATGAACTAGGTGTTTAGCAATATGTGAGAGACTAGATGAAGAATGACAAGAGTATGGAAGACCAAGAGTTGTATGGAGTGTAAATGAATCTTAGGTGTACTTGCAATGTCCAAAGTGTAAGACCAAGTATGTAAGTAGTAGAGTAGGTGTGACTTCCAAAGAGAGGATAGTTTCTCTTGATGAGGTAAGCTGACCTTGACTCTAAGTAAGACCAAATGAGACCCAAAGGTAAGAAACCTTGATGAGGGACCACTTAGCAAAGTGTAGTTGTATGTAGTGTGTTGACCAAGTATGATGAGGACAAGCAAGTGACCTTTTGACTCAAGTTTAGACAAGTATGAATGTAAAATGAGATGTGAAGCAATGATGGACTATGTGAGACCTTAGAATAGGCTGAATGCTAGATGAAATCTGAAGAGACAACCTAGGAAGCTCAAGTATGCCGAAACTGATTTCTTTTGTTTGTTGGACTATGAAATTTTTCCAATTTGTGAAGTTTTTGGTGGTGACCAAATCTGAATGTTTAACTATTTTTCGTGACAAGAGGACACAATGTTGATGAGGACTCAGTGTTTGCAAGTGTTTAGATAGACAATGACTCCAAGAAAAGTGTGTTGTTTGATGTAAAATTGTTTTGCATACACTTGAAGACACAAAAGACACAATGTTTTGCTGTTTTGTCTTGAATGTTTGAGTGTTTAGCATAAGACAAGCACAAATCTTAGGGCTGGCCAAGACAATAGTTGTTGATCCCACATGGGGTTTTACCCCCGAGGCTACGCTATTCAGAGCGGATACTTAGATGCTTGACCTCACTGGCTCCACCCTCGGCACTCACTTCTCGGGTCAGCCAAGCATCAGTCCCCATGAAAACTCCCCATGGCGAACTTTGTATCTCTACTAAGAACCGTATGTGTGTGGGCCGCTACCAGAGGTCCGACCTCCTGCCCCAACAACTAGAAGGATTTGGGCTTCTAAAACAAAAAGGTGCTAGTAAGGGCATCCACTCGTGTGGCCATACATGTGGCACTTTCAGCTCTGTAAATACAGAAGGCTCCCAGCCGGTAGGGGTTACGCCCTACAAATGATCAAATAAATTTGATCAAACGGGTTTATGGGGAGACATAGTGTCGGTATGAACTAATCAGCACACGTTATTCATAGTTTTCACCATGAATACATTTGATTATAGTGGTTTGGATGAGGTGGGTTTTCCTCGCTACCACTTGGGTCGTTCTCTTCTCACTAGTAGTCCTAATGACCACACGGGAAGACAGGCCCTCTAAAGATTAAACAAAAAGAGCCTATTGCTCAAGACACAAAAGACAATGATTCAATTTTAGTGCACCAATTGAAGTGTTTGCTAGTCTATGAAAACAAGGCACACAATAAAAATCCAAAAAACCTTTCCAAGGACCTGCAACAAAGATTTATTAGTAGTTTGGATTGTTTCAAATGATCACCCCTTCCTGCAAGCACACAAGTTAGGTAAATTTTAGATCCAAAAGACTTTGTGAAATAGGGGCCTTCAATAATGCGTTTTGTTGACCAATTCAAAGACCTGATTCATCACAAATAAAGACCACTTGTAAAATTTCAAGAGATTTCCAGAAATGTAAGAAAATCCAAAAAATTTGCTAATTTGCTCCAAAAATTAATTTTTTATGAAAAATCATAAAAAATTCATATAAAATGCAAAATCAATCCAAAAAATTTGAAATTTTTACTGGAGATTTTTGATGGTCTTCCAAACCTGCACAAAAAATTTCCTGCAATAAAGCCAAGCAGTTTGTGAGATATGAATAAAATAATGCAAAACCCTAATTTTCAAAGATCTGATTTTTGAAGAATAATTTTGCATCAAATTTAAAATCACAAAGAGCAGATCCTGTGTATAATTCTGAGAGATTTCCAAAACTATAAGAAAATCCAAAAAATTCGCTAATTTGCTCTCAAAATTAATTTTTTATGAAAAATAATAAAAAATTCATATAAAATGCAAAATCGATCCAAAAAATCTGAAATTTTTACTGAATCTTTCTGATACTTTTTTTGACCTGAAAAAACAATTTTATGGAAAAATTCCAAGCCGTTTGTGAGATATGATCAAAATAAATAAAAACCCTAATTTTTAAAGATCTGATTTTTAGGGAAATATTTTGCATCAAAATTAAATTCACAAACAACAGATCCTGTGTATAATTATGAGAGATTTCCAAAAATGTAAGAAAATCCAAAAAATTCTCTCATTTGCTCTCAAAATAAAATTTTTATGAAAAATCATAAAAAATTCCTAAAAATTGAAAATTTGCTCCAAAAATTCTGAATTTTGGATTGAGAGCTCCTGATACTTTCTTCAACCTGCAAAACAAATTTGGTGCAAAATTTCCAAGCTTTTTATGAGATATGATCGAATCTCTCCAAGATCTTGATTTTGTATCCAAAACCCTAGCTGCACAAGGTTATTCTCCAAATTGTTTTACAAAATAGCAATATAGGGTTAGAAAAATCTGCAAAAAAACATAGATCTAAGAAAAATCCATGTCCCACCGGGCGTGCCAAAATGTTTATGGTGAAAATGGATAACAATAATAACAAAATTGAAAGGCTAAATGAATTCAACCACCAAACCCTAGCCTAACAATGAACAAAGATCCACCATAACATATGAAGATAACCTAAGACAATGCAAATAACTCAAAATCACAAAGATTATACCATCACATGTCCAATAGGGTTTTGATCTCCATTCTTCCTATCTCCATTGATCTTGCTTGATATATTTGCTCTCAGATTTTTATATGCACAAGAGCTCAACAAAGAACGGAATGTGGTTGCAAGTGGAATTGTAGTGTAGCCAAGTACTCCAAAATCAGTCATTAGGGTTTGTCATTAGGATATGTCATTAGGATATGTCATTAGGGTTTGACAATGAAGAAAGCATCTCCTTAAATAGAAGACACAATAAGAAATGTAGGGTTAAGATTGAGAGGTGTAAAAAGAGAGGTCGGCTAGGATTAGAGGGTAGGTAGAGGAAATAGCAAAATAATGAAAGAGGTAGGTAGTGTATGAATTAAGAGATGAATGACATGTGTCATGTGTAGAAAAAGATAATGAATTAATTAAATAAATAAAGATTTATTTAATTAATAGAAGAAGTAGGATAATTAAATAAATAAAATATTTATTTAATTTAGGAAAGGGATAATTTAAATAAATAAATGTATTTATTTAAATGAGAAATAAGGCTAGAAGAGGATAAATGAATTGATTAAATAAATAAAAATTTAATTAATTAATAGAAGAATTAGGCTTAGATAATTAAATAAATAAAATATTTATTTAATTAGACATGACAATTTTGAGTGTCTACAGTAACTAGTTACTGATTTTCACTCTTCTGAAGTGAGCCCTGTTAGGAGCCAACTCTGTTAAAGGTTACAAAACACACTGTTAGGTGTGACCCTTTTAGAGGATTTAATCACCCCGCTAGGAGTGGCCTTGTGAAAGGTCTTAAGAACAATTCAACCGAATTGTCACCTTGTCAGAGGATTTACAAAAATGGTTGTTAGACCAACTCTGTTAAGAGATTTCGGTATCACTGCTACAATGGTTAGAAAGCAACAATGAAGTGATCTGAATTAAATACAACTTATTTTGCTGATACAGATCTCTGTTCTGCGCCAATAGATCCTTACACATCACATATATCTTTTCTGCACCTCAAGGATATCAGAATTCGCACATTTCTGCTCCTTCACATTTCCATACTTCTCACTCTTCGAAATCGCAACTTGATCTCTCATATATACCATTCAGGTTACCAAGTCGGCCCAATTACAAGTTACAATAAATATTACATAGGTCGGCTACATATACAAGTTTCAATTAATAAATATTGCTTTGGTCGGCTGCATAAACATTTCACTGATGCTCGGTGAACACTGCTGATTCTTCGGTAACCGACTGAACTCGGTAAGTACTGTGAACTCGGTAAAGACTGACTTTCCTTCACATATTCTTCGAAGACCGACTGAACTCGGTAAAGACTGACTTTCCTTCACATATTCTTCGAAGACCGACTGAACTCGGTAAAGACTGCAAACTCGGTATAGCATTCTGGAGTGCTAGGTAGACTCTGTAACTTGCTTCTCTTACCGTCTGAACTCGGTAGACTCTGTCTAACTGCCTTGCCGAATATTCTGAGCTCGGTAGACTGATATGACATTTGTGTAACATCAAAGACAATACACAATTAAACAATTGTATCCAACAATCTCCCTCTTTGGCATTGATGGCAACACAACATGTCATAGCAGAATGAAATTTGAAAGCAGGTCTTTTCTTTTATGACAGCAACATGCTGACATAACTTTCCCTTTGGATAGAGAACACTCCTTCTTTCAATAATCTCCCTCTGTGAAGTAACTTCATCTTTGGACGGTAAAACTCTCCCTCTTTATCAAACAACTCTCCCTCTTTATCTTAATGAACTTTCTTTCAAATTTTAGTAGGATATGATAGTAAAACTCTCCCTCTTTGACAACATATGCCAAAGACAATAAGACTTCATCTGATTTATAATGTACCTTTTGTACTGATTCATATGCAATGTTTTCCTGATTATACTGCATCAACTAGTAGATTTTTCACTTAGGATGAGTTGATGCATCACTAAAACTTTTCTTTAGTGAATTTCAGATAGGGAAGTGACCCCTAACTTACCTCTTAGATACAAGAATGCATCCTTAGCCAATGGTTTTGTGAATATGTCAGCAATTTGTTCCTTTGTGTGAATATATTCCAATCTGATCTCCTTGTCCTATACCAATTCTCGGACAAAATGATATTTTATTGCAATGTGCTTGGTTTTGGGATGCATCACTGGATTCTTGGACATGTCAATTGCACTTGTATTATCATAGAACATAACAATTGGTTCTTTGATTTCCATTTTCATGCCTGCCAATAGCTGTTTAAACCAAACAACATTTGAACAATTTACTGCTGCAGCAACATATTCTGCCTCTGCTGTAGATTGGGATATACAGTTCTGCTTTTTGCTTGTCCAGGAAACCAATCTCTTTCCTAGAAAGAATGCTCCTCCGCTTGTACTTTTTCTGTCATCAATGTTTCCTGCCCAATCAGCATCAGTAAATACTTTCAAATCAAAATTTCCTCCAAATTTGTACCATAATCCATACTCTTCAGTTCCTTTCAAATATCTCATTATTCTTTTGATTGCCGTCATGTGACTTTCTCTTGGTTTTGCTGAGAATCTTGCAACAATACCAACTGCAAGAGCAATATCTGGCCTAGTATGAATAACATACTGCAGCTTTCCAATCATAGATCTATACAGTGTTTGATCTACTTCTTGTGATTCATCTTCCTTGGTAAGCTTCAATCCAGTACACATAGGAGTTCCAACTGGTTTACAATCTTCCATACCGAACTTTTTCAGTATCTCTTTGATGTATTTTGATTGTGTAATGTAGATACCATTTTTGTTCTGTTGAATTTGAAGAACAACAAAGAATTTGATCTCACCAAACATAGACATTTCAAATTCCTTATTCATTTGTACTGAAAATTCTTTGCAAAGATCATCATTTCCTATGAAAATAGTATCATCTATAAATATTTCTGCTAAGACAATTTTGTTATCTAATCCTTCCTTGATATACAAGCTACTGTTATCATTAGTTCTTTGAAATCCAATCTGAATAAGATAGTTATGCAATCTTTCATACCATGCTCTAGGGGCTTGTTTCAGACCATACAATGCTTTATGTAATTTGCAGACCATGTCCTTCTTTTGTGGATCAACAAAACCTTTAGGTTGTTCAATATAAACCTCTTCATCCAATATACCATTAAGAAATGCAGATTTAACATCCATCTGATAAACTTTGAATCCTTTGTAGGTGGCATATGCAAGTAAGGTTCTGACTCCTTCCAATCTTGCAACAGGAGCAAAAGTTTCTCCATAGTCTATTCCTTCTTGTTGAGCATATCCTTTGCATACTAGTCTTGTTTTGTTTCTTGAAACTTTTCCATCTTCATTCAGTTTATTTCTGAATACCCACTTAGTTCCAATCACATTTTTATCCTTAGGTCTGGGTACAAGAGTCCATGTCTTGTTTTTCTCTATCTGTTCTATCTCTTCTTTCATAGCCTCTGTCCAACTATCATTTCCCAATGCATCTTTGACATTTCTAGGTTCAAAATCAGCAAGTAAACAAGTGCTTTTCAACTTACCTCTTGTCATGGTTCCTTCAAATTTGTCTCCAATGATCTGATCTGCTGAGTGATGTCGTCTGACATACTCGGCTAATACAGGTTTCTTGCCTTTAGAATGAATTTCATCATTGTCCTCTTGTTCTTCAACTGGCTGGTCTGGCTCGGTAAATATTGGCTCGGTTTCTTCAGACTCGGTAGACACTGGTTCTGGTTCATCAGACTCGGTAGATACTGGCTCGGTTTGCTCTTTCTGTAACTCGGTTACTGATGACTCGGGAGTAGAAGATTCCTGATTAGCAGATGTATCTGGTATTGTATCAGGTTCAATAGACACAAATCTTCTATAATCTTCTGGTTCTCTTTTGCTTTCTTCTTCAGATCTTTCTGCAAACTCATCAACTTTCACATGTGCACTTTCTATAACTTTATGAGTAGACAAGTTCAAACATCTATATGCTTTACTCTTGCAAGAATATCCAAGGAATATGCCTTCATCACCTTTCACATCAAATTTTCCTTTTCTAGATTCTTTCAAAATGTAACATTTACTTCCAAATACTTTTAGGTAACTTACATTAGGTTTGTAGCCATACCATAATTCATAGGGGGTTTTGAATGAGTCCTTCTTCAGCTGTACTCGGTTCAAGGTATGAACAGCAGTGCTGATAGCTTCCTTCCAGTATTTGATAGCAATATTCTTTTCAATCATTAAGGTTCTTGCACAATCCATGATAAATCTGTTCCTTCTTTCAGCTATTCCATTTTGCTCAGGAGTTCTAGGGGCTGATACTTGTCTTTTGATTCCTCTTTCAATGCAAAAGTTATTGAATTCATGAGAGATGAATTCACCACCTCTGTCTGACCTTAGACATTTAAGTCTTTTACCTGTTTCTTTTTCTACTCTGGCCAAATACCATTTGAACTTTTCAAATGCTTCTGATTTGTTCCTTAAATACATGATAGTCATCATTCTTGAGTAATCATCAACAAAAAGAATGAAGAACTTTTCTCCAGTATAACTTTCAGTTCCTATGGGTCCACATAAATCAGTATGCACAATTTCTAATATATCTTCAAATTGATAGTTTTTGCTTTTGAAACTAGTCTTTCCCATCTTTCCAATTTGACAATTCTTACATAGACCGACCTCAGGTTTCTTTATATCTGGAATACCTCTTACTTTTCTGAATTTACTTATTTTCACTAGGTTATCAAAATTTACATGACATAACCTTTTGTGTCATAACCAACTTTCTTCAACTTGAGCAATAAAACATGAATTTTCACTTGTTTCAAATTGGAACAAATTACCTTTTGTTTGAGTGCCTGACCCAATCAGCTTTCCTTGATTATTTAGCAGTTTGGCCTTTCCATGCATGAATTCCACCTTGAGTCCACTATTAAGTAGTTGTGCCACACTCATCAAGTTGTGATTGAGACCTTCAACCCAGTAGGCATCATCAAATACAAGTTCTTTGGTTATAGGGATTCTACCTCTTTCTTTTATGTAGCGAGGTTCATTATTACCAAACCTTACACTACCTCCATCATAGTCTATAAAATGTTCAAACTTGGTTTTATCACCAGTCATATGATGAGAGCAACCACTGTCTATGATCCAAATATCATTTTTGCTTATATGAGAAATAAGTGCCATCTTATCTTCCTCATCATTATCAAAATCATCTCTTATAGCAATATAAACAATTTCATCTTCACTATTATCAGAATCCTTAGCCATAAAGCATGTTTTCTTACCTTTGAATGATTTGTAGTCCTTTTTGCCATTCCATTTGTGATCTTTCTTCTCATCTTTGCTCTGCTTGTTTGGGCATCTAGCAGCAATATGACCGACTTCATCACATGAAAAACAGATTAGAGGAACTTTGCCTCTGTATTTTCATCTACCTTTGGAATATTTCCTTGCTAGAAGAGCTTCAATTATTTCAAGATCACTGTCTGAACTTGGTTCTGATTCATCTTCACTTTCTGACCGAGATTCTTTTTTCTTTTTGCCTTTCTCCTTGAGTGAAACCTTAGCTTCAAATGTTGATTCCATGTTTTTGGAAGCTGGAACATAGTTGTCATAGTTGTCTAACTCAAATGCAGTTAATCTTCCAACTATGGCCTCTAAATTTATCTTATGATTTGCTTCACATCTTCTTTCCTGAATTGCAGAAACTCTGATTGCATAAATGGGTAGTAATGTTCTGAGAACTTTGCTTATGATTGTTTCCTCTAAGATATCACCTCCAGAAGCTTTGATTGCACTGACACTGGCTTTGACTCTTTCAACATATTTTGCAATATTTTCATCCTCACTCATTTTTAATTGATCAAACTGTCCTCTCAAGCTTTCTGCTTTGGCTCTTCTCACATTGTCATCACCACCATAGATATCTTTCAGCTTGTTCCACATTTCAAATGCACTTTTGTAGTCTTTGACATCATCAAACTCTTCATAGCTTAGGGCAGATGCAATGTCTATCATCATGGTGTTATGAGTCTTCTTTGCAGCAATATCAGCAACAGTTAGTGTACCAGTGGGTTTCACATATTCTGTGTCAAGATGTGTCAATCCTGTATCTCCAATGGAAGCCAAATGGAGTCTCATGAGACCTTGCCATGCTGAAAAGTTATTTCTGTTTAGCCTTGGAATTTCCCTCTTGTAAGACATCTTGATCTTTAGCTTAGATCCTTGAAATCCTTCCTACAAGCACCGAATGCTCTGAAACCAATTGTTGGAAATATGGATGGAGTAACTGAGAGGGGAGGGGTGAATCAGTTACCACAAAAATAAATCCACAAGTCCCTTAGATGTCTTAAATATAAACTGCTGAAACTCGGTAAATTAACTTATCATTGTTCATTAAACATTAACATGCATAAAACAAATAACATGAACACAAGTAACACCAGATATAACGTGGAAACCCAATTCTGGGAAAACCACCAATGTAACTAGTTACTGATTTTCACTCTTCTGAAGTGAGCCCTGTTAGGAGCCAACCCTGTTAAAGGTTACAAAACACACTGTTAGGTGTGACCCTGTTAGAGGATTTAATCACCCTGCTAGGAGTGGCCTTGTGAAAGGTCTTAAGAACAATTCAACCGAATTGTCACCTTGTCAGAGGATTTACAAAAATGGTTGTTAGACCAACTCTGTTAAGAGATTTCGGTATCACTGCTACAATGGTTAGAAAGCAACAATGAAGTGATCTGAATTAAATACAACTTATCTTGCTGAATTAAATACAACTTATCTTGCTGATACAGATCTCTATTCTGCGCCAATAGATCCTTACTGATCACATATATCTTTTCTGCACCTCAAGGATATCAGAATTCGCACATTTCTGCTCCTTCACATTTCCATACTTCTCACTCTTCGAAATCGCAACTTGATCTCGCATATATACCATTCAGGTTACCAAGTCGGCCCAATTACAAGTTACAATAAATATTACATTGGTCGGCTACATATACAAGTTTCAATTAATAAATATTGCTTTGGTCGGCTGCATAAACATTTCACTGATGCTCGGTGAACACTGCTGATTCTTCGGTAACCGACTAAACTCGGTAAGTACTGCGAACTCGGTAAAGACTGACTTTCCTTCACATATTCTTCGAAGACCGACTAAACTCGGTAAAGACTGCGAACTCGGTATAGCATTCTGGAGTGCTAGGTAGACTCTGTAACTTGCTTCTCTTACCGTCTGAACTCGGTAGACTCTGTCTAACTGCCTTGCCGAACATTCTGAGCTCGGTAGACTGATATGACATTTGTGTAACATCAAAGATAATACACAATTAAACAATTGTATCCAACAATATATATATATATATAGAGAGAGAGAGAGAGAGAGTATTACATATAGTACATATTATATAATATATATAAAGTGAGGAGAGAAAGGGTAATTAGTGGGGAAGAGATGGTGAGAGGAGTGAGGAGAGAGAGAGAGAGAGAGAGAGAGAGAGAGGATAATTAGGGGGAAGAGATGGTGAGAGGGGTGAGGAGTGGGAGAGAGTGAGAGTGAGAAGGTAATTAGGGAGGGGAGAGAGAAAAGGCAATTAGGGGGAAGAGATGGTGAGAAGGGTGAAGAGAGAGGGGGAGGGAGAGAGGAGGGAGGAAGGGAGGGAGAGAGAGAGAGAGAGAGAGAGAGAGAGAGAGAGGGTAATGTAGAGTTTTTCAAACTATAAAAAGATCGAGTTACACTTTAATCTAACGAGAGAAAAGTCCTTGTAGCCTTAACTTCCCCTTTCAAGTATGTGATTTATTGAGAAATCTCTATTTTGAGGTTTTTTGCATTCAGGCCTCATGATAAAAACAAAAGAGGCAATAAAAATAAGTTGTAAAGCGTTTCTACCAGTGTGCCACATGTCAAGGATTAAACAAAATTTCTCCTACCTCTACTAAAAACTTTCAAGTTCACAAGAAGACACCCCACAGAAGACTCTAAGAGATAGAAGCACAAACACTGGAACTGGACACATGGAGACCACATAGAAGTTTGGGATCAAACCACAAAATATTGCGCAAAGAATTCTGCCAAGATGACATGTGTCTCATACATGTGTGGACCCATCAAGATAATGAACATTATTAATAAATTAAGACAAAGAATTCCACTTGTCAAACAAAAAAAAAATTCATTAGCTCTCAACTGAAAGAGGAAATAGAGTTGCACCATTAGTTGAGAGAAAATGGAATGAACCTAGACGCCCAATGGAACAAAAATAGAACCAAACACCCAAAAAGGTTTCTAATAAAAACTGCATGCCAGAGTCATTTTCTTTGAAATGATTGAATGTCTAGGTTTTGCTCATGTCTAGAGTTAAGGACAAATAATAAAGGAAAAACACTTCATGCATGAATGGTTACAATATTTTTCATGATTTTGTGAACACGTGGCGGATATGAAAAGGAAGATTCAATTACAAAATTCATTTTGTTTTTGAGGAATGGTCTATTTAAAAGATTTTGGACATTCCTATTATAAGGGTTCAACACTTTTGAAAAACAAGGATTTTGCGATCCCTTTTCTTATGATTGTAGTGTCCTAAATTGTACTCCCTTACAATTTAGTCTACATTTTAGGCTCTCACCTTAGTGTTCATCCCTCAATGCTTAATTAAGACTTGATTTTGCTTGCATCATGCGAAAATGGCCTTATTTTCATTTTATACACCACATGGCCCCTTAGTCTAGCCCTAAAATAGGGTAGGACTAGGGCGTGGTGCTTTGGTCCTCATTGGTACCAGGGCACCACCCCTTGGTCCTCCTTATTTGGGCCCCATTTTCAACCCCTCTTGCATTTTTAAATTTGAATAGGAAATCCCTTTCTATGTTGACCTATGCCAGAAAATTAGCATGTTTTTCGACGGACAAAAATATAAGGAGGCTCTCCCCTCTCATTTTCATATACAAAAACAAGGATAGAAGGGTGAAATTATAATCATCAAGCATTCAAGTGTTCAAGCATTGAAGTATTTATCATCAAGCATCTCTAGAGGTCTTCAAGGCTGCATTCTTCATTCATCAATTATGGAGCAATATTACATCAATCACATGTAATAATGTGTGTGTGATTAGGGTTTTGTCATGTGCATGCCATTTCATACAACATATGTGATTACATTCAAGAAGAAAAGCATCATTGTCAGTCATTGTAGATCTAAGGTATATCCTTCCACTATTTTTTTCAATATTTATAATATTTCAATCAAGGCTAATTCCTAGACTGGGGTTTGACTTAGGCAAACCCCTATTCCCAGCCTATTTCCTTCTCTTTTTGTGTGTAGGAAATAGGTACGAAGTTGCGGTCTTCAGAATCAATATTATTTTCAGAGACAAATCAACCCCCTTTGGTGTGCAAAAAGTTTGGAGGACTAGCGTGAATTTTGCTATGGTCCTAACATTTTTAGAGCTTTTTTGGTGATCAGGTTTGAATCTGCTTATATTTCTCAAATCCAAGTGTGTACCTCAATTCAATGACTGTAGCTTATTGCTTCTATGTTTTTACCTTCATTTTTCAGCACTTTACCCTAATTTTAACAATTCGACTCACAAAAGAGGGCAAAAAAATTAACCCCTTTCATCTAATTAGTATCCAATCCTTATCCTTGCTGGTTTGAGATTGAATCTATTGGATCTCATCCCTATTTTGAATGTAATGGTCCCCAAAGCACAAAATTAGAAGTTTTCATCCTTTTTGGGGTGGAAACCCTAATTTTTCACCATTACATTTTGGTGAACCTGACATCCTACACCTTTATTTTTTATTTATATTCTCATATCTGAGTGTTTATGCAATTTAAAATTCAAATTTACATTTGCAAGTTAAATTTTCAATTGAATTTTTAAAATGTAGAGGTTAAATTCACAAAAACGCTAATTTTAAAATTTAAAATTGAGCTTGTGATTTGCCTAATTTGGATTAACTATTTCATATCTTATTTGGAAACATTTCAAAATTTAAATTCAAATTCATAGATCTCATTTTAATCAAATTATATAAATTCAAAGGTTTAAATCATAAAAACCCCAATTTATTTTGGTTAATTTGATTTGTGGATTGCTTCATCTCAATTTTCAGCTCTGATTTCAAAAATAATGGAATTTAATAGATCTGATTTATTCTATTTCACATATGATTACCTTTATTTTCACTTATATTTATAAAAATCATGTGTTGGATAATGGCTTCTTTCATTTCACATTGCTTATTTTCATTCATAGCACTTTGGCATATTGTGTTTTTAGAGTTTCAAAACTCCTTCCTTTCAATCAATTTCATCTCAAAGCTTTCATTTATAATGCATGTTGTTTTATGGTGATGTTTTTTAGGAAAATACATTTCATATATAGATTATCTCAAAGTTTTGTAGATCCCAATCCTAGAGATACTAATGACAAATCTAATACTTGTACCTCTCCTAGAGTATCTAATGTGAATGAAGAAATAGCTAATAATCCTATCAATGATCTCTCTAATGGATATCAAGAATTCAAGAGCAACATGGCCCCATCTTCTTCTCATACACATACCCTATCGTAAGGGGGGGAAGATCAAAATATTGGTGTTTCCATCTCACTAGATCCTCCTTATTCTCCTAGAGCCTATCTTATTCATCAAAAAATTTGTAGAGATGATTATGTCATGCATTTCATTCATGACCTCTCTCCACAAAAAAACATTAATTAAAGATGAGGCCTTAGATGATAAGGATATTTCTTCCCAATCTACCAAAGAGGATATGCATGATGAAAGAAAGGAATATTCTTCTCAAAAAAATGTTCCTTCTTCATCTAGTAATCCCTTAATTTCTTCTAAACATCCTTACACTAAAAAATTAAAAGAAATTTATTAAAATATTCCTCTACTTTATAAATTAAAAGATTCCTATAGGAGTGAATTTACCATAATATCAAAACAAGGTTTTAGAGGACCAGGACTTGGAAAATTTGAACAAGGAATTAGAGCCCCTATAAACCCTCCTACACAAATTACCATAGAAGGCCTTGGAAATGATAATAAATCTCCTATGGATGACCTCCTTAGGACTCAATACTTCAAAAATCATCTGACAAGAAAAAAATCCATTTGTTCCCATAAAAGTGCTTCTTCTTCAAAATCTCCTTTTTGTTCATTTCATCAAACTCATGATCATCATTCTAATGATTGTCCTAATTTTCAAAATGCAATGAAAGGACTTATTAATAGTGGAAAAGTTAAAATCATTGATGACAATCCTTCTTCTTCTAAATCTCAAAAGAATAAGCCTATTGATGATCAGGAACAATTAGCAACTAGAATCTTTTGGGAATTGAAATATGACAAGAATGTTGTTTTCCTTTTGTAAAGTTTAGCACTAAGTGTAAAGAAGGAACTGGATATTGTCTTTTTCATCATGGTGGTTCTCATTCTATTGGAAATTGTAAATCATTTCAGGAATTTGTTCAAGAACAATATGATCTTGCTCGCATATGTCTTTCAACAGATCTTGCTCTCTTTCTTGGTGAAAAGGTAGTGCCTTAGCACTCCTTTCACTCTCATATTGCTCCTCACCCTATGAAAAAAGTATCTAACATAATTGGGGGCTCTTTATAATTAGAGATGATGCTTTTTTCAATTTCAAACATCTTGGGGTAGCCACATGGTTCTCTTTTACCTCTATTGGGATACCTCTTACATTTGAAGGATCCATCTAGTGATCTTGAAGGAGCCTCTTATAAAGTCAAAGTGAAGGTTTATGTTTCAAAGTATTAATCAACAATTCAAGCATCTATCAAGTCTACATAAACCATTTTCATCATCAATTGGATATTTGAAGATATTTAAGAATAATAGGAGATCACTATCTGTTGATTGGCTTGTATCTCTCCCTTAGGGTTTGGTATGGTTTCATGTTATTTTCATGTCTTTGCATGAGCTTCATAATATTCATTTTAAAATTTACATTCATTATTTAGATCCATTATTTCATTTGTGATTTGAATCATTTACATTCTTTTAGGGTTTACTCTCAAGCATAGGGTAGAACTCTATATTTACTTTTTTGTTCATTTAGAATCTTACATACACACAAGATTTTTGCACACACATTTTCAATACATCATTGGCTATTTGTGGAGGTGTAAATCACCAAAACAAGGGGTTTGACTAAGGCAAAACCCTATATAGCCACCTAGACACCATTTTTCAAGTTGCAGGTGCAAGTACAGAGATCCGACGGATGCACGATCTTCGGGACTGACGGAACACACAGGTGTAGACCCTGTCCTAGAGGTAGATATTAGTTTTCTAAGACAATGGCATGGTGCCTTTGTCCAGGACTAGGGTGTGGTGCCTTGGTCCTCTTTTTTTTGTAGCTTCTTTTGGTAGTTCAGCAGTGCAGACTCTTAGACAACAATTTCCAGAAAGACAACTCTCTGCAGTATTAGGGACCAAGGCGTGGCATCCTAGTCCTACTCAGTTAGACCTAATTTTTGGTAATAGCTGTACACATCTAAGTTTTATTTCCATTTCTTAACTTTGTGTCTTAGTTTCAGATCTACATTCTTTTATATTTTTAATTTATATTATCATCTCTAGTTATCTCCTTAGCCTAGTTGATCACACCATCACATTTTACACACTTCCTATCATTGCATCAAAGGAATAGAAACCCTAAAGATATTCCTTGAATCTCTTTCACAAGAAGTATTCAAAGTGAATCATATCCTTAGGCTCTTTCCTATTCCAGTGTCTACATGAGAGTGGGATTAGGTCCTAGTTTACTTGATTCCATTTTCATCCTACACAAAAGTTTCACCATTTCCTTTATGAAATGCATGTGTGTTCCTTGGTTAGGATTTATTGTTTGTTTGAAATGATATGTCTCTTATGTTTAATCTCTCTTTAGGTAATGTGTGACCGTTTGTTGTCATTTATCCTTGTCCTCTTGCTTGGGGAGTCAAGGATGGCATTTGCCCTCTCTCTCTTTCTAACTAAAGTATCACTATTCCCTTAGGGGTTGCATTTTTCATGTGTTTATATTCTTTCTTGCATGAAATGGTATGTCTCTTATGACTAATCCCTCCTTAGGGGAATCTGTGATCTTTCTTTATTTTTCTCTCTTTGTTTTTGAAGATCACTTCTTCTTTAGAGTTGCATTTTACATATAGTAATATCTTTTCTTGCATTGGATATTTATTTAAGTACATTGTGCATTTGATTATGTTTAATCTCTCCTTAGAGGTTGTGTAATTCTTCTCACTGTCCTTACACTTGTGGGGCAATTATTTCTCTCTCTATCTCTTTTCAAAGGATCTACTTTCCTTTGTAAGTGGTGCTTGTTTATAATTTGATGGCATTCCTTGTGTGAAGTTGTTGTTTTCCCAAGGATTCTCTCTTATTTAAGAGGTGTGTGTTCTTGGATACAACCTCTTTTACACTTGGCAATGTAAACTTCTTATAAACTTTCCCCTTCACATTGGATCAAAAGTGTGTCATCCTCCATCAAGAATCCCTTTCACCTAGCAATAAGAGGAAGGTATGAATTATTGTTCCCTTCCTTTCTTTTGGTAGAAGATGATATATTTGTTCAAGAGAATCCTCTTGGAGTTAGATGACTTTTTAGAAAAGAACTCTTCTCCTCCAAGGATCCCCTTTACACTTGTTGCAAGATATCTCTTTTTCAAATATTGTATCCTTGCTTATAAGAGTATTCCCTCCTGGCTTGGATTTATGATAGTGTTGCTTAAAAGGATATCTCCTTGGTGTTAAAGGCAGGTATCATTATTTATAGCTTCCTTAAGACATCAACATAGGGCTATGCTAACATCTTAAGGGGGGGGCACCCATATCGCTCCCTTTGTACCATATTGTACTATATTCTTGTGTGTCTTAAATGGGTTGTTCATCCTCAAAACCAGAGTAAATAAACTCTTAAAGAGAGATGCTTCACACCTAAATCTAGATGCAACATTGATATATGTCTTAAGAAAGGTAATACATCACTGAAACCAGAGTTTAAAAAAAAACTCTTACATGGGATGTCCTCGAAACCAGGCATGTATTTGTTTTAATCGGGTTTACACATTCTCAAAACCACAGGAAACTCTTAGAGTGAGATGTTCCCAAAGTAATACATTCACCCCTTGGCATTTACACATTCACCAGTTACCATTTGTATTTACATTACATGTATTAAATAGGTTGATGCACACTCGATACGGGGTGCTACATACTTAAAACTAGACATCACTTGCACACACATACAAAGATGATTGGAACTAGCTAAAAATAGCTAGACTATTCCTATTCTCCTCCCCAACATGGATCACCTAGATAAACACATCTATGGGAAAGGTATCCATGTCCTTTCTCATCATTATTCTCATGGATCATCTAGAAAAACACATCTAGTGTGTATATGTGCTTTCTCTTTCCTTCTTCTCATGAACTCATAGCTTTGCTATTGATAGTTCATGGATGATGCATTCTTTGCTCTTTTATGTGATCACTCACATTCGTGAGATAAAAATTTTCAAGAATGATATTAGTGGTTGAGGCATTTTTCAAGAATTATCACTCGTGTTCCTTGCATATGTTTGAGTGACTTAAGATCCTAGGATTGGAGGCTCGGTTCCTTGAAACTAGTGATGTCTTATACTCTTTGTTATTTTCCTCTGCATTCCTCCTCTTCTTCATCTCTCTTTCATATACTTTACTGTGAGTATATGCATAGGCTCATACTCCTGCTAAAGTGGGGGCTAAATGTAGCATCCTAAATTGTACTCCCTTACAATTTAGTCCATATTTTGGGCCCTCACCTTAGTGTTCATCCTTCAATGCTTACTCTTCCTTTCTTAAAAGAGTTGTAACCTCTCACCAGCTTGAGAATGAATGCATTTTTGCTAAGGATATCTCCTTGGTGGTGAAGGTTTTTATCCTTGTTGTGGTTCTCTTTCTTCCTTAAGATATCAACATGAAGGTATGTTTATATCTTAACGGGGTGAATATTTGTGGTCTCTCTTTTTTTTTTTTGAATTGCCTTACAAACAAAGGGTTTTGTTTGGTAATCCTTGTGTTGGTGCATGTTTCAGCACCCATTTCGCAATTATGTTTTAATATTGCCTTGCAAATAAAGGGTTTTGTTTAGAAATCTTTGTGTTGGTGCACACTGCAACACCCATTTTGTAGTCAAGTTTTCATATTATTTAACAAATAAGAGGTTTTGCTTTGTAATCTTACTTAATGTGAGTCAACTAGCATAACACACCTTTATAGCCTAATCTGACTCTCCTTGTTTTCACACAAACAACACAACATAATGTTTTTTGTTGACTAATGGAATCCATGCTTATCCCTCTCTTTTGATGGATCACTTAGAATATCACAACTTGCTATCTAGTGGAATCCATGCCTTTCTATCTCTTTCCCCATTAATCCATAGCATAATATATCTTGCTAATTATTGGATCATGGTTTCTTGTCTCATCAATTGGCGTATACTATTTCTCTTTTTATAGGACCTCTTATGGTGTTGCAATAAATTTCCAAGAAAAATATTAGTAGTTGAGACATTTTTATTATCAAGGTCTCTTCAACTAGTTGACTTGAAGACTTTGTTTTAGTACTAAGCCCCTTTTGTGTGTCTTTTTGTTCACCTTTGTTTTCCTTTTTCCCCTTTTGTTTGGCTTTGTTTCATTTTTCTTTGTGTGTCCTTCCTTGAATTTGATTGTGTGAGTTAATATCCTAAGCTTGGGGGCTTGTTCTCTTAAACTTAGTGCCATCTTACCTCTTGTTAATCTCTCTCTCTCTCTCTCTCTCTCTCTCTCTCTCTCTCTCTCTCTCTGTCTCTCTCTCTCTCTCTGTCTCTCTCTCTCTCTCTCTCTCTCTCTCTCTCTCTCTCTCTCTTACTTTAACATGAGTATGTGCATAATTTCATTATCCCACTAAAGTGGGGGCTAAATTTAGTGTCATAAATTGTAACCCCTTACAATTTCACACTCCTTTGTGGGCACTTGCCTTAGTGTTTCTCCCCCTATATTTTCTCCAAGCCTATTTATAGCCTTGTACTGCAAAACTAACATCATAAGCTGATATGGTGATCTAATTCTCTATTATGAGCTTATATACACTGGACCTACCTTTATCCCACCCATTTATGGGTGGAATAGGGTGCTAGGTACTATAGTCCCCCAAATTGGGTCCAATTTTGGATATGTCTATATATTGGTTCCTACCAGTTGATTTGAGATCTTGATATTTGAATCTAACCATAGGAGCTTAGTCTAATATATGAAATATCTTGGGAATCATATATAAGAGAATATTTCTTAATTTATATTCATCCATTATATAACCTAAAATCACTCAATCATTCAAGAACTTCCTAGAGCAAGCATTATAGCAAATTTCTTCAAATCTATCTATTTTAATGTAGCAAGTTACAACAACCTTCGTACAAGTGGTTTTTCATGATTGATCTTCTCTTGTCATGTCATGTTATTTTATTAGCACTTGAGGGTTTTATCCAAAGAGCATTGCATCATCATCAACAACATCGGGCTTGGTATCTCCCTGTTTATGCCCTCAATCTGTTTGGTATTCCAGCTAAAATTGCTGAAGCTATGGAAATAATTCAAAAGAGATTCTTATGGTCAGGAGTGGAAGAAAAGAAGAGAATACCTCTGATTTCCTGGGACAAGGTGTGTAGACCAAAGAACAAAGGAGTGTTGGGGATTAAAATTATAAAAACTTTTAACAAAGCCCTTCTTGCCAAGCAGTTATGGAGAGCCTATGACACTAAGAAAGACTAGAACCAAATTTGGTTTGACAAGTACATTAAGAATCAGACTATCCAAGGAATCCTTAATTCTAAAGATATCCCAGCTGGATCCTTCATCTGGAATAGTGTAACCAAATCCATAAAAGTTGCAAAAGCTGGAGCAGGATGGGTCCTTGGAAAAGGTGACAGAATAAGGTTTTGGGAAGACCCCTGGATGAAGAATGAAGCCCTATTTGATCAAAACAATAGTCAAGTTATTGAAGAATATAAAAGGAGGTTTGGGCTGATGGTTTGTGACTATTGGAAGGAGAATAAGTGGGTTAAACTTGAGGACATCCATCCTGGTTTTTCCTCTCTTCAGAAAGAGTTGTTGTCCTTTTCCCCTAACAAGAACTATGATGATGTTTTCCTCTGGAAAAGTGATCCTAAAGGTGAATTCACAGTTGCTTCTGCCTATAAAAACACTTTCTTTCAAATCAGCAATCCCATCTGGAGCAAAGTCTGGAACAACATCTTGATCCCTAAAGTCAACATTTTCTTTTGGCTTGCTTCTCATAATAGTAGCCTTACTATTGATAATTTAATCTGAAGGGGCTTCAAATTCCCTAATAGATGTGAGCTCTGTCAGAAGGAGGGGGAATCAATTGATCACCTATTTTTTCATTGTTCCTTCACAAGGGAAATCTGGTGTAAAATGTGGGAAAAATGGAAAATTAACTGGGTCATGAACAAAAGCATTAAGGATATCATATGGCAATGGAATTATCCTACCAAATGTCAAATCATTAAGAACCTGTGGTCTTTGACCCTCCCCATGATATGCTCAGGCATTTGGAAAGAAAGGAATAACAGGATATTTAGGGAAGATAAGTGTAATACTCAGGTAGTCTTTGAAAAAATATGCAGGGCTATAAAGGAGAACATCAACATCCCTCACAAGAATAATCAGAAATGGGCTATTATTGATATGAATGATATGGAAAAAGACATTCTTACTAAATGGAACCTAATTCATAAGATCTACAAATCGGACAACAAGAAGAAGAGAGATAACATTGTTTGGAGGTTTCCTGATATGACTGGATAAAGGTTAATTTTGATGGGGTAGCCAAAGGGAACCCTGGAAAGGCTAGTGGTGGTGGAGTTATCAGAAATGCTCAAGGAAGTTGTATTGTTGCTTTTGCTTCCCATTTTGGAACCCAAAACAACCATGTGGCTGAAGCTATGGCCATGCTTAAGAGCCTCCAGTTAGCCTAGGAATTCAAATTTAAAAAAATTTGGCTCGAAGGGGACTCTTTAAATATTATACAAGCCCTCAAAGGTATTAGTTCAGTTTCCTGGAATATTGCCAATATTATTAAAAATGCTAAAGCTATCCTTAATAACTATGTTAGCATTATTATAACCCACACATTTAGAGAGGGTAACAAGGTAGCGGATATCCTTGCTAATGAAGGGGTTAAATTGGAGAAGGGTATCAAATATATAGGGGAAGATCACATCAAGTGGGAGATTAAGGAACAATTATATTTTGATCACCTTAATGGATCAAGCTAATATTATGATTGATTTCTGGGGAACGAGTACCAATGATAGATTTTGGGGGTGGATGAACTACCAGATGATTAGTGTTTCTCAGCATCATAACCAAGATCATATGTGTGTGAAAGGTGATTGTAATAATAGCCGGGTTCGTATAAACATGAGTGGCAATCTCAAAATTGTGAAAGACTCTTTACAAGGGGAAACCAAAAATTCAGAGTTTCACCCGCGGGCCGAGAGTTGTAACAGAGGATATTATTACCTGGAAAGCAGAATAGGAGGCAACCTTAACAGGAATGAACCTTCAGGTTGTGAGCACTGGAAGAGTGAAAGAAAGGTGTGGAGAAGGCTCCACAAACACAGTTTCACTGATTATATGGAGAAGCTCCATGGTAGTAGAAACTCTGTGTCTCACAGGTTTGCTAAAAGCTAGAGCAATAACAGGGCTACCCTGTTTAGGGAAATCTGGCAAATCGATGAAAGTTTGATCTCAGAGGTCATGGGACTCAAGATGGAGGGGACAAAATTCTATAGGGATAGAAAGTATGCTGCTAAGGCCTTCAAAAATTTCCCTAAGATGAAGGACAAGAAGGGAAACCTGGCGAAGAAGGACAACATATCATACTTCACCCCCCAATAGGTAAAACCTTTCTGGCAAAAAGTTCTTAGGGCTTTAATGGAATATTTAATTGTGGATGGCAGGTTTATGAAAATTTACAATTATCATTTCGCCATTCTGAACCACTTCCACCATGGGGCTAAAATATCTTTGCCCTTCTATTCAGCCTCTTCTCTAAACGAGAGCCTAGCTGACCATATTAAAAAACCCAGCTCCTCCCCTCTTGCGCACCAGGGACTCATTCTGTTGATTTATGAATATATGAAGGATAAGACTAGGGCTACCAAGGATGACCCTTTAATCATCAATGCTCAGATTTCTAAGAAATGCATAGACTCTGATTCAATTGGGGAGACCAGCACCCCTACCCATAAAAAAAGGAAGGTTGAAATTGTGCAGGAAGAAAAGGATGTGCTTTGTGAGGAAGAAGAGGGAAAGAATAAGAAAAATATTTCTGAAATGGAGATTAACAAGGAGGAGAATTATGGGGAAGGAGAGGAAGGGGGCAATTCTAAGAATCATCAACCTAACCCTGAAGGCTTGGAAACTGAGAAAGAGGCTCTGAAGCCTAAGGAAGGTGAAAACCCTAATGTGGAGGAGATGGAACAGAGCAAGGATTCTGCGGACACCATTCTAGATACTACCCACAATTGCACCCTTGAATTCTTCAATTTTCAGAAGTGGGTGGTGGAAAACATCACCAGCATGCAGAGTAAACAAAGGGAGCTGGAAGTTAAAATCAACAAGCTAATCAACATGTCCAACTCTGGGAAGTAGCACGACGAGATGGAGAATAGTGAAGCAGAGGAGGAAATAGAAATGGAAGACTGGCTGGAGAAAGATTTGATAAAAGGTGACCTGAAACATCTGGAGGACGTCATCAAAATAATGAAGGAATGGGTGGAGGAGGATAAGGACAATGTCAATGCTCAAATGGCTAGAAATGAGAAAGCCTTGAAAAGCCTTATGGACCATAGCCTCCAGGTTCTTAAAGTCTCCTCCCAGAACATGAATGCATCGGTGAATCATCTGGAAAAGAAAAACCAGGAGAAGAACCTGGATGTTATTGAAGATGCTCCTACTTCTAGCCTAAGCCACCAGACCCCTAGGAGCAGAACCAGGTAGACTACGGTGGAGAAGGATATGAAGATGAAAGAAAGCCAGATTGCTCAAGAAAATACCGACTTGAGGGAAGTAGCCAAGGAAATGATGCTTTTGGTGTAGGATGCAGAAGAAACCATGAAGAATTTCTAAATTTATGTTTATGCTAGACTTGGGGCCAATTTCTTGCTAGCCTCTTGCTGTCCTTTCCTCTGTTGCTGGTCTTTTTACTAGTTTTTTTGCAATCATTGTGTTTTGTTTCTTTCCTGAATATCTTTCTTATGTAACTAGGTTTCAGGTCCCTTAAAACTTGTTTTTAATTAATCAAAAACATCGGGCTTGGGGGGTAAAAAAAATTTAGTTCAATGTATTACTTTAGATTTTATGTCCTTTATATCTTCATTATGGGGTTGATTCTAGACCTGGGGTTGACTAAGGAAAACCCCTATAAACCCAACACCATTTTTTCTCTCTTGTGTGTACAAGTTTCAGGTTTAGGAGAGAAGGATTATAAATTTAGAAAGTGAAGATTGAAATGAAGAGATTCAGACTTTGAAGAAACAGAAAACCTTGGACACTTGCACTCACCACATAGTGTCTAGCACTTTTCTAACAAAATTTCAAGGAGATATTCAAAGCAACATCATGATCCCGTATCTATTTTTGATATCTACATCAAACACCTTTAAAACTAAGACACCTATTGACGTAGTTTGACACTTTCAGGCTCAAATTGCATACATGTGTTCCTTTTATATACTCATTTCTAGATCTGTACTCACTATTTACATATCTATGATGTAGCTTATTGTTTACGTTGATTACTCTCAATTTTGCATCATTAGCCCTAGTCCTTGCATTCTCTTATCAAATAAAATTAGAAAGAAAAAGAATAAATCAACCCATAGAGTCCAATTCCCCCAATAGGTCTAAAGTTGTGTCTATTGATAATTCTTGAATGTGTTGTTAGTGTAAATTGGTTTTATTCCTAGGTACATAATTAGACTAGTGGATCCCATTTACCTACTCCACAACACCTTACATGACTTATATTTTTGTTTGGTATTGTACCTGGATGATTGTATATTTCTCCTTAATGGTTTCTACTATCATGCATTAGCCTCTTAAACCCCATCTTTTGGATTGGCATATGCTCTTAAATGTTATATGAAAAATTGTCCTCTTTTTTCTCACTATACTCTATAGACTGTGTTTTTTCCATATTACAAACTTTGACCTATTGTGCCTTTTCATGAGGTCATCTTGGACACCATCCATTTACCATTGTTCAAATCTCTTCAAGACTAGTATGTGCTAACCTTTTATGTCTTCTATTGCATAGAGATTTTTGTTGTCAAACATGCAACATACATTGCTTATCTTGTTCTTATATTATTTTCTATTCAAGATCTGTTGGCCTTATTAGTGTCATATCTATGGGATTGTTATTTGGTATTTTCTATTGAGTATAATGTTTTACTTGCAATAATGGTGCCAAAGTCATGATGAAATGTATGGTTATCTATACTTAAGCTTTGATCATCAATGAAGGGGTTCAATAGGTGAGATGGTTTATCATTTTTTACAAGTGTTTAAGATAACTTGGACAGATAACATCTCTCAAAGAATTTCAAGTGTAGTATTTAATGAAACATGGACCAATGAATTGTCAAAAACTTGACACTTTCCTAGGGCTTCCATGTGGATAAACTCTTGACATGTTGACAAAGGAGGATTTACAAGACACTAAACTATTCCTTATCGCTCAGATGTGTGGATTAATCTCAATGACTGTGAGGTTCCTTCCAGATAAACTAAGGATTTCATATAACTAAAATGGTAAATTTTACTTATCCCTTCAAGCCTATCATTGCATGATCTTTCTTGGATCATCATTATTACAAAACATAATGCCAGAATTTAACAAAAGCCAATACACAATGCTCATTTTGACAAATATTTTGCAAAGAGTTTTTGTGTCAAATATAGATCCATGTACCCAATCTTGTATGACTTTGCAAGAGGGGGAATGGTGACAATATTGGTCAATTGTAGAATTCAAATGCCCTTGTGGTAAAAAACACCCTTCAAAGCATTAGAGATGGAAGAAATGAACTGGACGCTTATATATCTTCTTTTAGCTACAACTACATTTTTTGGGTATTTGATCAACACAAATTCTATTGGTTGCCTCTTCATGTTGAGGGCTTCCATGATATTAAAGGAAAATACATGTGAACAAACTCAAAACATGATAAAACCTAAAGCCATTGACCTAGTCAAACCAAAACTCAACCTTTTTCCACTACAAATTCTTTCTAAAAATGCATGCACGTGAAAAAGGGAAAGCTAAAATGCAACAAACTGTGACTTCATTAAACATGAGGCACTACATGTTGATTATTGTGAAGAGGATAGATTTTGCACACCTTTATTACCTTATTTGCAACAATTACACCAAAATTTGAAATTCTAAGGTAAGATAAAAACAACATGATTAACCATTTAAGCCTATTTAGGTTGATACAAAAATAGGCTAACAATGTCATGTCGGAGTTATTTTTTCAACCCCATAATTTCATGAATAAATTGCAAGAAAAACATCTATCACAAAAGGAGATCAAGCAAAATAGATTTGCTAAAAAACTTGAGAATTTTATTGATGCATGCATTATTATGATTACAAATAAAAGAATGAATCCTTATAGAAATCATGAAGGTGAATCAACACTATAGGAAGATTAAATTGGCTAGTGCCAAGTGTCAACATCATAATGAATGAAATAACATGATTTATTATTAGCCTAATCTAATTAAAGATTAAAAACACTCCTAAGTTAACTTAAGTGAGTAAAGTAATAAGGGGTCTAATTAGATAATTAATTAGGTGATTATCCTAACTACTCTAATGGGTTCTTATCCTTTTAGGCTTTACAATTTACAAGTTACATTTTTTTGCCTCATAATAATACTGAAGGTAAAGGCATTGTGTTGAAATTCCATGATTGTAAAATGAACTTGGGTCCTCTTCTACTAGGGATTAGGGTGTTTGGTATGGAACTAAAAAATTAATATCTATGGATATGGGTTCTTAACCTTAGTCTACCTGGTTTTCTCAAATGAATAATCAAACAAAAATTAAAGTTGAGACCATTGCTAAGAGATCGCAATGTTGTAACAGTTTATTTAAAAGATATTTTATTTGATGAAAATAAAATTTGATATCTTTATATGCACATCCCATTCAGATTAAAGTATCATGCTTCTTGCAAGAACTAACTTGTTACATTTGGATGGCTAAGTTCTTAAACCCCCACTAGAAACATGACATGTGAATGGTGAATGCAAAGTCACCTTTAAGAGTTTTGCATGTGTAGGGAACTTTTTCTACCCACTATTTCATTGAACATTTAGAGAGGATGAGGTAAATTTAAAGTTTTAATTATACATTAAAGAAATAATTGAACTCAAGAAGGGAAGATCTTGATAAAACTAAGTGTATTTATGATTGTTGCCTATTTTTCACCACACCTCAAATAGGTAGAGTGGCATTGGTTCATTTTATTCAAATTGAGAAAGGTACACATGTTTCTACTCATCATTGTTATCAAATTTAAATTTTGGTGCAATCATGCAAGTACAATGAGAAAGACACATTCAGCAATTGCATTAAATTTGAAATTTGCATTCATAATGTTAAATTCAAAATCCCACACAAGTCATGGGAATAGCCTTATTTGAGTCATAGTATGAAACAAATAGTAGATACATGTGGTAAATGAAATGGTATTGCTAACTAGAAGAGAGGAGAGAAGGTAAGTGTTCCATTATTTCCTGCGGCAATGAGTATCTTCCTTTTGTTCTTCAGTCTCCCTCCAGCTATGGCTGATTAACTGCAAGAAAAAGAAAAAAAAAAGCAGCTCTGCATCCTCAAAATCTTGCAAACATGAGTAAAAGATGGAGTTAGAGTTGTACTCTAAGAAATGATGAAACAAGTACTTTCTGCCTCTACACTATAGCTAGATATATCAGAGCATTCATCACAGGAAGCCACTAAGTGTTTAATGCCCAAACTCAAAATCAAAAGGAAGAAAAGAACAAAGTTCATCAAAGCTTTCAGCTTCATAATGTTTTGCTAACTTGTTTGTTCACTGTGCAAGTGTAGGAGAAATCTTATTACTATTTTAAGATTATGCATGTGGGATAAAATGGGCTCCCACAAGGGTTGAACCCAGCATGCAAGACACCACTCATAGGGTGACATAAGTGATCCAAACAGAATGAGTTATATCGTTGCATACATTATCATTCAATGACAATGAGAACTGAGCATCCAACACCAGTACATGTTGTAGACACCTAAAAATGTCTCATTGATCATGTACTAATTATTCCTCTAGTTGATTAAATAATTCTTAATTATTTAATTAAGTTAATTAATCATATTTCATATTTCCTCATCATCTTACTAATTATTTCTATTTCTATCTCTTTAATCATCTAATCATTCAACTCTCTTCTAAATATTAATTAAATATTTATTATTTAATTAATTATGATTTAATCCTTTAAATTAAATAATCTTTATTATTAAATTAAGTTCAATTTCTAAATAATTAAATAGTTTCTTTAAATTATTTAATTAACTAATTATTTCTTTTAATTTCATTATTTCTTCCATTTCTAAATAATTAAATAGTTTCTTTAAATTATTTAATTAACTAATTAATTCTTCAATTCCAAATCCCCAAATTCTAATTTCGTTTAATTTTATTAATTCTTCTAATTTCATTTAATTTCACATTCTTTTAATTTCATCAAATTCAATTACATGTGCATGATTTCAAAAACCAAATTGGAAATCAAAGTCAAGTTCTAAATATATTCAAATACTAAATTGAATTAAATAAATTCAATTATTTAAATAAATATCATGCAAAGATTAAATTGAAAATCTAAGTTAAAATGCAAGCACATGCTAAATTAATTAATTAAATCATTTATCTCTCCAAACTCTATTTACATCTTTGAGTTAGTTTTTTCTAAATTAAGCTTTCTTTGTCATCTTCTGTATTTCCTCCAATCATTCTTTTTCTTCCTTCAATTAGCTTTTTCTCAATTAGTTGACTCAATTAATCTATTCAATCTATTTTGTTTCACCTTCAAGTCAATAGTTCAACTATCAATCAGCATGTGAGCTCACCTGAGTTCAACCTCTTGATCAATCTGTTCCACCTTTCAATCAATCCTCTTCAATTTTCTAAAAATTGAGCATTCAATCTCCATTTTCAATCCTCCTCAATCCTGCACAATTTCTCTGAATCATGAAGTTTGAATCTTTGTGTCACTTGCAGGTTACCAGTGCAATATCTAAGAGCCATCATACCACAGAGAAGAGAAGAGCAATGGAAGCTATATGTGTTCTTGGAATAGGGAGTTTCATTGAATGATTTTAATTCCTATTTGTTTGATAATATGCATTATTTCATTGTCTATTTGTTAGAATTATTTCATTAGATAGGGATTCATGATTTCCCTTTGTTTCTAATTGAATACTTGTTTTTTAAAATGAATTTTACTTACATACATTTTGGTGAACCCGACGTGAAACACAACTAATTTACCTTCTCTGTTCTCTATGTAATTTTTGTAGGTCATACGGATTTTTACATTTTTTATGAATTTTACATGGATTTCGAGAACAGATTTTTTCATCACGCTTACATCTCCACGCAATCACATAGACAGTGCTATGCATTCGACTTAACAGGGTCATGCAATCGCCCTTTCCAGATCACTCATTCGCAAGGAAAATTGTTGTTTTATTGTTTTTATTTTCATATCCTTTCTATTCTTTGATCTGTTTAATTCTTTCTAAAATTGAGTTAATCTGGAAATAGGTTACTTCTATTGCATGATTTTATTATAATAGTTTATGGCACGAAAGGTACAATTTCGGATTTCAGGTGCAAGAAGGACAAAGGAACAAAGAAGACAAGCCAAAGGCTATCAAAGGGTTCTCCAAGCAGAAAACCAAATACAAGATTCGGAAGATCAACTAGCCTTTGATAGATATAACATCTTAGTTCTTTCTTATCAAGTTAAATATGATCTAATCAATATTGAATGGATGATGGGAGATTTGGCTAGGGCCTCACAATTGGTTTTGTAGGTTTTTGATCAGGTTTAGATTTATTTTATTTTTTATTTTGTTGTCTACCTATCTATCACGCAATCGCCCTATTAGTAGTACGCAATCGATCTGTTATCGTCACGCATTCGGGCTGTCAAGATTACGCATACGCTATGTTATGTTCATGCATTTGATCTGTCATTGTCACGCAATCGCGCAGGTATTGTCATGCATTTTCTTCTATCGAATTTTGATTTTTTGTCTTCTGTTGATTTGATTTTACTACTAATCTTGTGTTTGCAGCCTGTGGCGAATTTACAGAAAGGATCGGATTAGTGTTAGATCAATTGCATGCATAATCTCACACATCATCTTTTGGTGCTTAAAATCAACAATAGTTAAAATGGACATGCATGCATAATCTCACACTTCATCTTTTGGTGCTTAAAATCAACAACAGTTAAAATGGACATGCATGCATAATCTCACACTTCGTCTTTTGTTGCTTAAAATAAACAAATGGTTAAAATTGACATGCATGCCTTCATATTTCAATTTGGTGTTTAAAATGGACATGCACATGTGTATTCAACACCTCAATTTGGGTTATAAAATGAACGTGAATCAGGCTGCATTAGATTAAATCATATTTATTTTTCTTAAGGTAAAGAATTTTTATTGTGTTTGGGGTGGACCTACTGTTGCATTAACTAACTTTTCACTTGCCTTTGGGGTCTTGGGAGAAAGGAAGGAGGTGACAACGACATCCAATTTTATTTTATTCCACGTAGTGAGGGGTATCTTTGATAGGGGATTTCATCACCCCACAGAGGTACTTCGAATTGGGATGCGTTGGGGATATCATCTCTCCCAGTGTACTCTCAAGCAGGTTTTTTGAGCCACTATATAAATATACTGGTCAGGCGGCTCGAGTGTTGAGTGAATTCAACATATGTGGGGGCCTTCCTTGCATCGATAAGCTGAACTAAAGTCTTAATTGGCTTGCTCTAAGAATCCGTTGTTGGATCGGGACCCCTTGAAACCTTATACTATGAACCAATTTAGTTTCCCAAAATCCTACATTCAGTGATTCTAAGAGTGTGGATCATACCCCATAGATAGCCCTCATGTACCTTACATTATGAGACAGAAATCCCTCAGTGATAAGATCTTCAGGGTAAGAGAGACTGACATGCCCGATAAGTGTGTGTCATGGAGTGGAGCCAATGCTGCCAGACTCTCTATCTATTTGTCTTGTTTTGGTATTTTGCTGCGGGGGCCTCATTGAATGGTGTCCACTTTCCAGCCTAAGATTATATTCTGTGCTTTTTTATGTATTGTTGTCTCGGACCAGTATTGAGTCAGTCCTTTGGGCTATTTCAAGCCCTATCCTACGTATCTCCAAATTTTCAGAGATTGTTTGAAAAACTAGTTCAATCAGCTATATCCACCTCCAAACAACTGTTCTTAGACTTGGAAAAACAACAAAACTTGTCCTACACAAAGAATTACTAAAAACAAAGTCCATTTTTCAAACCCAAAACTCAAAGTTTTACACACTTGTGACCCTAGGAAATCCTTGCATAGTTCTCATTTATGTCCTTGCTATCATCATAAGTCTTTGCATAGTTCTCATATACATCCTTAGAAGTTGCATAAGTCCTTGTATAATCCTCATTTGTGTCATTATTATCATTCTCATTTATAGTCCTTATCTAGACCTCATATATGTCTATCTTAGTTCTTCATCAGTTGCATTATCATCCTAGAAAGTCATACCCCAAACGTCTAAAACATAGTTAGAGGATCGATCAAACTCAACCTCAACTCAAACAAGTTGGTCAAGTTCAATCAAACATTGTCACATCTAGAGAAATGGAGAAAACATCTTACATGTTGTGATCCTAGGTCGAAACCAATCAAGAAAACATCATGGATTGGCATTATACATTTCATAGAGAAGGTGGAGGATTCATCCCTTCCATTCCTATTCCATCACCATCCATAGAAACCTTAGCTCAACAAATCAAAACTTTGCAGCAACAAGTGACTGACATGACTAGTCCTAACAACCATAGGGGCTAGTTAGAAAAAATGATGACAAAAGTGATGGCCACGAGGGGATCAGTATCATACCAACCTTCTTATTCTTGTGAGACCATTCAAACATGCCAACCTTCATTCTTCAACAAAATCGTTCCTACCCCAGTTCAACCAACATTAGAGTCACGTAAACCTTCTTTTTCTTTAAACCCACTATATCAATCATATCAACCCAACATTCAAAGCACCTCTTTCAACAAAAATCAAGCCCCTTTCAACCAAAATCAAACCCCATTCAACCAAAGTCCAAATCAAAATTCACACCAACCCAGCAATCAAACCTCTTTCAACCAAAATCAAACCCCTTTCAACCAAAGTCCAAATCAAAATTCATTCAACCAAAATCAAATATCTTTCACCCAAAATCATACTCCTTTCAACCAAAATAAAATCCATTTCAACCAAATCCCAAATCAACCATATCTATCCACCATTTCATCATCCCTTGAAGTCACACAAGACCAATCCATGCCATCTCTATCTAATAACACAACCTCCCAATGGTTATCCATCATACAAATCCAATCTAATTCAAGTCATGATTCAAAGGATCTTATTCAAAATCCTTCTTCATTAGGCCAAAATATTGAAACATTCCAACAATCTCCCATGCATTTCCAAACTCCTTCCTCGTGTCAAGAGGATGATCCAAAATTAGTCCTGAAACAAATAAAGATCAAGAACAACTACTTCCATCCTACCCAATTTTTGATCAAGATCCCATCAACCAAGAATCTTATGATGATCACATCGCTCTTTTCTATTTCATTCATAATGACACCCTTTCATCTCAAGAACAAAGTTTCCTTTCGAGTCCCATCCAACATCCACCTCCTAAGCAAGATCAAGACATCCCTTCCATCCTCCCTAATAATCCCTTTACAAACCAAGATCAAATAATACCTTTACCTTCATGTCCTAAATGAGATCCCATTATCTCTCCAAATCCTGATCAAGGTCCCTCTGGCCCTTCATCTCCATGTCATAGTCCTCCATGTTCTTCATAATATTCCCTCTCAAACAAACTTTCCATTACTCCTCATGATCCCAATCCCTCTACACAAGTTGTTCATGAACCCCTTATCAATGAAATAACCAATCTAGATCATACTACACAGAGAAACTTGTCAACAATTGTATGTGAGCCATTATCACATGTCAATGTGGTGATAGAAACAAGCATGGCACCAACTAATGAAATCAACACCCAAATTGTTTCATCATCCTATTCATGCACAAGCATAACACCAGCTAATGAGATTGATACCTTGTTGGATTCATCATACTCTTCAAGTGCATCAATAAAAACAAGCATAACACCGGGTAATGAGATCAACACTTGGTTGGTTTCATCATACTCTTCAACTGCATCAATAAAAACAAGCATAACACCCGCTCATGTCATAACTTTGAAACCAAAATCAATTTGTCTCATACACCCACACTTGATAGATTGGGGGCAAGAGAATCTACCACTGTTGAATTTCTTTGAAAATGATAAGGCTATAGCTGAATTCATGGTTCCAGAGCTAGATTTCCCTCCGATGATCCACAAAATCCAAAAACTAAAGAAATCAACATTGGAGATGTTGAACATGTACACTTAGCTAAGTCCTTAAATCCTATTGGAAAATACATCTTTATCTGACTCTTCAAACAAAGACCAATGAACTGTCTACACAAAACTCCTCGACCCTATAAATAGCATGTAGCTTAAATGATATTATACCTAAGGGCTATGTAGTTTAGGTTTTACTTTCCGCATTGCATATCATTTTATTCAAAGCACTGCATCGCATATAGTTTCTTTCCAAGCACCATCATATTCAAAAGTCATATTTGCAAAATTTTCTGCATTTTCATATAGTAGTACCAATAAAACAAGGCAACTGTTTAAGTTTATCATTCATTTGCATTCAAGAGAAGCAAGGGTCATCTCCTTTCTTAGATATTTAGACGTGAAGTCTTTGGTGTTCTAAGGTCATTCATTTTCAACATCACCCCATGACGACGCTTTACTTATGGTTGGGTAGTGATTTCACTATTTGAGACTTGTTAACCCAAAATCTATCAATTGCTATATCTCCAACATATTAAGAAGATCTCTAATTCATTCTCGACACCTAGTTGATCATATGACTAGTGAAAAATCTAAAATTCTACTTCAGCGCCACTGTAATTGTCACACCCAAGTAGGTTTCATTACTTACAAGTCAATGCAAGAAAATAAAAAGAAAAAAGAGCTATGCCAAATATTCATCTCAATATAACTGAAATATCATGCATACAAGTGCGATAAAAATCTTGACTATGGGAACATGCAAGTAACTCCATTAGGGCTATGAACACCTATTGGTAGCCAAGCAATATTTGAGAAATTACAGCCTATAACCTCGTCGGAGCTCTAAAGGCTTGCTGGCAGTGAGGCTCTATTCGGGATGCTTTTGAAGTTAGGATAATCCATGTAGCTAGTCATATAGGATGCTAAGGATGTTTAGTGAACACAAAAGCAGGAATTAACTCATTTGCACACACATGGGCAAAAGAAGATCAAAGTTTCAAGAACCAATGGATAATTTTTCCGCGTCTCCATTTGTAAATCTGAGTCATTAATTATGTTGAGTTGAATGTTCCAAAGGACCTTAGGGATCAATTGATTGCTTATCTATGAAATGTTTTGCACCTCCAATTCAATTGGTGTATTACAAATGCTAAAACAAACACAGTCAACCTTGTTTGAATAGGAAATGCATCTTTATCATGCATATTGTATTAACATAGGTCATGTCAAAAACTCATTTGTCTCCATATACATTTTGCAGATCATCATGTCATACAGGTTTGCACACTAGGGGCATAACTGAAAAAAATCCAAAAAATCATATATAGTCCTAAAAAAAATCCAAAAATACTGAAAAACTAAAAATCCAAAAACACTGAAAAACTCAATATCCATAAACACTGAAAAACTCAAAATCCATAAACACTAAAAAACTTGAAATACCAAAAACATTCATATAACGTCCTTTGAAGATATCCAAAAACAGTGAAAAAACTAAAAATCCAGAAAACATTCAAATATGATCCTGAAAAAATCAATCCAAAAACATTCAAATATCGATCCACATAATCCAAAAACATCAAAAAAGCTCTTGGAAAAGAACTAAAAATCGAAAATCAATCAAAAAAAAAAACTTGCAATAAAATGTCTTGTGAGAAACAAATACCCTAGCAGATATCCAACAAACACTTCGCACGAAGTTAACAAAGGATACGACTATCTAGTCAAACATCTGCAATCAACGGATCAAACTATCTTATCAATTGTATCATATCCATATCAAAGTGATCATTATCTTGTCTTAAACAGAAGAGGATACACTCGAAATCAGACAGGTCAGTCTTAAATGGGGTCCGCAACTTTCTGAGATCAGACATTATCAACCATCACATCAAGCAATTGAGAATGAAGGCAAAAGGTCAGTATAGTTGCTGAATTTTGTCTCGGTCAGTCTTTATCTTTTATCAATTGGTGACAGATTATGTTCCTGTGCTACTTAAGGATGTCCACAAGTGACTAAAGGAGCCATGATGGGCATTATCTTTTTCTTTGTTTGCTATTTCTGGTGTGAACCGACGAAATTCTAGGGAAATTGCTCTAGTGGGTGTATGTGATAGGAGAATTCAGCTATTGGATGCCACACATACCTTGACCCCTAGTGTAATTCCCAGAATGGAGGGTTCACTCCTTTTCTGCTACGTGTTTGTTTCTACAATGAGATATATTTACATCTCGGTTCCTTATACCCTGATGTGCTAAGCTCCATTGTTCAATAATAAGGCTCAATGATGAATATATATTGCGCAGTAAAATAATGACATAGATTCATGATTCATTCAATTTCATTTTCATCTCATCTATTTTTTGCTAGTTTGTTGATTCTTTTCTCATCATCTCTTTCAAAATCATTTTCTATCATCTAACATTATTATATTTCATTCTAAGGTTCGTTCTCTCATATTCTATCTCAATGTCATCTTCACATCACCTATCTCTATCTCTAATCAACTAACCATTCTTCTATCTTTCATCTCACATTCTTCTTTTTTTGAGAGATCATTCATATCTTTAATGCACAAACAATCTCTCGAGGGGGCATTACACCCTAAGTATCACCGAGGCATACTGGGGCAGAGTTTTTTTTTATTTCTTTGCAAAAATATCATTCTGACTTTGTCTCAAAGAGGGGCAAATGTAGACACCTAAAAATGTCTCATTGATCATGTACTAATTATTCCTCTAATTGATTAAATAATTCTTTAATTATTTAATTAAGTTAATTAATTATATTTCATATTTCCTCATCATCTTACTAATTATTTCTATTTCTATCTCTCTAATCATCTAATCATTCAACTCTCTTCTAAATATTAATTAAATGTTTATTATTTAATTAATTGTGATTTAATCCTTTGAATTAAATAATCTTTATTATTTAATTAAGTTCAATTTCTAAATAATTAAATAGTTTCTTTAAATTATTTGAATAAATATCATGCAAAGATTAAATTGAAAATCTAAGTTAAAATGCAAGCACATGCTAAATTAATTAATTAAATTAGTTAATTAATTAAATCATTTATCTCTCCAAACTCTATTTCCATCTTTCAGTTAGCTTTTTCTAAATTAAGCTTTCTTTGTCATCTTCTTTATTTCCTCCAATCATTCTTTTTCTTCCTTCATTTAGATTTTTCTCAATCAGTTGACTCAATTAATCTATTCAATCTATTCCATTTCACCTCCTAGTCAACAGTTCAACTATCAATCAGCATGTGAGCTCACCTGAGTTCCACCTCTTGATCAATTTGTTCCACCTTTCAATCAATCCTCTTCAATTTTCTATAAATTGAGCATTCAAT
Source organism: Cryptomeria japonica (assembly GCF_030272615.1). Lineage (NCBI taxonomy): Eukaryota > Viridiplantae > Streptophyta > Pinopsida > Cupressales > Cupressaceae > Cryptomeria > Cryptomeria japonica. Next base: position 564,900,045 of record NC_081411.1, on the reverse strand, counting down.
CTCCATTTTCAATCCTCCTCAATCCTAGACAATTTCTCTGAATCACGAACTTTGAATCTTTGTGTCACTTGCAGGTTACCAGCACAATATCTGAGAGCCATCATACCATAGAGAAGAGAAGAGCAATGGAAGCTATATGCGATCTTGGAATAGGGAGTTTCATTGAATGATTTTAATTCCTATTTTTTTGATATTGCATTATTTCATTGTTTGTTTGTTAGAATTATTTCATTAGATAGGGATTCATGATTTCCCTTTGTTTCCAATTGAATACTTGTTTTTAAGATGAATTTTACTTGCACACACATGCAACAAAGGAGATGGCAGCCATGTCTAAAACACACTAATGCCATCATGAGAGTGGTAATATAATGAAACATGTCACTGTCAAAAAGCTATAAGAGAACATAACAACAGCTACATGAGAACAAAAAATACAGTCCCAAAAGACAGGAGCAGCATAAACCATAAAGACAGAAAATGAAGATCCTTTCAGTCACCAAAACAGTGATATAGTTTTTTAAGAGAGAGTGATTTCCAAATGATCCTGTCACTATTTTCTTTGAGCAAAGTTATAAAGGTGCATGATGATTTGGTCATAATTATGAGCAGAGATAATCCAAGCTACATCTACACTGATATTTTCCAACATAAATATCAAACAACAAGATCGATGAATTTTTGCATATTACAAACAGCTTTAGCAATACCCTCGAAATATAGTCATAGTGTTTCAGTCATTTCTTAAAAAGCCAAATTGCAAATGTTATGATATTTTCACACAATTTAGAAAATGAAAAAAAAAAAGAAAAAACCCAGAAAATCTCTAAAAAACTCAGTGCACAAATTTTGAGATAATTTCACTAGTTTAAAAGGGTAAAAAGAGAGAGATTTCATAACCAAAGATTCATTCTTAAATAGAGGAAAAGGATATTGAGATTTCAAATTTAAAGAGAAGATTCAAGGAAAGGAATAAGCAGTAACAGAAGAATAAAGTCATGTACCACTGTCAATTATGCATATAAATCCAGTTCATGCTAAGAGCATTAGTTAAAGTCCAGTCCAAACTCTAACTCCAGCTTGAGACTGCATATCGGCAGGAGCAGAAATTTCTCGAGTAGCAGAAAGACAAAATGAATGAAATCTTTTAGGGTTTCAACTTTTACATTGCATGCCCTAAAATCCATTTTCTAATGGCATGTGTTTTTATTTGTTTTTTAAGAAAACAAGAAAAACATGTATTAAAGTCATGGGGTGGCTCTAAAACCTTTAAGTCTTTTAAGACTTAAGTTTAATAAAAGATGTTTTTTTTTACGATTTGTAAATTATTAATTAATATATTAATATTGGCAAATAAAACAAACAAGTCATGTGCCAATATTACTATAGTAATTAATAATTACTATTATTAATTATTTTCACACACATATATAGGAATAGTTTTAATATGTATATCCCTATATCTTTATGTGAAAATAATTTAAAAATAGCATCTTAATAGGCACTTTGAGTTCAATTTTTTAGCATGTAGACACAATATGAAAAAATTGTAAAAATAAATATCTAAGCTAGATAAATTATGAATCCACGTAGTGTTTATTATGAATGTGTCTTAGATATTTGCTTTCAAAATCTTCCTAGTATGCATACATGCTAAAGATTAAACTCATCATGAAGAGGAGTCATCATGCAGTTTGGGGTCGGATTTCAGCTTGCGTGGAGATTTGGATGAGTTTTTCTCATGATTTTGAGGGGATAGTTCTTGAGTTTGAGTACAACATGGGTCAACCTTGAGTTGACCAAGAGTTTGAGATGAGTTACACACATTTTTGCATGATTTGAAGCCTATTTTCATGGCTTTTTATTTATGCTCGTAGATCAGCTTTTGGGGAGATATTTTCAATGGGAGTTCATCTCTAGTTGATTGGGAGTCATCTTTCCTTTGCCTTTTGGAAGGCTTTTTGTATAAAGTGGAAAAAATTTATCTTTTTTCACTAGTTCTTGATCATTCTCTTGCTTGCATTTTGGCAAAGAATATATTCTTGTAGCTCCCATGATTTTTGTAGTTTGACAGAATATAGAATACCATTACTAGTTTTTGCCTCATTTTTCTGAGTTTACATGCTCTATGTATGATTGAAATTATTTTGATGTGTTATTGATTAAACGACCTTCAAATTTCTATCTCATAATAGATCATAGGTTATGTAGTGTGATAGGTGAATTCATGTGTTTAATTATGAAAGCATCTTTCCTATTAATTCACAGAGTTTATGTCCTTTGCATGAAATATTTATGTGTTGTAGAATCAGAAGTTAAATATGTGCAAAATAGGTGATTTTAGGACTGCTTTCTGTCATATGCTAACATCCTTCTGGTGCATCACCATAATTTCATATTCAAAGAATTAATTTAGTTTCTTCTCCCTTTTCCTAATTAATTTATTTAGAGTTATTCATAGGGATCCAACCCTTCATCTGGAGGTTAATTCTCATTATAGGCAACCCACAGGCCTAAGAATTATCCCATGTGTCACCAAATTGCTTGAGTTTTCATCTTGTGCATTCATGGGCACAATTTTTGTGATAAAAGTTTTTGGCATGCCCAATGGGACATGTTTGATCTATCTCAACTCAACAAATATCCACTCTTGCTTTTGTTTTGGTGTGAGCAGCAATAATTCTAGCCTTCATAGGCAACAATTTTCATACCTGGCGACTCATTTTCTTGGTTTCTATGCAGATTCAGTGACATTGTAGCTTATGAGAAAGATTCAAACTAGATCAAGTAAGGATCTTGTTGAGCATTCTCATCTATCACCACCAAAGAAGAAGAGTAAGGCAACAAAGAAGGTTTCAAATCCATCAAATCAATCAAACCCTTCTAATTCATCAGTTCAAGTTTTGCCTACTCCTCCCATTGTTCAACCTCCAGTTACAACATACAATAATCCTTTATTTTCAAGCTCCTTAGCTCAAGCACAAGTAAATCCACCTGTTACTCCACCTATTATCCCAATGGCTCTGCCAAGAGCTCAGCCTTTTGTGCCTTTCAATCAAGGCAGCCCCTTGAATCTTACACATCATGATGATATTCCTATAGCAGCATTGAAAAAACTACCTTTTTTCATAGGAAAAGATCAAACCACTCCCATTGAGCATATAAGGGACATAGCTTCGTTGTGTGGTGTACATCATATTACATAAGAGAATGTTGCAATTAGACTCTTGGCTGCCTCATTCAAAGGGAAAGCACTTCAGTGGTTTAGAGGGTTACCTATAAACTCGATTGCTACCTGGGATAAACTGGGTGATAGGTTGAACTCACATTTTGAAGATAAATTTGATCATTTGTCACTGTTAGAGAAGTTGAGTACCATAAAGAGAGCTCCTCAAGAGCAAATGACCGACTTCAATTTTTATTTCCAGAAGACTTGGAGCAAAATTCGTGTCACGATAAGGCCTACTCCTACACATGCATTTCTATCTTATCTTAAGGCCCTTAATAATGACATTTCAGTCATGATCCAATCTATGGGTACAAATACTCTCCCAGATGCATTTGATGTTGTTATTAGAGTGGAAAACTATCTAATTCAGGCTGGTAAAATAGCCCCCAGACCCTCAATGCCCATATTTCTAGAAATATAGCCTATTTTACCTCTTTTAGAGCCTCCTCTAGTTGTTGTCCCACATTTACCAGCACTGAATTATCAAGTTGTGGCCCAAGCAAATACTGTTACACTCCCAAATCAAGAGTCTCAGGAGTTTAAAAATGAGATGAAGACCATGTTCCAAGGTTTTGGGAACAAAATCACCAATATTGAGAAGCAAGTAGCTCAAAATACCAAACCTTATCAAGCCCCTTATCAGAATAACCAATAGAACATGTCTCCTTATCAAGCATACCCTCAGGGTCAAAGAAGAAATTATAACCAAAGATCCAATATACCTGACAATCCTAACACTACCAGCACATTGAGGGATATTGTCCCAACTTAAAACAACATGGCATCATATTATGATTAGTGTTACCCTTGCAACCAACCTCATAATCAAACCACTTGTTCGAATGGTATGCTACATCAAGCACTCATGTTTCAAAACAATATTGTTGTCACAGAAGATAATACCCAAGGAACTCATGATCAACAAGGTTCTCATTATGAACAAGGCCCAGATGTCACCTTGGTCAATTGGCAAGGTGAAGAATTCTATGGAGTGAATTAGCCACAAGCTCAGAATCGATCCTACACTTCTATTGCAGTGAATATACGGTCCAAAAAGAGGGTCATTGATATAGGACAGCAAGCTGATAAAGGCACCACTTAGGTTTCTACAAGCCAACAAGCACCACCTAGACCTCAACCCACTCTGAATACACAAATCCTACCAAGAGGGCAACCAGTGGTCAACAAGGATGAGCCAAGAGGTCAATTACAAATAGCACAAGTTCAAGAGGATGTTGTTGTAAAAATAGGACAACAGAAGGTTAGTACAAGTTCATTTAACATTTTGGATCAATTGAAGAAGACACATGTTAGTGTCTCAATGCAAGATTCCTTAGCTCTCCCAAGGCAAAAGGATTTTCTTAAAAATGCCTTGTCTAACCTCTCTTTGTCACAAGAGCTTCCTAATGAGCAGCCCAAAGTTGTCTTATCCAATGCCCCTCAAGAAAAGAAGGATGAACAACAAATTCAAAAGATTAAACCCCCTCCTTTTTATCAGAGTTTGATCATAGGCCAGCACCTAGTGCATAATTGTATGATCGATTCAGGTGCAAGTAGTTCTGTCATGCCAAAGAAGATAGTTGATAGGTTGGATTTGACATATGAGCCTCTTTCAAAAGGGGCAGTCCAACTAGATAGGACAACAGTAATCACAGTAGGTGTGATTAAAAATTTGGGTCTCACATTGCATGCATGCCCAAACTTCTCAATTCCACAAGATGTCTACATCATAGTGTATACACATAAAAATGGCTATGAGCAATTAAATAAATTTTTTATATTTATTTAATGTTTATTCTTCTATTAAATAGTTAATTTGAAAAGATTAATTTATTTAATTCATTTCGTGTCTTTCTATTAATTAATTTAATTGAAATATTTTATTAATTAATTCATTTATCCTATTCCTCTAAATAATTAAATATCTAATATTTAATTATTCTTCTAATCAATTAATTAAATATCTAATATTTAATTATTTCCTCCAATCATTTGAATATCTAATATCTAATGGTTATTCTTCTATCCTATAGTCTCAAATATTAAATGATTTCTTAAATAATTTCATTTCATTTCCAACTCACCTTCCATCTCCACTTCATCTTTCCTTTGCCAATTCATTCATCATGTGGCTAAATTAATTCCACAAAATTAAAATAAATAAATCATTTATTAGCCACTTATCATCAACCTCCAAATTTAATGAAATATTATGTATGTACACATATTTCATAATCTTCTTCTATATTCTCTCCAACATCCCTACATCTTAGGAAGGACTTGAGTCCACTTATCCTCTCATGCCTAAATCTTCTCCAACCATCCCTAGATTCCCTCAGTCGGCAACCCAGTCATGATGAGATGAGTGACACTTGTCTTCTCCTTCCCCCTTTCTCTCAACCTTCACCTTTGCTTACAACCATCCAAATATACAAATCTGATCATGACCATTGATCCAGGCCACATCATCTTATCCTCTCAAGGTCTATAAAATTAGGAGTTTGAGTTAAGAAAGAGTTAGTCTTCAAGTGATTTTTCAAGCTAATTATTTGTGAAAACTTATGCATCCGTGAGTTTTAATCTTCAAGCAATTAGCATTTTAGCATAATCATTTTAGCATAGTCATTTAGCATTGCATATCATAGCATTAGTTAACTATTAGTTATCAGTCCATTCTTCATATGTCATCTTGGAAGTTATCACTGCTTGTCTGAGAGCACAGCATCTGCAGCTAGGAATAGTAGAGTTAGGACACAATGAGACATAAATCATGAAGGTAAAAATAGTGTTTTTATTTTATATGTATTTCATGTAGTTTCATTGGTTGAGTTTGGATTTTCTGTAGCATTTCCTTTGTGTTTTGTGAGCTAACATGTTGTAGTTAGTATTCTGATAATGAAATTCAAGTCGACATGATTTGGTGCCCACCTTGGTGCTCAAAGCCTCGCATATTCTTTCTAATATCCTATCTAATTCTTGCAAAAAACAAATTTAACGCATTTGTAATAAAGATTCACACATGTGTGAGTTCTGAAAGCGCCTTTATTTGATAGGTTAGTGCTTTTGTCCTTCAGGTTAGCGCATTTGTCATTAGGTTAGTGCTTTTTTCTGTAAATCAATGCAATTAATCTTCATAACAACTTTTTTTTCCTTCAGGTTAGCGCATTTGTTAGTTTGGTTAACACTTTTGTCAAAGAATTCTTGCTTCCTAGTCCGCAGAGCAGTGTTTTTGTGTTTTAGGTTAGCGATTTTGTCCTTTAGGTTAGCGCTTTTGAAGTGAAAGACAACGCATTTATTAGGATAGCACTTTTATTTGCAACTGATAGAATTTTCTTGCAGGTCCGAATGTCCAAGAACTTAAATTTTTCAAACTACTAACATGCATGTGCAGGGTTATTTTTAAAATAAATTTCATGCATTTCCTCACCTAGTTAATTAAGAGTTCTATTTTGGAAAGTAATGCATCATGTCATGCTCATTTAGCTTAACTAAGGGGGATAAATTAATAGCATGCAACTTGCATTTTGAGTGACTTCTTAAAAAAGTTGCATATAGATTTTAGAATAGCTAAAATGGACTTGTGTTTTTCGTGCTTGATGAAGTAGTAGGTAAGTATGCTCTCACCATCATACGGTGATCAGAAAACCAGACCTACTTTCTTTTATGTATAACCTTTAGAGGGTTTGCCTTCCCGAGCTGCCTTGAGGGGGCTAGTGAGAGGGGAACGACCTAAAGTGGAAACGGGCTAATACCGAGTCCTTCCAATCCACTCTAAATAAATTGTATTTCTGACGAAAGTCACAAGCAACATTTGTTGATAAGTTCATATCGACACTATGTTTCCCCATAAACCCTATGGAGTGTAACCTCTATATGCTGAGAACCTTTTGTATTTACAGAGCTGAAAGTGCCACATGTATGGCCACATGACCAGAATCCTTTACTAAAAACCGCTTGTACTAGTTGCCAAAATCCTTCTAGTTGTTGGCCATATAAAGTTTTCCATGGGGAGTTTTCATGGAAATTGGTGTTTGGCTGCCCCAGAGAAGTGAGTATCGAGGGTGGAGCCAGTGGGGTTAAGCATCTAAATATCTTATTTGAATAGTGTAGCCTCAAGGGAAACCCCATGTGAAATTCAACAGTTATTGTCTCAGCCTACCATAGGATTTGTACTTGCTTATGCATATTTTTTTTTCAAAAAAAAGTGTCTTCTATGTCTATGACATGTTCAAAATGGTCAAAAATTTGAGAAAATCATCATCTAAAAAAATGAGCGAAAATCCAACAACTTGCTGAAGGATTTGAGAAGAATCCTTGAAACATAATCAGAATAGGGCTTTCAAACAACAAACCAGTGCTTTTATCCCATAAGTTAACACTCTTTGCCGCAAGAGTTAGTACGAAAGATTTTTCACATCTAAAAAGCATATCAAACCAAAATTTCAACATCAGTATCAAAACACTTCCTGAGTAGATTTGTCTCTAAACTATCACACATTTTCAAACTAGTTCAACAACTGGGTCACTAATCCAACAGGCTATTTCTAAAAGGTTTCCATAAGCATAAACATTCAACAAGCTATTGATTCAAACATTTTAACTGCAAAAAAAAATCAACATCATTGTCAAGTCTCTCATCACGATGTATCAAATCCTCTATCATGAAGCTTGATCAATTCATCTTGTGTTCATTATCTTGGATATATCTTTCCTATTTTGAACCTAGGTCATATCAAAATCAGAATTGCACCAACTTTGGAATCAAACAAACTTGTAAACTATCAGATGCTTATATGAATTTTAAGTATCACCTTAAGAAAAGAAAACCTAGCTATAAAGCTACCCAGGAAAGAATAAGATTCTTGTATATCAATCGCAAGATCTTATTAAAACATAGGACATTCCTACAACATTTTCATCACTATTTGCGTGGCTACGGGACAAAGTTTGATGGAGAAATTTTGCAAGGACGTGTTTTTCAACAAAGAGGCGCTTTATCACAACGAACAAACAATAGTGGTAAAATCAACAAAGAATATCTTCCTAAACCAATAATCACCTATTGACTTGTTCTTTGAAAACTTCAAAAAATTTGAACAATCACATGCCAGTTTGGACTAGAGCTCAATACGAACAACTTAGAAAACAACAGAAACAAATGGAGGAAGAAGATAATCCGATATTCCAAAATTTTGGGTATATAGTTGTTGACGAAGAAGCAGTCAATAACATCATTAGAGACCTTGAGCAAGATTTCAAATATGATAGACTAATGGAAAAATTATTGGCAAAACAAAAAGAGAAATATCTTTTGATGTTGGCAAAATGAGGAGCTAAATTACCACAAGACTTTAACATAGAAAGCTTGAAACAAGATGCGGAGGCAAGTAACACCCAAAACATAGATGATCCAAACAACGAATATGTGAACAAAGAAAGTCATGAAGAGACAAGAAAAGAGCATAGTGATAAAAGAACTTACGAAGAAATAAGGAGGAAATATGGATAATCCATTGTTAAACCTTACTCAACAAATGCAAAATGGAACAAGCTCCAAGAAGTATTCATTAGAAGATATATGCCCATATCCTTTCCATAAAAATTTGAATATGGCACCATTTCCACAGCATTGCAAGATCCCTAAATATGACAAATACGATGGAAAATATGATCCTTGGGATCACATTAGGGAGTTTTTTACTATGAGTATGGAATTTACGCATGACGAAACTTACCTGATGTGTCTTTTCCCTAGGAGTTTAAATGGGCAATCAATGGAATGGTTTTCAAGATTACCATCTGGAATCAAATCTTTTGAAGAGCTTGTGAATAGATTTATTTCACAATATTCCTACAATGTAAGGAATGAGATAACAATGTTGGATTTATGCAATGTTAAACAAAAGAATGGTGAATCTTTTATGATCTTCTTGCAGCAATGGAAACAAATGTTTAATAGGTATCCAACAGATGTACCTAATCAACAAAAGATGGACATGCTCATTGATAATCTTATCAGTGAAATGAGTTATCGACTAAAAATGCAATGTCCCCTCTCCTTCGCCAAGATGATTGAGAATGGTTTGAAAATAGAAGATGCGATGGTAAAGAAAGGAGAGCTAAAACTTTACAATAATTCTTACAACAACAACAACAACAGCAACAACAATGACAAACCCAAGTTCTATTCAAAGAATAGGAATGCCATCAATGGAGGAAATGATGACAATAGTGCTACAAAACTGTAGCGTCCTAAAATTGCGACACTTGCAATTTCGACTGCATTTCGGTCTTCACGATGGCGACGCAACACGCAACCTGAATGGAGACCCCGAAACCTGATTATGACACTGAAAACTGCATTTTCTTGCACCCTGGCCTGAACCTCCTTGCACCCTGCTGTCCCGGGAGGTGGGACAAGAGCGCCCAGCACCCTGGTCCCCAGGACCATGGCGCCCAGCGCCCTAGTCCCTGGGTCCTATTTTGGGCCCGGTCTCTTTTGGACTTCGGGTCTTTATGTTTGCAATTTGGAAATTAACTTTCCCTGGTCGACCTAAGGTCGGGAAAATCAGTCTATCAGCCCTAAATGACAAGTATATAAACTACATTTCTCTCTCTCATTTGGGTAGAGAGAAAAAAATATATGAAAAGGATATGTGCAAAAGGCGTGGAAACTATACTCAAGCATTCAAGCTTTCAAGCATTCCTTCAAGCAATTGATCATTTCAAGTCTCCATTCAAGGCTAAGTGTTGCATTCAAGACAAGGATTCAACCATTGAAGAGGAGATCACATACTACATGCTACTACAACATACAACATACAACATACAACATCTATACCTTCGCACATAAGGATACAAACATCCTTACAACAAGGTATTAGTACTTGTTTTACAGTTATTTACATTTACAGCACTTGCTCATTTCTTGGTTAATTCCAAAACCAGGGTTTGACCTAAAGGAAAACCCCTAATCCCTAACCCCCCAATCGTCTTCGCTTTTCTATGTGTAGGTTACAGGTACGCGGCTGAAATTGAAGATCTGGAATCCTTGTGCAGAGACGAACAGATCCCCCTTCGTTTCGCGGATTTTTCGGAGGACCGTGGCGTCGGGCGCCATCGTCACGACAACTTTCGCTCAAATTTGCAGGACAGTGTCATATCGACATTTTACTGCTAGTTCCAGGTCCGCAGCTTCATACTGTATCCCTATCTCAATTTATAAGTGAATCTTTGTCACTTTCTATGCATTCCTAGCTTAATTCTTCTATGCACATTCTTTACAAAAGAGGGTAGCCTTGCTGTCATAACCCTTGAAACACATTTAGCATCCAATCTTGCATTGCGTGGGATTAGATCTTGTGGGTTTCAACCCCTCTTTTGAATGTAAAGTCTCTCCCCTAAGTGAAAACCATCAACCCTAGAGTGAATCTCCCTTCTCTCTCCTTGCAGTTGGAAGAGGGGAGAGCAACTAGGGTTCGATCGCGATTTTCCGCTTTACATTTTGGTGAACCCGACGTGAACATCCTTTCTAATTTTTCATGCTTAGATCTGAAAAAATTGATTACATTTCCATGTTTGATCTTTTGCAAAATTTTAGAGGTGATTGCATAAAAACCCTAAAATTTCTTTTTAGTAATTAAACTTGTGAAATGTCTAAATGTTAATGCTTGTTTCAGATCTGCCCTTCTATTACAAATTATCAATTCATGTATGTGCTTTAATTTTGAAAATTAAGTGGTTAAGTGTCAAAACCCTAATTTTTGAAACCCTCTTGATTCAACCTTTGTCCGACAATTTCACTGATCGAAACATTTCCAAATTAGCTGTAACTTTGGATTCCGCAATAAAATCACAATATCTTTCATCCCTGAAAATTTGGAAAAAAGTTGCGAGGACCGTGTGCACTCCGAGTGCCATCATCCCCGACATTTTTTCCGAAATTTTGGGAGCTAGATCTTACTGTATTTTCCTGCTAAAATCCAGAATTTTGGCTGATTTTATCAATTTTAACACCTTCAAAATTACAGTCAAAGTTGATCTTGTGATTGCTTGGATTAAGGCTTCTAAACATTCAAAAATCATTGAAACTGAAATTTTGTGTCAAAATTGTGTTCTTACTGTCCTAAATCTAAAAAGTGTGTTTGCATTCATTCGAAATTTCAGTGCTTTATTCAAATTCTTACAATTTGTGACTTTTGAAATTAAGTGCTTAATTACAACAACTTTAATTTCCGCTTTCAAAATTGAATTTTGCGTGAAATTGAGTCAATTCTTAAATTTCAAAACTTGCATTGCTTTTGACATTCCCTCTAAAATCATAAAATTCAAAATTTCAGTTTCCCTCTCTTTTTCAAAATTCAAATTTTGCATTTTTCGACAATCCTGGTAGGGTTCAATTTTGAGATTGCAACTTTAATTTGGCCTACCTACAGATCGTAAAATCACTCAATTTTTTCAGATTAGCTTTAAAATCATCATACCTTTCATCCCTACAAATTTCGAAAAAAGTTGCAAGGACCGTGTTGCACTCCGAGCGCCACGGTCCCGGACATTTTTTCCGAAATTTCGGGAGACTGTCGTGATTGCATTTAACAGCTTAAATCCAGAAGATTGGCTGATTTTATTGAAAGTTGCTACCTCTAAATTCAAAATCTTCACTCTCTTTCTAGTGCATGAGTTTTACAACAATAAGCCCTACTTACACTATTCTTGTTAGACGAAGCCATAGAATTAAGTCTTTCTGAGGTTTAATTACCGAGGAGATGGAACCTAATTTGAATAGTCTTTTTAACGAGGACATGGGTAATTCCTCTAATCCTCCTAATGATGAAGAAGCTCTCCATGAGGTTTCTGAAGAACAACTTTCGAAATTGGATAACCAATTTGACGATTTTCGACAATGGATGTCTCAAGAATACCCCGATAGTCAAGCTCTTCCTTTAATTGAGGGTCTAAAACGTATGCTTCAAAGTGATAAAAATGGAATTGATATTTTGCGTGGTATTGCACACATTGTGGATTCGAATGTGATGCCTATGAAGAGTTGTGCTGAAAATTTGGGTTATACACAACCTCCTACTCAAGTCAATCATTCTATTCCTTTGATGACTTCTATTGCTAGCATACCTAACTTTACATCAAACATAATGGCTACTTCTACACAAGACATTCCTCCTGTGATCACCAGTCATGGGGGCAATCCTTCTTCTTCAATTAACCCTCTTCCTTCATTCAATCCGATTTCTTCATTCACTCCTTCAATGAGTGTCCCTATTATATCTCCACAAATGAACATGACGCAAGGGGGCAATTCATTCAATCATTCCATTCCTCCTTGTAGTGTTCCTCTTGTCCAATCATCTCCTATGACTAATTATCATAGAGTCTCACCACCTTACTCTTTACCTTCTTTCAATAACATAACACCTCCATCTCAATCTAACACATCTAATATGAACTCTTCGACTGAAGCGACCATTAGCAATCTTGCACAAACTGTCTCTTCTTTACAGCAACAAATTGCCTCTATGAATCAATCTAAGTTTAGTGTGCCCACATTTGATGTTGCGAGCCCACTTTCTCTTGAAATTGTTCGAGCTATTCCCCCTAAACATGTTGAAATTCCACATTTGGAGCTTTATAATGGTAAAGGAGATCCTCTAACACATGTTAAGACTTTTCAAACAATTTGTACCGATTTTGCTTATGACCAAAGGTTGCTGGCAAAATTGTTTACTAGAACATTAAGAGACAAAGCCCTACAATGGTATTGCTCATTGCCTTCCTATTCTATTACTTCTTTTGAACAACTTGCAAATGCTTTCATTCAACAATTTCAAAACAATATAAGTCCTAAAGTTACTTTGATTGATTTAATGCATTGTAAACAAGGTGTTAAAGAAAAAGTGACTGATTTCATTGGTAGATATAAGCATTTGTATGCTCAAATTTCTTTTCCAGTGCCTGACAATGATATTCAAAGAATCTTTATTTCTAATTTACAAAAAGATATTCGAGACAAACTTCTGTTTTCTGAGTTTACTTCTTTCCAACAGTTGTGTGCAACTCTTCACAATTATCAACTGACTATGAGTCAAATGGAACAATCACATCCTATGACTCCGAGTGATAAGGGTGATAGTAGTCAACAACCATTTGGGAAGTTTAAACCGAACAGAGATTCCATCAAATTCAATGAAAACATCATCAACAACAATGTGAATGCAGCATCAGGTGTGCCTCCTATTTCTAAATTTTTCAAGAAAGAAAGAAAGTATACTCCTTTGAATGAATCATTGCATAGTATTATGAATAAGTTATTGGAACAAAATGTGCTTACTCTTCCTCCTATAAGGCAAATTGATCCTGCAAAGATTACTTCACCTTATTTTGATAACAAAGCTTTTTGTCAATTTCATCGTCAACCTGGGCATGATACTGAAAAATGTTTTTCTTTAAAGGGTAAAATTCAAGATTTGATTGATAATAATACTATTTCTGTTTCTGGAGTGAATGATAAAGGCAATACATATGTAGCTCCTCCTAATCAAAATCTTCAGATTTTCACTAATCCATTACCTTCTCATACCTCTAATGCAATTGAGGCTAATGATTCTTCTCTCTCATCTGATGGTCTTGTGTCTATGACTCCGAATGTGATTAACTTTGTAGAGCAGCAAGAAAACCCTAAAGAACCTTCCATCACATTTGATTCCAGTGAAACCATTAGGGCACCTGATGGTCCTTTATACATAGTTGCAAAAGTCAAGAATACACCTTGCTGTGGAGTGCTTATTGATCCTTCGTGCATGGTTAATGTTATTACTGAAGAATTTCTTTTTACTTTGCAATTGAATCAAGTGATCTATGACAAAACAAATGTGATTGTGAAATTATTTGATGCATTTTCTTCTCCTGAAATTGGTTCTATTACATTGCCTATTGAGGTCCATAACAAATCCCTTGATGTGAACTTTGCTATTATTCCATCTTCCGAACAATTTCGTGTGAAGCTTGGCTATCCTTGGCTATCTTCCATGAAAGCTATTGCTTCTCCTATTCATAAGTGTTTGAAATTTCCCCATAATGGTGAAGTTGTTACTGTCAATCATAGTCTCTTTAAACCAGCTGAAAGAACTTCTAGCGTTCCTATTGATTACTTTTGGCCTAAACAATTCCAATCTCTTCCTCCGCGAAGTGATCATCTTTTCAAATCTTATCAAAATTGGAAAACAGATATGATCCTATCTCTAAGTGAACTTAGAACACCCAAACTTGACATTCCTATCGTTCTTGAGAAGGAAGTTCTTCCTTTGAAAGATAAAACTAATGTCTTTTCTCAAGAAGATTCCCAACCCATCCCTATGGATGTGACTATGTCTATGCCTAATAAACTTCCTAAAAGTAGACCTATCCCTCCTCGTCATGATGGACTTGGTCTCCTTCCTAAACCAAAAATTCCTCCTTTATATGGAGCAGTCCCTCCTCCTTCTTTTTATAGAGAGAAGAGACCTCCTTCTTCTCCTATTATCCAGCCTAAGAGACCACAACCTAAACACCCAAGTAATAAGGATGAGAACATTCCTCCTCCTCAATCTTCTTCACTTCCTACTAAGACTAGACGAAATCGTTCTGCACGCGAACACCGACGAAAGCGTCGTCTTAGAGCTCAAGCAGCTGCTTCTCAAACTTTGCAATCTCCAAAAACACCTTCAACAAGCATTATTCCATTTTCTCCAAAATCTCCAAAACATAAGATGCATGATGGTCTTGATCCTGTGCGAGTTAAAGATCCTATTTTTATAAATCTTGATGATGATATAGATGAAAATGTTATTCATGATAAAAATGTTATTCTTCTTGCTTCTGATAGTGAATATGAACTTGTTGATATTGATAACCATTTATCTAATGAATTTTCTAAAGCACTTATCCTAGCTCCTAGACAAGAACAACGTGGCTTGGAACATGAACATAGCCCTTGTTTGGATCTTGTGATAGCTCCATCTGCTGTGTTGAATGTTCCTCCTCTAGCGTGTTCCCTGCTTTCCCGAAACATTGATCAGCAAGATCGGGGGGTAGATGACGTGCTAGACTAGTTACATTAGCATAGCAGATTCTCTCCTCCTCTCTTTCGTTACTTCTTCTATATGTTATTCTCATTCTTCTATTTGTTGTCCTTAGTGTTGTCTACTTGAGGATGATGCAAAGCATTGAGATCTCTCGATCTCTCTCATGTTGACTCAAAAGACACATGTGTTCCCTTCTTCTAGGTGACCTTCCTTGATTGGGGAATGAAGAACAATTATGCATACATACATATGATATATATACATGAATTATCATACAGCATACTGACCCCGAGGAAAGCGAAGTCACCTCGTGCTTTGTGTTTTGTGTCTATTATCCTTGGGCTTATCTCACACTTGGGGGCTAAATCATTGCGATAACGTGCTCCTTTCCCTTCTCATTTCTTATATGTATCACTACCTTAAAGAAATCACCCTCAGTGAGGCGTGTGCAATCGCTTTAACGTAGGGGGGCATACATCCCGTTCATATCTTTTCAAGATACTTGAAAATTTCTTGGCGAACATAGCTTTGCCTTGAAAATTTTCGGTATTTCTCTTGCATGACTCATAGTGAGGGAACCTTACTACTGACAGTCATGGTTCTCCCTCGTGATCTTCCCTTTTACTTTGTCAATCGAAGTCGTAAGATCCTTAGTCCACTGGGGGCTTGGTGTATCTTGCCTCCTTGACGTGGTGAAAGTCTTTCAATGTTGTTTCCTTGTACTTTACCGGAAGTATGAGCATACATACTCCCGCTAAAGTGGGGGCTAAATGTAGCGTCCTAAAATTGCGACACTTGCAATTTCGACTGCATTTCGATCTTCACGATGGTGACGCAACACGCAACCTGAATGGAGACCCCGAAACCTGATTATGACACTGAAAACTGCATTTTCTTGCACCCTGGCCTGAACCTCCTTGCACCCTGCTGTCCCGGGAGGTGGGATCAGAGCGCCCAGTGCCCTGGTCCCCAGGACCATGGCGCCCAGCGCCCTGGTCCCTGGGTCCTATTTTGGGCCCGGTCTCTTTTGGACTTCGGGTCTTTATGTTTGCAATTCTGAAATTAACTTTCCCTGGTCAGCCTAAGGTCGGGAAAATCAGTCTAT
This sequence comes from Cryptomeria japonica, assembly GCF_030272615.1. Taxonomy (NCBI): domain Eukaryota; kingdom Viridiplantae; phylum Streptophyta; class Pinopsida; order Cupressales; family Cupressaceae; genus Cryptomeria; species Cryptomeria japonica. The sequence goes on along the minus strand of NC_081411.1, from coordinate 564,883,637 downwards.
CAGCCCTAAATGACAAGTATATAAACTACATTTCTCTCTCTCATTTGGGTAGAGAGAAAAAAATATATGAAGAGGATATGTGCAAAAGGCGTGGAAACTATACTCAAGCATTCAAGTATTCAAGCATTCCTTCAAGCAATTGATCATTTCAAGTCTCCATTCAAGGCTAAGTGTTGCATTCAAGACAAGGATTCAACCATTGAAGAGGAGATCACATACTACATGCTACTACAACATACAACATACAACATACAACATCTATACCTTCGCACATAAGGATACAAACATCCTTACAACAAGGTATTAGTACTTGTTTTACAGTCATTTACATTTACAGCACTTGCTCATTTCTTGGTTAATTCCAAAACCGGGGTTTGACCTAAAGGCAAACCCCTAATCCCTAACCCCCCAATCGTCTTCACTTTTCTGTGTGTAGGTTGCAGGTACGTGGCTGAAATTGAAGATCTGGAATCCTTGTGCAGAGACGAACAGATCCCCCTTCGTTTCGCGGATTTTTCAGAGGACCGTGGCGCCGGGCGCCATCGTCCTAACAACTTTCGCTCAAATTTGCAGGACAGCGCCGTATCAACATTTTACTGCTAATTCCAGGTCCGCAGCTTCATACTATATCCCTATCTCAGTTTATAAGCGAATCTTTGTCACTTTCTATGCATTCCTAGCTTAATTCTTCTATGCACATTCTTTACAAAAGAGGGTAGCCTTGATGTCATAACCCTTGAAACACATTTAGCATCCAATCTTGCATTGCGTGGGATTAGATCTTGTGGGTTTCAACCCCTCTTTTGAATGTAAAGTCTCTCCCCTAAGTGAAAACCATCAACCCTAGAGTGAATCTCCCTTCTCTCTCCTTGGAGTTGGAAGAGGGGAGAGCAACTAGGGTTCGATCGCGATTTTCCACTTTACAAAAACAATAACCAATTTTTAATCTATCAAGTCAAATCTCAAACAATAACAATCAAGAAAGAAATAAAACCAAGTCTTTCTTCTCCAATCCTCACAGGAAATTCACAAACATTGGAGAACCATTGGAATCAACTTTAAAAACTCTTCTTGCAAACAAACTGATTGTTTTACCAAAAGCAAGAAGTTATGAACCACAAGTCAAGCCTAATTGGTGGAATGAAAATCATTTTTGTAATTACCATCAGAATAAAGGACACCAAACAAATGATTGTCATAGATTGAAACACCTTATCCAAGATCTAATTGATAATGGAACTATCATAGTGGATAGCCATAAGATAAATGAATCACACCTAGCTTTCAAAACTCCACTTCCGAATTATGACAAAGGTGAACCATCCCAATTAAAGATGACAAAGGAAAAGCCAAAATGAACTACACTTATATAGAATCAGTCCCACTAACACTTGGAATAGCTATAGTGGGACTGTGGAACATGTAACAAATTTCATAAATTCTCTAAAATAATTATTTGTTGTTTTAAAGCACAGAACGTAGATAATGCCATTTCTTCAGTATAGAAGTTTCATTTCTATATTAGTTATCAATGAATTGTTAATATATTTAGTTGCTCAAGCAAAGGTTGATTCTGTATGAAGAATCTTGTTGAAGACAATGAAACTAACACTATTGCAAACAGGAAGTACCTGATACAAAAGTTCTCCCAGTGCAGACAATTGCTCATCAGTTGAAGCTACCGATAACAGAGCTGCAAATGCCTAAAGTAAAAGTACTACTAACATATAAGAATTTCTTAATGGTTAATAATCATATCTTTAATAATAAAATATAATCTTTCTCCATACATGTTACTTTCAATTTTTAATTAATGATGCACAAGAATGACTAGGGATAACCAAGTCACAATATCAAAGTACCAAAATCCTTACACCGCTACTTACAACTTAGTTCCTGAAAAAGCCCTCTATACAAATGATATGAACAATAACCTGTTTTGTGATTGCTATTAATAACTTGTATTCATAAACAAGAACATCATACCAACTATTAGTGTTCCAGGACAACATGCAGAGAAAAGTTGGAATTTCTCAACCAGTAGACCTTAGGACTGAAATCTTCATCACACCAACAATTTCTACTCTGTACTAGTAAATAGATGATATGAACTTCAGTTTGTCTCTTTAAATTTAATATCCATGCAAATATAAACATCTCATGCCTTATAAGCTAACTGGAATTAAGTTGACATATGATATTTAACACGGGCACTGATATTGCATAATGAATCAATTTGCTCTCATTATGGCAGAATAGTTGTGCCCATCTTTTTGAAGAAAAAATACACTTATTTTGAGAGGGGGTGGGCGGAGGTGTGAATTAGTATACAACAATTTCCACTTATTTAATTTTAGCAATCACAGAGCATTACGTATACAACAATTTCCACTTATTTAAACTTTAGCAATCACATATTATTAATCAAAAGCATCCACACAAGTAATATCTAACAATAGTGAACACAAGATGCGCACACAATTTACATGGAAACCCTTACAAGAGAAAACCACGAAAAAATATTGCTTTATATACTTATATATATATATATATATATATATATATATATATATATATATATATATATATATATATATATATATATATATATATATATATATATATATATATATATATATATATATATATATCGGCTATAATAAGCCTCTATTTCTGCCCTTCATATACTTAAGATTTGCTTCTTAAATCTGCTCATAGATTCATAAATATTTTTTCTAATCCTTCACATATGTTTCTTCTGTATGTCTTCTCTCTGTTGTGTTGTGCACACACTCACCGTTTCCGACAGGGACCCCATTTTTGTTTTGTCTGATTTGCTGGTTATTGTAGCAATCTTGTCTTGATGAAGGTTGCTGGCATGAGAGAGAGTTGAAGCTCATGGATCCATAAGATGAAACAGGTTTGCAAATGGGGGTGGCTTGCTATTGTTGTTTGGTAGATAGGGGATTTTACTGAATTAGCTCCAAAGTATCCAATCTCCCAAACTCTTGTAGAGGAACCCAATGTCACACCTCCCCAAATCCAAAAATAGAGATAAGAATTGAGAACTTATTCAAAGAGAACCTAAGACTATTTTGGAACCAAAGAAAATAGTATGGCCTAATTCGGACTTAAGTTTGGACTTAGGAATGATTTTAGGAATTATTCTAAAATTGTTCCTACCTCCATGATTTGCATTGATTTTTTCTTGGTTGTGCTCATTCACCTAAGTTTGGACTTAGGAAACAAAACTAGACAGTCCCAAACATTTCCTAATGCCGAGTTTGAAGCCTAGTTTCTGTTTCATCTTCCTAGTACAGAGTTCTTATCCAAAACATGCTTCTCGATTCTCAAAATTTGGTGTTTGCATATGAAAAAGGAATAAGACTTAATTCCTAAACTCTCTCCTAGCACCGAATTTGGACTCTTAACTTAAGTCTTCCCCCCTCAAGTTGGGTATTTGCAATCAAAACTGGAATAGGCCCCTGATCCAAGAAACCCTCCTTCCACCGAACTTTGGACCAGCCATCAGTTAAATTAAATGAATATTTCCTATTTATTTGATTAAAAACCCACTAGCCATTAGTTAATTAAATTAATATTTAATTAATTCATCTTCAAACGTTCTCCTATTAATTAAATAAATTATTAAATTTATTTTAATTAATTCATTAAACCAAAATCAAATCAATTAAATGAATAAATCATATTTATTTCATTAAATCCCCTTTTCCTCTTTTAAATAAACTAAATAAAACATTTATTTAAATCATTTATTCCCCCCCACTTGCATTTTCCTACAAATTCAACTTGCACACATTTATTGAAATAAATGAATTTTATTTTAATTAAAAATCCTATTTTCCCTCACCTACAAAATCCACTTGCATTCCTAAAACCCCTTCTAGATTCTTCTAAACCCTTCCTAATTAACCTAATTCATCCCCTAATTATTGTCACATTCCTAAGAAACTTGGAGTCACTTCTCAAAGACTTCAAAGTCTTTAAAAAGCATTTAATGCTTTGTGTGTTCAATAATCTAACCTCTAAAGTCTTTCAAAACCACTAATGGCTCTTACATGACCATTAATGGCTCTTACATAACCATTTATGGTTAATTCAACTTGCACTCATGTGTCTCCTCAAGCATTTATTGTTTTGACCATAGTTATTCCGTTTGCCTTTGCACAAGAGTTTATCCATTGGATAAAAGCTTTATTCTTTGAATAAAGAATTTATCCATTCAACCTAACCTTCACCTTAACTCCTAAGTTAACTCTCAGGTCATGTTAAGCATTTAATGTTTATTCCCTCTCCTCTCAACCTATCTTACATTGACACTTGTCATCCTGGGATTGGGTTGAAAGCCATTACATGGATTGAATATCATTCAATCCTGACCCTTGTTGAGATTAGTCAATCTCAACCATCCATTGCTCCATTTTTCCTATAAATAGAGCCCATTTCTTCATAATCCAGATCTTGAAAAACTTGTATGCATCTAAGTTATAGAGAATTCTAGAGAGCATTTAACATAAATCACTAATATCTTGTTATTTTGGCCTAAAATAAATCATTTTAGCATCATAGCATCTAATATTAGCTTTTATTCACATTTGCATAGCATTTTAGAGTAAACATTTCAATCTTGAACCTCCATAAGCATCCATAGTGCAAAAAGCTACTGAGAGCTACACTAGTTTGGAACTTGGAGAGGAAAGGAACAAAGGAGAAGGAGCTAAGAGCATGGTAGAAGGCATTTGGAGATGTCTTCTTTCATTTACATTCGTAGTTAAATGCTTTACTTTGTTTTTGGTGTCTCTTTTGATATGCCTGCTTAGATTAGTCTTTGATTGAATAACACTAACTTTGATCATTGTTTCTTGTGTTTTTTGTGTGTTATTCCACCACAGGCTTAAGTCTAACCTTCCCCCATTTCATAGAGCATCAAAGATAATGCACCTTCAAAGCCAATCATTGTCATTACGAGAAGCAAAGCAAAGGTCACCTTTCCAGGTATAATAAAAGACTCAACATCCACATCACAACAATACAATTTAGTGGAGCAATTACAAAGAATACCAGCTCAAATGTAAATTTTGGAACTTCTCAAAGTTTCACCTATGCATAAGGAAATTTTGGAAAAATCTTTAGTGGAAACAATAGTTCCAAAAGACTTGGATGTAGATCAGTTCCAAAACATGGTGGGACACCTTATAGCCCCTCATTGCTTATCATTTTCTGAAAATGATGATGCATCCTTTCAACATTCTCACAATGGTCCTTTACATGTTGAAGTCACCATTAATAAAACTTGTGTCAAACGGGTACTCATAGATGGTGGAGCGGGCTTAAACATTTGTGCATTAAGTTTAATAAAAGCTTTGGGATATTCAGAAAATGCAGTAGATCTAAAGAAGAAAATAACTATTAAGGCTTATGATGAATCAAAGCGTTCTTCTAAAGGAACTATTGTATTGCCAATCAAAATAGGACCTATGGAAAGGAATACATTATGTCAAGCTTCAGATTTGAACCTCTCTTACAACACCATGCAAGCAGTTCCTTCTACACATCATCAATGTGTAAAATTTCCTCATGAAGGACAAGAGGTCACTATAATTGCATGCTCTAGCCAATATTGCAATAATCTGAAGCCAACACAAGATACAAGAGTTCCACATAATAGAGAATCAGTATATCCTACCAAAGAAATTCAAGAAAATTTATGGGAAACCTTTAAGAAAAAGCTCAAAATGAATGATGAAGGAATGGGAAAATATTCTTTGCATAATTTTCCACTTTCACCTAAGTCATATGGAAAGCCTACAAATATCTAGTCAAAGACCTCAGAGAAATCAAAAGATGTTTAACGGAGCATTTTTAGAGCTGGAACTCTTGAAGAAGAAACCGAAGACAAGGACATTCTTGGTTGGCAATACAAAGATGAAAATGAAACTATAGCAACAGCTGCAGAAGTCAATATTCCCATAGAACAATATGGCAATGGTTATAAAATCATGCACAAAATGGGCTATGAAGGAAAAGGACCAATTGATAAGCAACGTCAAGGTATTTCAGAACCTATTTGTCCCCACTAACAATCTAAAGAAGATAAATCAGGGCTTGGATATCTAAAATCAAATCAAGAGCAACATAATCATCAACAGCCAAAGTGGAGAAAGAAATCAGTCTCTAAAGAAGAACAATGGCAAGAAAAGATACATCAAGCAGCATAAATAGTAGCCAATAAGCAGAAACAAGAAGAACATGAGAAACAAGAAGAAGAGATTGCAATCAAAAGAAAAGAAGAATCTTGTCAACAAGTTCAAGGAATACGAGCAAGTGCAAAATCTAAACAAGATATTCCAGAAGTAGTGAAAATCGAGATGGCAGAAGTCAGAGAACTTTTTGCACCATACAACATTCTTGTGTGGTATAGTCCTAGACAATGGTTCACAGACATATTGAAATGAATATGAATAGGGTCCAGATGTCTCATCTAGTATATCAAGTGAAGAAAGAAATTAAGAGAAAGCAACTATCACAAAGGAAGACTTGTTTATTACAAAACAAAAGATAGAGTTAGAAAGAAGATAAGAAGAACTCAGAATCCAGAGAAAAGAGGCATATACAAGACAACAAAAGAAAGGGGATGACAAAGACAAAAAAATAATGCCACAAGAAGCAAAAATAGATTTTTATCAAATAAAGAGCAATATGTACCATGGTATGGCAGAACCATAGAGGAACTAAGAGATAGTCAAGTAGAATTGACTATTAGTCCAAAAGAAGCTGAGTTTGAAAGAAGACAAAAACTAGCAAAAGAATTCTCTATATGATGTGCACCAGTATGTCAACTTCAAAATGCAAATGAATTCATTGAAAATAATCAAGAAGGAACTTGCAATACTAAAGATGTGTGTGTTGATATATTCCATTCGTTTAAGGGACAAACATCAGATGAAGATCCATTTGAGTGTGAACTACAAAATGATAATACTAATTTTGTTATAACTAATTGGAGAATACTTGGGAGAGATAATCCTCAAGATCATTCTATCTATGAAATTACCTACTCTATGCCAAATTATGACCATTATGTCATGAAATTTGAAGCACATAATGATGACAATTATTATGACTTACCTCTTCTTCATCCTGAATTAATTGATTGGGATAATCTAGAAGACACTGAATTAAATGTCTTTTCCAATGATCATGACTTAGTTGTGTATCTTAATGTTGTTGAACCCATAACACCTAAGATATCTTCCATTGCAAAATCATGTAATGTTTCTTGTAGTCAGGAGAATGCCAAACTTTCCATTCACAAAATTGAAATAAAACAAGGAAAGAGACCTGTTGTTGAAAACCATTTCTTGGAAACACTAGATCAATCAAAAGGGAAAATAAAGGACGTATCTGATGGTGAAAATCTCTTGGAGGTGCTAGAAGATGGAAAATTTGACATCCTTCCTACGTATTTTTCAAGAGAGATCTGCTATTCTAATAGAACCAACATTAACAATAAACATTGGAACATCAAAGGATCCCAAGATACTTCATTCTGCTACCTCATTATCAAATAAAGAGAGAAAAGAATACTTAGAATTCTTCAGACAAAGACAAATAAATTTTGCTTGGTCCTATGATGACATGTCGGGACTTAATCCAGATCTTATAATGCATCATCTCAATGTGGATTTAAAAGAAAAACTAGTTAAGAAAAAGATAAGGAAGATGCATCCACACATTGCTCTTCTTGTAAAAGTCAAGCTAAAGAAACTATTAGATGTGGGTTTCATAAGACCTGTTGCTTATCCATAATGGGTTACAAGCATTGTACCAGTGTCAAAGCCGGATAAAAGCATAAGAGTCTGCACCGATTTCAGAGATTTGAACAAAGCATGTCCCAAAGATGATTTCCCACTACCCAATATTGATATAATTGTGGACTTATCAGTAGGGCATGAGATGTTTTCATTAATGGATGGCTTCTTAGGATACAATCAAATAAGAATCGCCCCTAAAGATCAAGAAAAGATAGCATTCACCTATGCATGGGGTACTTATTGCTGGAATGTTATGTCATTTGGGCTTAAAAATGCAGGAGCGACTTACCAAAGGGCTATGACGATAATTTTCCATGATATGATGCATACATTTATGGAAGATTATGTAGATGATATACTTGCAAAATCTCATACAAGACAAGAACATTTAAACATCTTAAGCAAGATATTTGATAGGCTGGAAAGATATCAGTTGAGATTAAATCCAAAGAAATGTGCATTTGGAGTAACCTCTAGAAAACTTCTTGGGTACATTATATCAACACATGGAATTGAAGTAGATCCTAAAAAGGTAAAATCCATCATGGAGATGGAGTCACCTAGGAACATAAGTCAATTGCAATCTTTACAAGGAAGATTGCAATCAATCAGAAGATTTGTCTCTCAATTAGCAGATAGATGTCATCCATTCACTCATCTTTTACATAAGAATGTTCCATTCAAATGGGATCAGAAATGTGAAGAAGTTTTTATGCAAATCAAAGAATGTCTCATGAATCCTCTTGTACTAGTATCACCAATCAAAGAGAAACCATTTTTGCTCTATATCTCGGCAACAAACGAATCATTAGGAACTCTCCTAGCTCAACATGATGAAGAAGGAAAAGAAAGAGCAGTGTATTACATCAGTAGAACACTTGTCGGCTATGAATTGAATTATACATAATAGAGAAGACATGTCTGGTAGTTGTATTTTCAACTCAAAAGTTGCGACATTATATGTTGACTCATTCTATGAAGCTAATAGCAAAGATAGATCCACTAAAGTATTTGCTGAACAAGTCAAGTTTGACAAGCATATTAGCGAAATGGGTTATGATAGTGAGTGAATTTGATATAGAGTATGTTGATCGAAAAGCTATCAAAGGACAGGTCATTGTTGATCAATTAGTTGAAGCTCCTTTACAAAATAGCATACCATTGCACATTGAATTTCCTGATGCAGACATTTTGATAGTAAGTACAAAATTTTAGGGATTGTACTTTGATGGTTCTTATACACAATTTGGATCAAGCACAGGAATTTTATTCATCACACCTCAGGGACACACAATTCCAAAATCATATAGACTGTGGTTTCCATGCACAAACAATACTGCAGAATATGAAGCATTGACTATTGGGCTCAAAATGGCTATTGAATGGAATATCAAGGAATTACATGTTTATGGTGATTCACAGCTTATCATCAACCAAATAAATGATGATTATCAAACTAAGGATGACAAGCTCATGCCCTACAAACAGCTGGTAGAAGATTTTAAAGAACACTTTGCAGAAATATCATTTACTCAAATCCCAAGAAATGAGAATAAAGTAGTAGATACAATGGCTACAATAGCATCTCTCTTACAGAATTGGGAGAATCAACAGCATTACGAATTCCTTGTGGAAGATATCTTAACCCCTACCATTCAATCCTAGCATACCTACATGATTTGTCATATATCAGGGATCAGTCAATCCTTATATGGCCAAACCTATCAGTACTTAAAAGAGAATATCCTTCCTCCTGACCTATCACACAATCAAAGAAGAAATTTTATCCGTCAATCATCCTGCTATACTATTATTGTTGATACCTTATATAGGCAAGGTCTAGATAGTACTTTATGGAGATGTCTTGAACAAGAAGAATCTGAAAAAGTTCTTAACAAATTTCACGCAAGTATCAAGTGGATTAACACTGGCTAAGAAACTTCTTCATATGGGTTATTATTGGCCTACTATGGAGAGAGATTCATTTACATATGCCAAAAAATGCAAAGAATGTCAAATCCATGGGAATCTCATTCACGCACCAGCACAAGAATTGTATCTTATGGCGGGATCATGGTCATTTTCTCAATGGGGCCTTGATTTGGTAGGAAAGATAAATCCTTCATCTTCTAATGGATGTATGTTCATTCTTACTGCTACTGAATATTTCACTAAACGGATTGAAGTAGTACCTCTAATAAAAGTGACAGGAAAAAAAATATCATCATTCATCTTGAATTATATAATCTGTCGCTATGGAGTTCCTATGACCATTATCACTGACAATGGACGACCATTTAAGAATCAAGATGTGAAGGAACTATGTGAGTAGTTTCATATCCAACATAGGTTTTCTACTCCGTATTATCCACAAGGAAATGGTCAAGTTGAGGCATCAAACGAAACTATCTTGAAAATCTTGAAGAAAACAGTTAATGAAGCTAGAAAAGATTGGCACATTCTATAGGTCCCGAGGATAACTGAGAGGGGGGATGAATCAGTTGTCTAATAAATTCAAACCAAAATCTTATTAACCAGCTTAATGCTTAGTACTGGTAAGATAGTTAAGTATGCCAGTAAATAGTGTTAACAAAAAATTGCTATACCGGTAAGAATTAATGCATGAAACATAAACATAAAGTCATCCACAACACATGACACACATATTTGTACGTGGAAACCCTGTAAGGGGAAAAACCATGGTGGGAAACCTTACCCACAATCAGATGATACTACTGTAGATAGTAAGTGTACAAAGAGGGGTCTGCACATGCAGAAAGGCCAACAGCCTAGAGCTCACTGCTCAAACACAAATGGGAGTCACACTGACTATAGTTGGATGGTTAAATCAAATGAGAATGTACTACACAAAATAGCATCATCATATGTTGGATTCAGTACCAGTGTAATGCTGATATGCTTCTACAAAAACCTAACTTCACCTTCAAATGATGTCTTCGTGTATATCTCTACTTGATCTCGCATATATCCTTCCTTAAATCTTTTTTGCATTCCACACTTGATCTTACAAATAAGATCTTACATTTATACCATACCCTAAGACCAATTTTAGTAGGTCGGCTCTACAAGATATTACAATAAAAACATTTTACAAATAATACAATATCCGATGCAATAACCAATTAGACATGTCGGCTTAATGCATTTACAACAATAATAAATCATCTTCATAGCGTGCCATGCTGATCTGGAAAAGATAAACCTACCGGTGTAACCCTAGATAACCTGGACCTATTTGCCGGTAAAAGAAAATATGCAACTAAGAATATACCAATGATATTACTTCAAGGAAAAGTGTCCACATGATGTCTTTGACATTACCAAGTGTCTTCCATGTCATTGCAGGTGTTGGTGACCATTATATCCTACCGGTTAACCATATACTGGTGATTGTTTGAACAGTTTACTGATTGCCAGTGAACATTGTTGGATCTCCAAAGTAGGTGTATTTAGCAGGTGTTGACATCAATGACAAAACCATACCAAAATACCAACAATCTCCCCCTTTGGCATTGATGGCAACACAAGATGGAAAAACCATCAAAGTGCCAAGATAGAAATGCCAATTACAAAAACCAATTCTCCCCCTGGGAGTAATATGTGTTTATACAAAGATTTATTTACAATACCAATTTCTCTTCAAAAAGATAATGCAATTTTCATAATGTTTTTCCATATATCTCTCCCCCTTTGACATCAAATGCCAAAGTCACAAAAACGTCAAGTTCATACAAAATACCAACCAATTCAATATACCAACTACTCCCCCTAAGAAGTAGCTTCCTCATCAAATATCGGAATAAAAGATTTGTCCATTTAATTCTACCGGTTGATGACAATCATCAACTATCTAAGTCTCTACCGGTGGAGGTAAGACTCCGAGTTGATCTCTGAGATACTCAAAAGTTTCCTTAGGCAAAGGTTTTGTAAGAATATCTGCAAGTTGTTCTTTAGTATTCACATAGACCAGTTTTATTTCCTTTTCTTCAACTTTTTCCCTTAGAAAATTCAGTTTGATAGAGACATGTTTTGTTTTAGAATGTAATACTGGATTCTTAGATATATCAATTGCTGCAGTGTTATCACAATATATAGTAATAGGTTCCTTGCATTTTACCTTTATGTCTTTCAACATTTGCTTAAGCCAAAATACCTATGTATAGTTTGTTGTTGCTACAACATATTCTGATTCTGTTGTTGATAAAGATGTACAACTCTATTTCTTACTTAACCAAGAAACTAATCTCTTTCCAAGAAAGAATGATCCTCCAGTGGTGTTCTTTCTATCATCCACATCTCCTGCCCAATTTGCATCTGTGTATGCATATAGATCAAAATTTTCATCTTTAGGATACCATAATCCAAGATTTGTTGTGCCTTGTAAGTACCGGAAAATCCTTTTTACTGCTGATTCATGATTTTCTTTGGGATTACTCTAAAATCTAGAAACTATACATACTGCATTCATAATATCAGGTCTAGTTTGTGTCAAATACAATAAACCTCCTATCATAGATTTGTATCTAGTTGGATTAACAAGTGTGGATTCATCCCTTTGAGATAATTTATCATTTGTAGTCATAGGTGTGCTTACCGGTTTAGAGTTCTCCATCCCAAATTTCTTGAGTAGTTCTTTCAAGTACTTAGATTGACTCAAAAATATGCCTTTATCAGTCTGTAAAATCTGCAATCCTAAAAAGAATTTTATTTCTCCAATCATAGACATTTCAAATTCATGCTACATTTTAAGAGAAAATTCTTTGCATAATCCATCTTCTCCTCCAAAGATTATATCATCAACAAATACTTCCATAATCAAAATGTCATCATTAGTTACTTTGTAATATAAATTGCTATCTGCATTTCCTTTAGTAAAACCAATTTTTAAAAGATACTTATCCAATCTTGCATACCAGGCTCTTGGAGCTTGTTTTAGTCCATACAGAACTTTTCTTAATCTGCAAACTATATCATTGTTACCTGTCAAAGAAAATCCATCAGGTTGTTCAATATAAACTTCTTCTTCAAGATCTCCATTCAAAAATGCACATTTGATATCCATTTGATAAACCTTGTAATCCTTGTGAGCTGCAAAGGCCAAAAATAATCTAATTGCCTCAATTCTAGCTACTAGTGCAAAGGTTTCATTGTAATCAACTCCTTCTTTCTGAGAATATCCCTTACACACTAGTCTTGCTTTATTCCTGACAACCTTACCATCTTCATTGAGTTTGTTTCTAAATACCCATTTGGTTCCAATTACATTTTTATTTTCAGGCCGGGGCACTAATGTCCAAGTATTATTTTTCTCAATCTGTCCCAATTCTTCTTCCATAGCTTTAATCCAAAATTTATCTTCACATGCCTCATTGATAGATAATGGTTCAATTTGAGAAATAAGACATACCTCTTCATTTGCCAATCTTCCTCTTGTCATGACTCCTTTAAATTTGCTTCCAATTATCTAATCTTCAGAATGATTCAGTCTTACATACTGGGGTGTCTTAGTCTGTTGTTGTTCTTCAATTACTATGGTATCCTCTGATGATACCGAGGTAACTGGATCATCATTCTGTACCAGTGGATTTACTATTGGTTCATTTGTCATAATTTCTGTTACCAGTTCAGAGTCTATATACCTTGAAGTTCCTCTGAATTGTTCATCAATTTTTACATTTGTACTCTCAACAATTTTCTGTAATCTTTTATTAAAGCATCTATAAGCTTTACTCTTAGATGAATAACCAAGAAATATTCCTTCATCACTTCTAGGATCAAACTTGCCAATATACTCATCTCTTCTAATATAACATTTACTTCCAAAAATTCTGAAATACTTAAGAGTAGGAGTATTACCAAACCATATTTCATGAGGGGTCTTACTGGTTTCACATTTGATGTGAACTTTGTTGAATGTATAGACAACAGTGCTTACTACCTCTCTCCAGTACACATGTGGTAGATTTGCTTCCGATAACATACTTCTTATTGCATCCAAAATAGTTTTGTTTTTCCTTTCAACAACTCCATTCTGTTGAGGTGTCTGAGGTGCTGATAACTGTCTTTTGATTCCATTTACTTCACATAATGTATTAAAATCTCTAGATGTGAATTCTCCTCCTTGATCTAATCTTAAAAATTTAATTTTCTTACCGATTTCATTTTCAACCATTGCTTTGAATAGTTTGAACTTCCCAAGTGCTTCTGATTTTTCTCTGAGAAAAGTAACCCAACACATTCTAGAATAATCATCAATAATTAGCATGAAATATCTATCACCTTGTAAACTTTTAGTTCTAGTTGGACCACATAAATCAGTGTGAATTAAATCAAGAGCATTATTGGATTTTTTTGGAATACTTTTGAAACTAGCTCTAACCTGTTTTCCAAATTGACATTCCTTTCAAATTGTATTCTGAGGTTTCACAATTTTAGGTAGATCTCTAACTGCCTTAGAAGTACTAATTTTTACCATGCAATCAAAATTTACATGACATAGTCTTTTATGCCATAGCCAGCTTTCATCTATATGAGCAATTAAGCATGCCTTTTCACTGTTATTCAAATGAAAGATATTACCTCTAGTCTGATTACTGGTTGTAATTTCCAAACCAGTTCTATTCATGATTTTGCATTTTCCATTTTTAAATTGTAACTGAAAACCTTTCTCAACTAATTGACCAACACTTAAAAGATTACATTTTTATCCTTCAACATAGTAAACATTGTCAGTGTTATGTTTAGCATCAAGAGATATTGAACCCTTACCTTTGATTGAACAGACTTTGTCATCTCTGAATCTTACTAAACCTCCATTGTATTCTTGAATGTTCAAGAATTTTCCTTTGTCTCCAGTCATGTGATGTGAGCATCCTGAGTCAATAATCCATTCATCCTTTGATTCAACTTTAGCTGCTAGGGCTTGTTCTACCGGTGGAGCAATAGGTACTAGTTGATCTTTTGTTATAGCAACAAAGACCCATCCGTTGTCTGTTGGATCCTCATCAGAATCATCAGTCACACCTTCATCAACAATGTAACAAGATTTATCTTTGTTTTTCTTAAATCTGTATCTCGGATATTCAGGATTAGGTTTATATGTCCTTCTAGCTTCTTCTCTTAGTCTAGCATGTCTGTTAGGGCATCTTGAAGCCATATGACCAATCTTATTGCAGTCGAAACATTTAAAGGGTGCTTTACCTTCATACTTACTTCCAATTGGACCTTTTGGCACTTTTCTTGCAAATAGTGCTTCAAGTTCTTCAAGCTCTTCATTCTCCTTCCTGGTTTCTTCAAGTTCTCTTGCATAAAAGGCTCTCCAGTCTGATTTGTCAAAATATGGAGTAGATGATGTTGATGCTTTGAAAGCCAAATCAGTTTTTATAGTAGCAACAGGACCAAATTCCTCAATTTCAAAAGCTGAAAGTTTTCCAATCAATGTATCCCTAGTTACAGATGTATTAGGCATTGTTCTCAACTCATTAATAGCAGTAACCTTCATTTTATATGCCAGTGGCAAACCTCTTAAGATTTTTGAAACAATCTCATCTTCACTCAAGGTTCCTCCACAACATTTGATACCTAAAACAATTTCATTTACTCTTTCCATAAAAGCATAAATTCTTTCATCTTCTTCCATTTTCAGATGTTCATACCTGACTCAGAAGCTTTCAAGTTTTGCAATTTTGACTGTGGAATCCCCTTCATTCAGTGTTTCCAAATGATCCCAAATAGCTTTTGCAGTAGATCTATCTCATAATCCCATGATTTGTTGATCTGATAATGCGCTCAAAAGTGCTTCTCTTGCTTTGCAATCATTTTCTTCATCTTTAGCTAAAGTAATAGGAGCAGGTTGACCAGCTATAGCAGTAGTATAACCATTCTTAGTAACTTCCCACATGTCTTTACCAATGCAATTCAGATGTGTCTCCATTCTAATTTTCCATATTCCATAGTTGGTTCCATCAAGTTTAGGACTATCCTTTCTGAAATAATTAGTAGACATTGGATCTCCTCAAGTTGTTAAACTTCCAAAAAAAAGGAGGACTAAGCTCTGATACCAATTGTAGGTCCCAGGGACAACTGAGAGGGGGGGGGTGAATCATTTGTCTAATAAATTCAAACCAAAATCTTATTAACCAACTTAATGCTTAGTACCGGTAAGACAGTTAAGTATGTCGGTAAACAGTGTTAACAGAAAATTGCTATATCGGTAAGAATTAATGCATGAAACATAAACATAAAGTCATCCACAACACATGACACACATATTTGTATGTGGAAACCCTGTAAGGGGAAAAACCATGATGGGAAACCTTACCCACAATCAAATGATACTACTGCAGATAGTAAGTGTACAAAGAGGGGTTTGCACATGCAGAAAGGCCAATAGCCTAGAGCTCACTGCTCAAACACAAATGGGAGTCACACTGACTACAGTTGGATGGTTAAATCCAATGAGAATGTACTACACAAAATAGCATCTTCATATGTTGGATTCAGTACTGGTGTAATGCTGATATGCTTCTACAGAAACCTAACTTCACCTTCAAATGATGTCTTCATGTATATCTCTGCTTGATCTCGCATATATCCTTCCTTAAATCTTTTTCGCATTCCACACTTGATCTTACAAATAAGATCTTACATTTATACCATACCCTAAGACCAATTTTAGTAGGTTGGCTCTACAAGATATTACAATAAAAACATTTTACAAATAATACAATATCCGATGCAATAACCGATTAGACATGTTGGCTTAATGCATTTACAACAATAATAAATCATCTTCATAGCATGCCATGCTGATCTGGAAAAGATAAACCTACCGGTGTAACCCTAGATAACCTGGACCTATTTGCCGATAAAAGCAAATATGCAAATAAGAATATACCAATGATATTACTTCAAGGAAAAGTGTCCACATGATGTCTTCGACATTACCAAGTGTCTTCCATGTCATTGCAGGTACCGGTGACCATTATATCCTACCGGTTAACCATATACCGGTGATTGTTTGAATAGTTTACTAATTGCCGATGAACGTTGTTGGATCTCCAAAGTAGGTGTATTTAGCAGGTGTTGACATCAATGACAAAACCATACCAAAATACCAACACATTCAGCTAAATCTTTCTCTTTGGGCATACCACACTAGCATCTGCACACCAACGGGGGCAACTCCATATTGTTTAGTCTATGGATCAGAAGCCATCTTACCCATAGAAGTAGAGATACCTTCTCTACGGGTTTCCTTGAAAGGTCTTGTACCAGAGGAAGAACAACGAGTCTCTAGACTCCAAGAACTTGAATTGATCCAGGAATGTCGCCAAAATACAATAGATCATTTGAAAGTGTATTAACAGAGAATGGCAAGAATTTATAATCATAGAGTCAAGCCACACATTTTTCAGATTGGAGATATAGTTTCTAAGGGAGAATCTAAGAAATCAGCAAGATCGAGAAAAGAAGGGTAAATTTGAACCAAAATGGCTAGGACCTTTTGTCATAGTAGCAGCATATGGCTTAGGAGCATACACGTTATCTACCCCTGAAGGTGATTGGTTTGATGAACCTATCAATTTCATTCATCTCAAGAAATTCTATGCTTGAGATATAAAGTCCTAGAAAAAATCAATAAAAAACATATAAAGTCCTGAAGAAATCAATAAAAATCAAAAAATCAAAAAATCCCTAAAAAGGCATAAAATAGTAAAAAAAAAAGAAAAAAAAAAGGAAAATTGCAATAAATTTAGATGGTGAAAACTTGGTAACCAAGCGCTATCTAAAAAGTGAGTTTCTCCATCTATGAGAAACTCCATCCTATCGCATCTATCGCTTCCATCTATCTTATCTTATCCATTCCATCTTTCATGTCTATTGCTCTGAACCATTTAGCATGAAATATGCAGCTTACCAACAGTTATCAATCTTTGGCATACTTGTCATAGTCACTATCTTAGATCTTATCAAAATCAATCAATTTGCATTTGTATCCCACCATGGTTTGGATCTTGATCAATTCATGCATCCATAATAAAAATAATAATTGTTTCTGTTGGGGGTAAAATCCTAATTCCTTTTGCTAAGGTGATCTTTTGAATCTTTGAAAATCTAAAACATTTGGAAAACTTAGAAAAAACAAAAACACTTAGGGTTTTGAAATAGATAATGAGCAACAAAGCAACAAAGATCAAAGCATTTCATGACAACTAAATCGTGACACTCAGAAAATGAAGAATTAACCAGCAAGTAATAAAGGATTATCTAAGATCATTTATCAAGATGATTATATCAGTTAATGACTATTAGAACATGTGAATGACATGTAAGATTCAGTGTTTATATCTTGATTTTATTGCTAATCATGTACTTTATGTGACTCAAGGATGTCCATGAATAGAGAAGCTATGATGGGACATGATTATTTTTCTTTGATTGTTGTTTGTGGTTTATCTCTTACTAAAGTATGTACTTGTCTAAGGATATGATCGGCAAAACATCAAGGAAGACGTTCCAAGTCATGCATGAAATAAGATAATCCTTGTCTGTTCTGCAAGAAATACTCAGGTCAACTTGATTCATTATATCAAGTTGTTTGTATTAACTTGATATATCAAAATTCATGTAAGAAATACTCAGGTCATCTTGGATCATTATTTCAAGTTACTTGTATTTTCTTACAACATTTTAAAGCTCAATGATGAAATCAAGCACTATTACAAGATAACATATGAAGAATGGTAGTATCATTTTTAGTTAAATCATTTTAGATTAGCTCATTATTCATCTGCATTATAGGCATTGAATATCAGTTGCATTATAAGCATTTCATTTCATTCATAGATCAAGGGTCACGAATAAAGATTGAGTATACTTGGACAAACAAAAACAATTTGCATTTGATCATTGTAGGTGCATTCATTTTTAGAATCATTTTAATCAGCATCCATTTCATTTAGTTGCATTTAAATCATCGCATTAGTTTGCATTTAATTAAGTGCATTTGATTAATCATTTAGTGTATCATCATTATTATTTGCACTATTATTTCATTAAAGATTATTTAGTTACATCTTTGCACTTAGATTCATAATCATTATAAGCATTACATATAAAAAAATCACAAACATTTGGATAACATATGGCATAATCATTCATTTGCATTTCCATATAGATCATTGCATTTGCATCATTTAAGTTAGTAATCATTTTCAGTTGCATCCAAGGTCATCAAAATCAAAAAACAAAAACATTTATCATTGCATCATCATATAAAGCATCATCATAATGAAGAGAAAAGACCATAATAGCATCCATCTAATCACTGCATCCATATAATCAATGCATATAGATCATCATAAAATAGAGTAACATGCATAATAAAGATCATCGTCTTATAGAGTCTATGTCTGCATATAGATCATCATAAAACAATAAAATTTCAAGTATACAATGATATCAGTTTAAATGTCATGCACAAACTTTTGGGCACAAACGGAATAATTTTTTATTTTTTATTTTTTTTAAATACTTAACTTAGTATGACTAACTTAATTAAAATAATGCAAACTAGTTTGGTCTTAACTATGTTTTGAGTGAATCAAACAACTAAATTAATTAGGCGATAAATAATATAAGTTATAAGCGAGCTAATATTTCTCCAAAAGAGTTATTACTATCTTCCATTAATAAATAATTAAACTCTCTTAGCAAATAATCTCAAATTAATTGATAGGGAATATTAATGATCTCCTATAGTTCTTTAACTACTTAGGGTTTAAAATTAATTTTCCTAGTTTTTAGATTAAACAAACCTATTAAATAAAATTTTCCATAAATTAAATACCTTATAAATTAAAATTTAAAAGGGCCAACTTGACCCTACATATATCATTTTATTTCCCCAAGGGTTTATCCTACCCAAGAGTTTTAAATTCTTCTTATTAAAATGCTTCTACATTCATTTAATAATTAAAAGAGCATTACTTAATTTACAAATAACTATTTTGATTCCATATAAATATAGAATTTAATTACATATATATATTTATATATAAGAATATATATATATATATATATTTCTTTATTTTATTAATTTACTCTTTTTTTAAAAATCCTACAAAGTCACATGCTAACCCTAACCTCTTTTTTTTAACACTCTCCACACACATATCTTATTTTAAAATCTATGTGTGTTTGCCCTAACCCGAAATTAGGGTTAGGGCATGTGTTTTATAACATTCATAGCTTTTTTGTGAGTTGTGTGTGTGTGTGTAAATCTTCTCTTTTATTTTTTTTTGTGAGTGTGTGTGTGCAGGTGCGGACGCAGCGGCCCGAGCTCAATTCCTTGGCGAAGCCGAAGAGGGAAATGGCGGAGGGGACCGAGAAGACGGAGCAAAGGGAAGAAGGAAGGCGGGGGAGATGGCAGTTCCCACGGGCTGCACCCGCAGGCTGGGAACGGCTCCGCCCACGACTACGGGCTCCGCAGTCTGTGGACGTCACCGCCCACAGCTGCGGCTTCCCCAACCTGTGGACGTCGCCGCCCACAACTGCGGGTTCTGTAGCCTGTGGACGCCGCCGCCCACAGCTGCGGCCTCCCGCAGGTTGTGGACGGCGCCGCCCACGGCTGCAGCCCGATTTACCCTCCATGCTATGTTCTTTTTTTTTTTTTTTTTTTTTAAACATTTAATAATTGCTTAAAAGACATAACTTGCATTATGTATATATATATATATATATATAGATATTTATATATGCCTATAGATATATGTATAAATAGGACATGAAAATATATTACTGTTTTTTTTTTTTATAACCAGATTTTCAAAATGAAGCATTTAAATAAAAGGGTATATATCAATATATATATATATATATATATATATATATATATATATATATATATATATATATATTGTTGTTTTTTTTTATTATAACTCATTTAGACAACTTATGAGTTTTATTTTTTTTTTATATATCTTTAAAATGCATGTAGAGATTTTCCTAATATTATATAACTCATTTAGACATCTTGACCATGGAGAGCTCACCTCCCAGCCTAGGCTTACTAGAAGCCACCCCAGAGCTTGGAGAACCAAGCACTAGACGGGTCACAAACAAACAAACAAACACAACAAACAAGGGCAAACACTCAACATGCATTTTCCCATCCCAAGCTACACTCTCACCACAACTTGTGATGAACTTTCCATGGGTGGAAGTGGACCAAGTACCATTAGGGAGATTGCAAGCATAATACAACTCAAGCCACCTCATGGCAAAACAAAATACAAAAAATTTCATCTCCACACCTTATGCCCCCCGAAAGGCATAAAAGCCATATTTTCTCCCCTTATGACCCCCAAATGCATACACAAGGCTATGCAGCAAGGGTCACAAAGGACACCCTTGAGATCACTCTCCATAAGGAGAGCCTCTCACCCAAGGTTGTCATACTTTTTCCACCCCAAGACCATCCTACTCTCCCAAGAGTAGGAGGCCTTGGACACTCCCAAAATAAGAACACATAAACAAAGAACATGGAAATGAAAATTTACATTTTTCTCCTACAAAAAAAATTACATATACACATCTCTTCATACAAGCATTTCTTTCTTTCAAAAACAACATAAACAACATAAACAAAAGGAAGTAAAACCAACCTTAATCTGCCAATAGGTATGTTAGACTTAGTTGGGGATGAGCTGCCCAAATCCACACAAACTTTCCACCAACACTTCACCAAAATTCTATCCTACAACTAATTTTCAAAAAAAATGCATAATCTCCAACAATGGAGAGTGGGTGATTACTCACTAAGTCCCTAATCCTTGCCTAAGAAGGCCTCTCTCACACTTCCCAACCCCTTAGGTAAGGTGAGAGTTCCCATTGGTTGCCCTTCCCGACCTCTTACATGTTGCTAAAACTGGAAAGGGAAAAGGTGAGAGAGGATGGGGAAGAGAGTTTGACATCAAAAGGGAAGGTTGTCTATCCTAGGAGGAACCTTCTAAGTTGAATTTTCGCTCATCTTGGGAAAACCACTTTTTGGGGTGACTAAACAGTCACATGGGAGTAGTCACAAGGTTAAAAATACCCCTAACCCATAGGTCTACCCTTTGGACCTTTGGAAATGCCCTAAAACTGACCCTAGGAGTCCATTTGACCCCTTAGAAACCCAACTGAAGTTAACCTACGGGTCAAACCTGAACTGACCACTCCCAAGACTCCCTACCCAAGGAAAATTTGGGGCCACACTCTTGTGTTTGAATGGCTTTGGTAGAAACAAAACTCCCTCCAAGAGACAAGTCAAAATCAATGACACTAATCATCACATGTGTCAAGTGACACAATAAAATACAATATAAAAATCACACATGGAATTTGTCTCTTGTAGGTTTACATGATTAAATAAAATCAAATTAACACACATGCATCATTTACTTTCACGAATAAAATACATTATAAATGGGGTGTTGTCTCTCCAAATAGACAACCCCTGGCTTAACAAACATACATTGGTCTAGGTTCGGTTCTCCATATTAATTCTATGGTCACATGGATAATTTTCCTGCGCATCTCAATTAACACATTAGTAATTCCAAATAATCACAATTATATATAATTAAATACATGGATTTCATTGCACATCAAACACTCATACATTTGACAATAATAATTCAATATCCCATTCATTCAAATTTGATTCCACATAAGCAATTATCATAATTCTCAAAATTGAACCATTCATAAAATAAGCATCCTTTTTCTATCATCAAAATGAAGTCCTGCAATTCCAATAATGACATTCACCATTTCAAAGTAATTATATTCTAGCAACATATTAAGTTTCATAATCATAATGCATAAAATGAAGCATCAATATACATCAATGTGATCCAAATAATGGAATCATATAGGTTCTAAATCCATAATGCATAAAATAAAGCATCCATAATAGTCTCAATATGAAAATAACTGAAAATGTCAAGCTAAGTCGGGGTAGGGCCTCATAAAAGTACAAATGCTTCATCAATACAAAGTCAAGTCAAGGCTATCCTGTACCACTACCACCTGAGTCTATCCGTCTCTATGGTTGTGGGCGAGAAGATCCTCCAGATGCTTGTCTCCCATGATCACCACTCCTCTGAGGAGGTCCCATGACTCCACCACTACTAGTATCCATCCTCATAGTGGTATGATAACTACCTACTCTCTGGCTCTCTGTGACTAAATCCTCATATAGTCGTCGCCAACGGGAAGTCTCCTTCTCGGCTTGAACTAGTGCTCTAATAGTATCAGCTAAGAGAATGCTAGATCCAACATGTTGAATGTGATCAAGGAGGCCCTGAGTATCCTGTTGTCTCCTAACAGTTGTGTCTCTCTCTCATGAGTGTTTGTACCTATTCTCTAAGTTGATCTATCTACACTCTAAGACTATCCATGGTCTCCTGCTTTTGCACATCCTGCTGTGGCATATGAATCCCAATACCCTCATCTCCACCTCCCTATCCACCTGCTGGAATCTCAGTTCGAGTAGCTCTCAGAACCCATCATCTAATGAGTGGAACATGATCCTCTGGATCCTCATCCTCTCCACCATGTGTTGCAATAACTTTAGGGTCTGGCTAAATCTAACCAAAATCAATGCCTCTCCCGCAACCCCCATCTTGTCTAGTCATCCTGTCTCCTCCTATTGATGGTAACCCTCTTAGTGATCTCATCCCTGCCCTACTAGCATCCCTCCCAATCCATCCAACCTCTCTCCCACCCATAGGAAGTGGTCTCCCAATCCTGCCAACTGGTCCAAACAGTCCTCCATGGACTCTCAATTGACCTCCTCTCCGTTCGGGTCTCCTACCGCCACCACCTCCATCTCCTCCCTCATCTCCATCCCCTCTGGCCTCTTGAGTAGCTCTAAGCTCTCATCTTTGTTTTTGTCTCCAGGTAACTGGATCATCTAAATCATCATCCTCATCTCCTGAGCTAGGAGGAGGATCTGTTGGATTGGTAATACGAGGAAACGGGTGTGCCAATATGTACTAAGCATAATCTATAGTAACCCTAGGATCTAGAATGTGCAATCTCATAGCATAAGCTACCCTAGGAGTAGCCAGAAACTCTGCATGTGCTAACTCAAATGACAAAGAAGGTCCCCAATCTCACCTATCTCTATACTGTCATGCATATATCATGACACTGGTAGGCATAGGCTGAATGATACCAAACTGTCTCAAAATGTGACTAATCAACTGTCTCTCAACAATGAATGGAGTTTGACCGATGAAATATCTACTCTGCATAATAAATGGTAATTTTTGTGCATCGTCCATCCATGGCTCACAATCGATATAAGGTTTCCAAATAACACTATCTAATGAATCAAGAACCCAACGCCAATACTTCATCTTACCCAACTTATGCTGAGTAAGGATACCTACATACAGATAAACATATGATTCTATCTCACCATGAACTCTATGATGAATAGGTTGAGTAATAGCAATGTGCTCCCAGCACCAGATCTACAAAAGTGTGCATCCTATCGACAGACTAGCACCCTCATTGAAAACAACCTAATTAAGATCATGATACAAATGAGCAAGCATACAAACACCCCACACATATCGAGTCCATTGTTGTATCATTCTCTGAGGAATCTCACCCCAACCAATAGAAAAACCTTAAGATTTCCTATCAGGATAGATGAATCCCGCAATCAAACCTGCAAGAATCACAGGGAGAGTCTCGTAATACATAATCATATCCTCCCATTTGATCTCTCCTCTTGAAATTCTCTCATCACCAAATATGGCCCTGCACGTCATTGTCCCTCCACAATCCTACAAATCATACTGAACTAACTCATCGGTCACTAGGATGTGGAAAATCCTATAGGCATCCTCAAGTGTCACACTAATCTCACCCGTGGGTAGGTGGAAAGTGTTATGCTCTCTATGCCATCTCTCGGCTAGTGTTGTCAACAATCCCCTATTATGGGTAATATCAGGCATGTATAACAAGTGGCGTAATCTACAGGCATCTATATGTCTCACCTCTGCCTGTGTAAGCTCTGGCACTAAGTGCCGCATTGCCAGGAATTTCTCCCGACACTGGAGAACATCAAGTTTCTCCTATTTACCAAGAGAATTTGATCATCAATCATCTATCTATCAAATCAAACAAATTGCTAATCTCTAACATCAACAATTGGTAAATCTTTTCACATGAAGCAAATCAATCTCTCAAATCAATTTAAACCTATCGATCATGATTTCCTATCAATCACTGAGTTCAATCAAACTCTGTTATGCTCTTCATCAGAAACTAAATCGGTTTCTTAGAGCTAATCTATCCAATCACATCAAATCAATCAATCATTTATCCTATCAATCAACATTATCAAATCAAACAATCAAATACCTATTCATCACAATTGCACATCAAAATGCCTAAATCTAATCATCAAAGTGAATTTTTTACTATGAAATACTTCAAACACATTCATCAGAAGAAAAAGCGCTAATCTTTTTAACAAAAGCACTATTATATTGAATGCAGGCGCTAAATCATACATATGCGTGAACCTTTTTAACAAAAGTGCTAAACTTTCGAGCATATGCATGAAACAATCAAAAGCGTTGTTTTAAGCATCAAAAGTGCAAACATTGAGAGAAAAAGTGCTATTATACATCACACATGTGCTAACAAAATGAGAACATGCACTAAACTTATCAAATGCGCTAACTTTACATGCAAAAGCGCTAAAGTAGAAAACAAAAACGCTAAACATACTTGCTGAAAATCGAAAAAATTCAAAATAACCAAAAACGTTAAAAAAATATGAAAAATTGTACGACAAGTTGCAAACATGATCGGGATAAGATACATACTGGATACCCATACTCAGGAGGTTGTTGATATCGTCGAACGTGCTCAAATCGATGGTTCTCCAATGGGATCAC
Source organism: Cryptomeria japonica (assembly GCF_030272615.1). NCBI lineage: Eukaryota > Viridiplantae > Streptophyta > Pinopsida > Cupressales > Cupressaceae > Cryptomeria > Cryptomeria japonica. Next base: position 564,857,815 of record NC_081411.1, on the reverse strand, counting down.
CATTTTACCACCTCACCAAGACAATTTCTTCACAAAGCTGATAGGGATGCAAATGAAAATAAAATTAACTTTGGTTAATTTTATATTTCCTATTTGGAAGGGTAATTAATGTTTTTCAATGGGGAAATTATATTTATTTTTCATAAATAAATTTAATTGATAGACCTTTTCAATTATCGTGAGATCAATCGCTTCTCAAAATTGTTCAACAAATTCACGATCAATCTCCCGAGGGGGCACACAATCAGGATTTTTATCTCTATCAGGCACACTATCGAGACTTGATTTAATCTTTGAAACAATGTTGTCTTGACATCATTTCAAAGAGGGGCAAAATGTATACACATAAAAATGGCTATGAGCAATTAAATAAATATTTTATATTTATTTAATGTTTATTCTTCCATTAAATAGTTAATTCAAAAAGATTAATTTATTTAATTCATTTCGTGTCTTTCTATTAATTAATTTAATTGAAATATTTTATTAATTAATTCATTTATCCTATTCCTCTAAATAATTAAATATCTAATATTTAATTATTCTTCTAATCAATTAATTAAATATCTAATATTTAATTATTTTCTCCAATCATTTGAATATCTAATATCTAATTGTTATTCTTCTATCGTATAGTCTCAAAAATTAATTGATTTCTTAAATAATTTCATTTCATTTCCAACTCACCTTCCATCTCCACTTCATCTTTCCTTTGCCAACTCATTCATCATGTGGCTAAATTAATTCAACAAAACTAAAATAAATAAATAATTTATTAGCCACTTATCATCAACCTCCAAATTTAATGAAATATTATGTACGTACACATATTTCATAACCTTCTTCTATATGTTAGGTCTCGGAGACAACTGAGAGGGGGGGTGAATCAGTTGTCTCATAAATTCAACCAAAATTAACTTAACCAAAACTTAATGCTTAATACCGGTAAACCAAACTTTATGCCGGTAGATAGTCTTAACAGCTAATTGCAGTACCGGTAAATATTAATGCATGAAACAGAAAGACAATAACATCCACAACACATAGCACAAATCTATGTATGTGGAAACCCTGTAAGGGGAAAAACCATAGTGGGAAGCCTTACCCACAATCAAATGATACTACTGCAAATAGTATATGTGTACAATATGGATTCTGCACATGCAGAAAGGCCAGCTGCCTAGAGCTCACTGCTCAATCACAAAATGAGAGTCACACTGACTACAATTGGATGGTTAAATCCAATGATAATGTACTGCACAAAATTGCATCTTCATATGTTGGATTCGGTACCGGTTTAGTTCTGATTGCCTTAACAAAATTCTTCCTTCAACCTTCAAATAATGTCTGCATGTATAGCTCTGCTTATTTTCACATATACCTTATTACAATCCTTTTCGCAATCACTCCTTAATCTCACAAATGAGATCTTACATTTATACCATAACCTAAGACCAATTTGAATAGGTCAGCTCACTAAAAGATATTACAATATAATTAATTACAAATAAATCAATATCCTATGCATGATGTCAGCTCAATGCATTTACAATAATAATAGATCATCTCCATAACATGTCGTGCTGATCTAGAATAGATATACCTATCGGTGCATATCCTGGACCTATTTGCCATTAACAACAAATATGCAAACCCAAATAAAAAAATAACCAAATAGCCAAAACCAAGTGATCAAATAATGTCTTTGACATAACCAAGTAGTCTCCAAGTCATTCCAAGTGTCATTGAACAATATAATTTGTTGGTGAACCAAATACCGGTGACTGTGCATAAGTCTTTGACTTACCGGTGAACATAACCAAAGATCTCCAAGTGTTGATAAGTGTTGACAAGTGATGGTGGGTGTTGACATCAATGACAAAACCATATAAACATATCCAAAATGTCAACAATCTCCCCCTTTGGCATTGATGGAAACACAAGATGGAAAAATCATCAAAGTGCCAAAATAGAAATGCCAAAAACTAAAAACCAACAATCTCCCAAAGAGATCATTAACCAAAAATCAAAATACATAATATCTCTCCCCCTAGGAATAATCTCTCCCCAAAAGAAAAAGATAATGTGTTTTTCCATATCAATCTCTCCCTCGCTAACATCAAATGCCAAAGAAATACAAAAACCGGTTTCAATGCAAAACCAAATACAAAATACCAACTACTCCCCCTAAGAAGTAGCTCTCCTCATCAAAGCCGGAAAAAGATTTCTCTGTTAATTCTATCGGTTGATGACAAACATTAACCGTCTAAGTCTCTACCAGTGGAGGTACGACTCCAAGTTGCTCTGTGAGATACTCAAATATTTCCTTAGGTAAGGGATTTGTAAAAATATCTGCAATCTACTCTTTTGTATTCACATAAACCAATTTCACTTCTTTTGCTTCAACATTCTCCTTTAAAAAATTAAATTTGATAGAAACATGTTTAGTCTTAGAGTGAAATATTGGGTTCTTTGATATATCAATTGCTGCCATATTATCACAATAGATAGTTATAGGTTCCTTGCATTTTACCTTTATGTCCTTCAACATTTGCTTGATCCATAATACCTGTGTACATTTAGTTGCTGCTGCAACATATTATGATTCTGCTGTTGATAGACTTGTACAACTCTGTTTCTTGCTCAACCATGAAATTAGTCTGCTGCCAAGAAAAAATGCTCCACCGGTGGTGCTTTCTTTGTCATCCACATCTCCTACCCAATTAGCATCTGTGTATGCACATAAGTCAAAATTTTCATCTCTAGGATACCATAAACCAAGATTTGTAGTGCTTTGTAGGTACAAGAAAATCCTTTTCACAGTTGATTCATGATTTTGTTTAGGATTACTCTGAAAGCTTGAAACAATACATACTACATTCATAATATCAAGTCTTGTTTGTGTTAAATACAATAAACCTCCTATCATAGACTTGTATCTAGTCGGATTAACAGGTGTAGATTCATCCTTCAAAGATAATTTATCTATTGTAGTCATAGGTGTGCTTACTGGTTTATAGTTTCCATGCCAAATTTCTATAGTAATTATTTCAAGTACTTAGATTGACATAGGAATATACCTTTATCAATCTGTGAAATCTGCAATCCTAAAAAGAATCTTATCTCTCCAATCATAGACATTTCAAATTCTTGCTGCATTTTGTTAGAAAAGTCTTTACACAAACCATCTTCTCCTCCAAAGATTATATCATCAATGAAAACTTCAATAACCAAGATGTCATCATTAGTCACTTTGTAGTATAGATTGTTGTCAGCATTACCTTTAGTGTAACCAAGCTTCAAAAGATATTTGTCCAATCTAGCATACCAAGCTCTAGGAGCTTGTTTCAATCCATATAAAGCTTTCCTTAACTTGCAAACCATGTCTTTGTTATCTGTCAAAGAAAATCCATCAGGTTGTTCAATATAAACTTCTTCTTCAATATCTCCATTCAGAAATGCACATTTAACATCCATTTGATATACTTAGTAGTTCTTGTGTGCTGCAAAAGCCAATAAAAGTCTAACTACCTCAATTCTAGCTACCGGTGCAAAGGTTTCATTGTAATCAATTCCTTCTTTCTGTGAATATCCCTTACACACTAATCTTTCTTTGTTTCTGATTACCATACCATCTTCATTAAGTTTATTTCTAAAAACCCATTTAGTTCCAATTACATTTTTGTCTTTAGGCCGGGGAACTAATGACCAAGTGTTATTCCTTTCAATTTGTTCCAATTCATCTTCCATAGCTTTAATCCAATATTTATCTTCACATGCCTCATTTATTGATGTAGGTTCAATTTGAGAAATAAGACATACCTCTTCATTTGCCAATATTCCTCTACTCATAACTCCTTGAAATTTGTTTCCAATTATCTGATCTTCAGAATGATTCAGTCTTACATACCAGGGTGTTTTTTACTTGTTGTTGTTCTTCAGTGAATGTTGAATCTCCAAATGATGCTAGTGTCACTGGATCACCATTCTGTACTAGTGTATTCACAGTATGTTCATTTGTGATTGTCTCTATTCCTGGTTCAGAGTCTGTGTACCTTGAATTACCTCTAAACTGTTCATCAATCTTCACATTTGCACTCTCAACACTTTTCTGCAATCTCTTGTTAAAACATCTATATGCCTTGCTCTTAGATGAATAACCAAGAAATATTCCTTCATCACTTCTAGGATCAAATTTGCCAATATACTCATCTCTTCTAATATAGCATTTACTTCCAAATATTCTGAAATATTTAAGAGTAGGAGTATTACCAGACCATAGTTCATGTGGGGTCTTACCGATTTCACCTCTGATGTGAACTCTGTTGAATGTATAGACTGTTGTATTGACTGCTTCTCTCCAATATATATGAGGTATATTTGCTTCTGATATCATACTTATGGCTGCATCCAAGATAGTTCTATTTTTCCTTTCCACAACTCCATTCTGCTGGGGTGTCTAGGGTGCTGATAACTGTCTTTTGATCCCATTCACTTCATAGAATGTATTAAATTCCTTAGATGTGAATTCACCTTCTTGATCTGATCTCAAACATTTGATTTTCTTGCCGGTTTCATTTTCTACCATCACCTTGAATAGTTTGAATTTCCCAAATGCTTCAGATTTTTCCCTGAGAAAAGTAACCCAACACATTCTATAATAGTCATCAATGATTAGCATAAAATACATATCTCCTTGTATACTTCTAGTTCTTGCTGGACCACATAAATCAGTATGAATTAAATCAATAACATTGTTAGACTACTTCGGAATACTCTTGAAAGTTGCTCTAACTTGATTTCCTAATTGACATTCCTTACATACTGGATTGTGAGGTTTAACAATCTTAGGTAAATCTCTAACTGCCTTAGTTGTACTGATTTTCACAATGCAATCAAAATTTACATGACAAAGTCTTTTATGCCATAACCAACTTTCATCAATATGTGCAATCAAACATGCTTTCTCATTGTTGTTCAAATGAAAGATATCACCTCTAGTCTGATTACCGGTTGCAATTTCCAAACCAGTTCTATTTAATATTTTGCATTTACCATTCTTGAATTGTAACTGAAATCCTTTCTCAACTAATTGACCAACACTCAAAATATTATGCTTTAAACCTTTAGCATAGTAAACATTATCAGTATTGTGCTTACCATCAAAAGATATAGTGCCTTTTCCTTTGATCAAACAAGTTTTATCATCTCCAAATCTTACTAGACCTCTATTTTATTCCTGAAAGGTTAAGAATTTATTCTTATCACCAGTCATATGATGTGAACATCCTGAATCAATAATCCATTCATCCTTATCTTCAACTTTAGCTGCTAGGGCCTGCTCTATCAGTTGAACAGTAGGTGTCAGTTTATCTTCTGTTATAGCAACAAAAGCCCATCCATTGTCTGTCGGATCCTCATCAGAATCATCAGTAACTCCTTCATCAGCATAATAACAAGATTTGTCTCTATTCTTCTTAAACTTGTATTTTTGATAATCATGGTTAGGCTTATATGTTCTTTTAGCTTCTTCTCTTAATCTTGCATGTCTATCAGGACATCTAGAATCCATATGACCAATCTTATTACAGTTAAAACATTTAAAGGGTGCTTTACCTTCATACTTACTTACAATTGGACCTTTAGGCATTTTCCTTGCAAATAGTGCTTCAAGTTCTTCAAGTTCTTAATTTTCTCTCCTACTTTCTTCAATTTCTCTTACATAGAAGGCTTTCCAATCAGATTTATTAGATAATGATGATGATGCCTTGAAAGCTAGATCTATCTTGATAGTAGTAACAAGACCAAATTCCTCAAGCTCAAAAGCTGAAAGTTTTCCAACCAAAGTGTCTCTAGATACTGATGCATTAGGCATTGTTCTTAATTCATTTATAGCAGTAACTTTCATTTTATATGTCGGAGGCAAAGCTCTTAGAACTTTAGAAACAATCTCATCTTCACTTAAGGTTCCTCCACAACATTGTATACCCAAAACAATTTCATTTACTCTTTCCATAAAAGCAGAAATTCTTTCTTCTTCTTCCATTTTTCAGACTTTCATACCTGACCTGCAAGCATTCAAGTTTTTCAATTTTGAATGTGGAATCTCCTTCATTCAATGTTTCTAGTTTGTCCCAAATAGCTTTAGCAGTAGATCTATCTAACAATCCCATGACTTGTTGATCTGACAATGCACTCAAAAGTGCTTCTCTTGCTTTGCAATCATTTTCCTCATCTTTAGCCAAGTTAGGTGGATTAGGTTGACCTTGAGTAGGAGTAGTATAGCCATTCTTGGTAACATCCCATATGTCCTTTCCAATGCAATTCAAATGTGTCTCCATCCTGATATTCCATATGCCATAGTTAGTTCCATCAAGTTTCAAATTGTCCTTCCTAAAATAGTTAGAAGATATTGGATCGCCCCGGGCTGTTCAACTTCTGCAAAAGAAGACTAGGATCTGATACCAATTGTTAGGTCCCGGAGACAACTGAGAGGGGGGGATGAATCAATTGTCTCATAAATTCAACCAAAATTAACTTAACCAAAACTTAATGCTTAATACCAGTAAACCAAACTTTATGTCGATAGACAGTCTTAATAGTCAATTGCAGTACCAATAAAGATTAATGCATGAAACAAAAAGATAATGTACTGCACAAAATAGCATCTTCATATGCTGAATTCAGTATTAGTTTACTTCTGATTGCCTTCACAAAATCCTTCCTTCAACCTTAAAATGATGTCTACGTGTATAGCTCTACTTATTTTTGCATATACCTTATTACAATCCTTTTTATAATCACTCCTTAATCTCACAAATGAGATCTTACATTTATACCATAATCTAAGACCAATTTGAATAGGTCGGCTCACTAAAAGATATTATAATAAAATTAATTACAAATAAATCAATATCTGATGCATGATGTTGGCTCAATGCATTTACAATAATAATAGATTGTCTCCATAATGTGTCATGTTGATCTAGAATAGATATACATGTTAGTGCATATCCTGGACCTATTTGCTGGTAACAGCAAATATGCAAACCCAAATGAAAAAATAACCAAATCACCAAAACCAAGTGATTGAATAATGTCTTTGACATAACCAAGTAGTCTTCAAGTCATTCCAAGTGCCGATGAACAATATAATCTATCAGTGAACCAAATACCGGTGAGTGTGCATAAGTCTCTGACTTGCCGGTGAACATAACCAAAGATCTCCAAGTGCTAATAAGTGTTGACAAGTGATGATAGGTGTTGACATTAATGACAAAACCATATCAACATATCCAAAATGCCAACACTATATTCTCTCCAACATCCCTACATCTTAGGAAGGACTTGAGCCCACTTGTCCTCTCATGCCTAAATCTTCGCTAACCATCCCTAGATTCCCTCAGTTAACAACCCAGTCAAGGTGAGATGAGTGACACTTGTCTTCTCCTTCCCCCTTTCTCTCAACCTTCACCTTTGCTCATAGCCATCCAAATCTGCAGATCTGATCATAACTGTTGATCCAAGCCATATCATCTTATCCTCTCAAGGTCTATAAAATCAAGAGTTTGAGTTGAGAAAGAGTTAGTCTTCAAGTGAGTTTTCAAGCTAATTATTTGTGAAAACTTATGCATCCGTGAGTTTTAGTGTTCAAGCAATTAGCATTTTAGCATAATCATTTTAGCATAGTCATTTAGCATTGCATATCATAGCATTAGTTAACTATTAGTTATCAATCCATTCTTCATATGTCATCTTGGAAGTTATCAGTGCTTGTTTCAGAGCACACCATCTGCAACCAGGAATAGTGGAGTTAGGACACAATGAAACATAAATCATGAAGGTAAAAACAGTGTTTTTATTTTATATGTATTTCATGTAGTTTCATTGGTTGAGTTTGGATTTCTTGTAGTATTTCCTTTGTGTTTTGTGAAACTAACATGTTGCAGGTAGTATTCTGATGATGAAATTCAAGTCGACACACGTAGATCTTCCATCTCACTTTTCTTTATGCTTGTCCAAAGATTTCACAGCCAAGTTGGGTGGGTATTTATCTTCTGATTGGTCACACATGTTCTTCAGAACAAGATATGGTACCAAAGTGACCTTAAAATCAGAATTGTTCGCTAATGATCATATAGAATCATACATCCCAAGTGTTGTTAATACAAATTTGTCTACACAAGAACCTGGTGAACAACCCAATATCCAAGATCTAAACACCCCAATAGAAGGGATACCTAATGTAGTATTACATGAATGAGCAATTGAGAATGATGAGGAAGATCCATTCAAGCATATGGAAGAGTTAGAGCTTGGTGTCTACATGATCCATGAAGAGGGTGTTATTGTCCCTAATCTTAAAAAAGGTGACAATCAGTTGTCCAATCAGTAAGGTGAACAACAAAGCAATGAATTGTGGCAACTCTACTTTGATGGCTCAAGGAGAAAAGTTGGTTCTGGAGGTGGTGCTATGTTGATCTCTCCTGAAGGTAAGAAATACTTTTCAGCATTTAGATTTTCTTTCAGCTGTACTAATAATACAATTGAATATGAGTCACTTGCACATGGACTGGAATAGGCTAGAACGAGAAATATAAAGTGTTTGTAAGTATTTGGGGATAGTGAGCTAGTGGTAAATCAAGTAAGAGGCATTAATGTGACTAAGAATGATGTCCTTCAAATGTATATGCATAGGATATGGGACTTAATTGAAGAATTTGATTCTTTTAGTCTATTGTTTGTGCCTATAAATCATAATAACGAAGCAAATAGGTTGGTTGCCTTGGCTGCTCAATTTGACATCCCAGATGAGGTAAGCAATATTGAAAGACAGCAGTATGTCAAAGTGGTTGTTAGGCCTTCAATTCTAGATAATAGTGTCAATTGGCAAGTCTTTGATTCAGATGAACAAATTGTTAATTTTCTTATTGAAGAGGTTGATTTGCAGCTGGTAATCAGCATAAATTTGTAAAACAATGTGAAAATCAGATTCTTCAATTAAAGAGTAATAAGCTGCCAAAGGGATTGGTAACTCTTGAGTCAATCTTTAACATTGATGTTCAGGTTAGAAAGGAAAAGGGAAGCATGTTGGTTAAAGAGGAGCACTATGAACCTATTGAGATCTTCAAAGATAAGTTATTAAAGCTTGGCAAGGTATGTACAACTGAAGAGAAGTAGGCATTTGTTTTACTTTGTCAAGAGTTCAATGACGTGTTTGCATGGTAGTATGAACATTTGAAGGGATTTAATCCCGCATTAGCCCAACACACCATAGAGTTTGAAGCTAATGCCAAACCTGTGAGACAAAAGCAAAGGCCCCTCAATCCAAAACTTGAGCATCTCATGAAGACAAAACTAAACAAGTTGATCCAAGGTAATATCATATTTCCTATAAAGCATACATATTGGGTTTCAAATTTGGTTCCCATAAGAAAGAAGAATGGTAAGCTTAGGCTTTGTGTAGACTTTAGAGGTCTTAATAGAGCTTCTCTAAAAGATCATTACCTACTGCCCTCAATGGAGAAAATCTTACAAGTAGTTTCAAGTTTAGATAGATTTTCACTACTTGATGGTTATTCTAGTTATAATCAGATTCTAGTAAAATAGGATGAACAATTTAAGACAACCTTTACTACAAAATGGGGGACAATGGCATATAGGAAATGCCTTTTGGTTTGTCTAATGCATGAGCAACCTTTCAGAGGGCAATGGATGTGGCCTTCCAAGGTCTTATAAATAAATTTGTTTTGGTTTATCTTGATGACATAACCATTTTTTCAAAGCATGAAGAAGAGCACTTTTCTCACTTAAGGTAGATTTCTTAAAGGTGTAGAGAATATGGAGTATCTTTAAATCCCAAAAAGTGCATCTTTGTTGTCTATGAGGGTAAGTTGTTGGGATATATTATCTCCAAACATGGAATAACCATAGATCTGGAGAGGGTAACTGCTATTTTAGCTTTGCCTTTACCTGCACATAAGAAGGGCCTTCAAAGATTTATAGGTAGAATCAAGTGTGTAAGGAGATTCATCCCCAATATAGCATTTCTTATGAAGCCCTTGACTAGCATGTTTAAAAAAAATATTACTTTCAGCTGGTCCAAAAAGGCTAAGAATAATTTTGAAGAGATTAAGAGTGTCATAGCATCAGCTCCTACCTTGATTAATCCAGACTTTGCAAAGGATTTTATATTATATGCTTTTGGTACTTTTGACACTATTTCAGCTATGTTAATTCAGCAGAATGATGAGGGATTGGAGCAGCCAATAGCATTCTTCAATCAAGGCCTAGAAAGGTATGAACAAAATTATTCTTTTGTTGAGAAACATGCATTGACGGTCATTAGGAGTCTAAATAAATTTAGACACGTGCTTTCAAATAACAAAATTCACCTAATGGTTGCTCATCCTAGTATAAAAGATTTTTTGTTGAATAGAGATCTTAATGAAAAAAGAGTTGGTTGGATCATGAAAATGATGGAGTATGATGTCTATATCAAGGTGACCAAGCTGATTAGAGGTGAGGGGCTATGCGAACAACTTGTTGGTCACACATAAAACAATGAACAAAAGAATGAAGAAGATGTCCTAGTTCATGAACATGAAGAACCAACTGTTGTAGCAGCACCTCCTACAAGTTGGGTGCATGAAATGATGAATTTTCTTCAGATTGGTGAGTGTCCTAAGGGTTTGAACAATGCTAAATGAAGGTACTATAGACTTAAAGCTATCCCTTATATCATTTTGGATGGAATTTTATTTAGAAAAGATTTTAATGGTGTATTCTTGAGATGCATAGATTCAGATCAAACTGACAGAATATTAGAGTAATTTCATAATGTACCAGTTGGTGGTCACATTGCACCAATGACTACAACATTTAAGATCATGAGGGCATGATACTTCTGGCCTGACTTGCATAAAGATGCATATGCTTGGGTAAGAAAATGTAAGAATTGTGCATTTTTTACAGGCAAACAGAAGATGGCATCTTTACCGCTGCAACCTATTCAAATTGAACAACCATTCATGAAGTGGGGTCTTGATTTTATTGGGGTCATCAATCCACCTTCAAGTTTTGGGCATAAGTAGATCCTAACAGCCACTAATTATTTTACCAAGTAGAATGAAGCTATACCCTTGAAGGAGGCAAATGAAAGTGCAGTCCTAAACTTCTATCAGGACTTGGTAGCAAGGTTTGGTATCCCCGATTCTATTATTTTAGACAATGCATTAGCTTTTGTAGGATTTAATATTACTGATTGGGTTGTTCACAACAACATATTTTTGAGTACTTCATCCAATTATTACCCTTGGGGTAATGGACAAGCTTAATCTACTAATAAAAATTTGATTAAGATAATCAAGAGGACAATAGAAGGTAATCAGAGAACGTGGCACACTCAGCTAAAGCATGCATTGTGGGATAATAGAATCACCCCCAAGAGAGCTACAGGTATATCTCCATATGTCCTTGTTTATGGTAAAGAGGCAAGACTCCCAATTTTAGTTGAATTGCCTAAACTAACTCTGATTAGAGAGCTAGAAATGTTGCACGAAGAACCAATGCAAGTTAGGTTGACAAAACTAATGGAGTTTGAGGAGGTAAGAAAGCAAGCATTGTTGACTATTGAGAATCATCAAGCTCATATGAAGAAGACTTTCGACAAGAAATCATCTTTGAGGATTTTCAATGAGGGAGATTTGGTTTTGAAGTGGGATGAATTAAAGAGTAAGCCTGGAAAACATACTAAATTTGATTCCATATGGGATGGCCCATACATCATTACTGAGAAAAAATAGCATAATGATTTTTAGCTTTCAAAGCTAAATGGTGAAATCCTTCTAATCCCAGTTAATGGGATTCATCTCAAAGCTTGCCTTTGATAATTTCATTTAAGTTAATAAGTGTTGTTGCACATTTTTTTTCTATTGTTTTGTTTTTAAGTTTCAAGAAGTGCTCATGCACATTTTGTGGCCTCTATTTTAGACAGGACCACTTGTAGTTTCCTAGTTTTTTGTTTTGTTGTCATGTTGTAGAATAGCTCAGTTTCAGGATGTGTTGTTCAAAAGGAGGGTTGAGAGTGATTCCATAAGCCCAATGGATATGCCTTGACTGGTCTATAGTGTTTAGCAAGCAAACACTCCACAGAGATTGCAAATTGTTGCCTATTTTTTACCACACCTCAAATAGGTAGAGTGGCATTTGTTCATTTTATTCAAATTGATAAAGGTACACATGTTTCTTCTCATCATTGTTATCAATTTTAAAGTTTAGGTCAATCATGCAAGTACAATGAGAAAGAAACATTCAGTAATTTCATTAAATTTGAAATTTGCATTCATAATGTTAAATTCAAAATCCCACACAAGCCGTGGGAATAACCTTATTTGAGTCATAGTATGAAACAAATAGTAGATACATGTGATAATGGTACTGCTAACTAGAAGAAAGGAGAGAAGTTAAGTGTTCTGTCATTTCCTATGGTGATGAGCATCTTCCTTTTGTTCTTCAATCTCCCTCCAGCTGTGGCAGAGTAACTTCAAGAAAAAAAAGCAGCTCTGCATCCTCAAAATCTTGCAAACATGAGTAAACGATGGAGTTAGAGTTGTACTCTAAGCAATGGTGAAACAAGTACTTTTTGCCTCTACACTATAGCTAGATATATTATATGCATTGATCACAGCAATCCACTAAGTGTTTAATGCCCAAACTCAAAATCAAAAGGAAGAAAAGTACAAAGTTCACCAAAGCTTTCAACTTCATAATGTTTTTCTAACTTGTTTGTTCACTGTGTAGGTGTAGGAAAAATCTTATTACTATTTTCAGATTATGCATGTGGATAAAATGGGCTCCCACAAGTGTTGAGCCCAGCGTGCAAGCCACCACTCACAAGGTGACATAAGCGATCCAAATAGAAAGAGCTATACCGTTGCATACATTATCATTCAATGACAATGTGAACTAAGCATCCAACACCAATACATGCAATAGAGGAGATGGCAGCCATGTCTAAAACACACTAATGCCATCATGAGCGGTAATATAATGAAACATGTCACTGTAAAAAAGCTACAAGAGAACATAACTGCAGCTACAAGAGAACAAAAAATACATTCCCAAAAGATAGCAGCAGCATAAACCATAGAAACAGAAAATGAAGATCCTTTCAGTCACCAAAACAGTCATATAGTTTTTTAATAGAGAGTGATTTCAAAATGATCCTGTCACTATTTTCTTTGAGCATAGTTATAAAGGTGCACAATGATTTGGTCATCATTATGAGATTAGATAATCCAAGCTACATCTATAGTGATATTTTCCAGCATAAATATCAAACAGCAAGATCGATGAATTTTTGCATATTACAAACAGCTTTAGCAATACCCTCGAAATATAGTCATAGTGTTTCCATTGTTTCTTAAAATCCATATCGCAAATGTCATGATTGTTTTTCAAAATTTAGAAAACAAAGAAACAAAAAAACCCAGAAAATCTCTAAAAACCCCAGTTCATGGATTTTGATATAATTTCACCAGTTTGAAAGGGTAAAAAGAGAGAGATTTCATAACCAAAGATTTATTCTTAAACAGAGGAAAAGGATACTGACCTTCAAATTTAAAGAGAAGATTCACGGAAAGGAATAAGCAGTAATAGAAGAATAAAGGCACATACCAGTGTCAGTTATGCATAGAAATCCAATTCATGTTGAGAGCATTAGTTAAAGTCCAATCCAAACTCTAACTCCAGCTTGAGACTGCATATAGGTAGGAGCAGAAATTTCTTGAGCAACAAAAAGACAAAATGAATGAAATCTTTTAGGGTTTCAACTTTTACATTGCATGCCCTAAAATCCATTTTATAATGGCATATGTTTTTATTTGTTTTTTAAGAAAACAAGAAAATCATGTATTAAAGTCGTGGGGTGGCTCTAAAACCCTTAAGTCTTTTAAGACTTAAGTTTAATAAAAGATGTTTTTTTTTATTATTTGTAAATTATTAATTAATATATTATAATGGCAAATAAAACAAACAAGTCATGTGCCAATATTAGTATAGTAATTAATAATTATTATTATTAATTATTTTCACACACATATATAGGAATAGTTTTAATCTGTATATCCCTATATATTTATGTGAAAATAATTTAAAAATAGCATCTTAATAGGCACTTTAAGTTCAGGTTTTTAGCATGTAGACACAATATGAAAAAATTGTAAAAATAAATATCTAAGTTGGATAAATTATGAATCCACTTAGTGTTTATTATGAATGTGTCTTAGATATTTACTTTCAAAATCTTCCTAGTATGCATACATGCTAAAGATTAACTCATCATGAAGAGGAGTCATCATGCAGTTTGGGGTCAGATTTGAGATTGAGTGGAGATTTGGATGATTTTTTCTCATGATTTTGAGGGGATAGTGCTTGAGTTTGAGTACCACATGAGTCAACCTTGAGTTGACCAAGAGTTTGAGATGAGTTACACACATTTTCACATGATTTGAAGCCTGTTTTCATGGCTTTTTATTTATGCTCGTAGATCAACTTTTGGGGAGATATTTTCAATGGGAGTTCATCTTTAGTTGATTGGGAGTCATCTTTCCTTTACCTTTTGGAAGGATTTTTGTATAAAGTGGAAAAGATTTATCTTTTTTCACTAGTTCTTGATCATTCTCTTGCTTGCATTTTGGCAGAGAATATATTCTTGTAGCTCACATGATTTTTGCAATTTGACAGAATATAGAATACCATTACCATTTTTTGCCTCATTTTTCTTAGTTTACATGTTCTGTGTATGATTGAGAGTTATTTTGATGTGTTATTGATTAAATGACCTTTGAATTTTTGTCTCATAATAGATCATAGGTTATGCAGTGTGGTAGGTGAATTCATGTGTTTAATTGTGAAAGCATTTTTCCTATTAATTCACAGAGGTTATGTCCTTCACATGAAATATTTATGTGTTGTAAAATTAGAAGTTAAATCTATTCAAAATAGGTGATTGTAGGACTTCTTTCTATCATATGCCAACATCCTTCTGGTGCATCACCATAATTTCATATTCAAAGAATTAATTTAGTTTCTTCTCCCTTTTCCTGATTAAGTTATTTAGATATATTCATAGAGAGCCAGCCCTTCATCTGGAGGTTAATTCTCATTATAGGCAACCCATAGGCCTGAGAATTATCCGATGTGTCACCAAATTGCTTGAGTTTTGAGCTTGCGCATTCACAGGTGCAATTTTGGTGATAACAATGATGACTCTGAATTTTTTTTCCAACATACATATACATGTATAAAAGCAACAAAAAATACTATTAGTAAAATCAGTTGTTAGACATAAATATAGCTTCACTATATCTTTTTAATACTTGAATACATCTCTTGTTCGTGTGTATTTGATTGTCAAAGGTCCAATGTTTAACTAAAAAAATATTTTGATGCATTTTAAATCGCTCATATCCTTAATTTCAGTTACAACATACCCAAAGAGTCAAGCTTCTCATTTTTTTTGGCAACTACATTGGCAAGTTGACATCTTTCAAAGCTCTCAAGCACCAAATATATTACCTTGTTATCAGCCACTTTATAATACACAATAAAGTGGCTATATAAATGGAGTCTAAAACACATTTCAAATTAAAATGGATGTCACCTACAAAATTTATATGATTACTAGATAATAATATAAACACATCCTTAACAACCTAAAGAAGATTTTAATCCTAAGGAGCACAAAGTAGTTTTTTTAGTCATGTGAATAATTGTCAAGATAATATGATGGTGTCATGCCATTGCTTATCCTAGAATGCTACTAATTTTACTATAAGTGCCAAGAATCTTCACTACAAGTTCATTGATTTATGACCTCCTCATATGGTCTTTCTATTCATATGTTGTATTTGGATGCTTGCAATGAGGAAACTTCAACTAAGAATTTCCATTATATATTGTTAATATTTAATATACCTTAGGGTAAACTAAGGAAGGCTATGGGAATGGATGACTCTTATTTGCAATCCTGCAGATGCAAACAGGAGAAGGAATTTGTAGGCATTTCTCTTGTTAAGGAAACTACAAATGTTAATTGAGCAAACATTGTATGATAATATTTTGGCAAGTCAATTGGTCAACTTCTTGTTATCTTGGACATAAAAGTGAACTTGATGACAAACTCTAGTAAATTGACTCTAGTCTAGGTGAAAGAGAAGGATAAATATTATTAACCCTTGCCTATCAATTTATTTTGCTATCTAGATATAGATCTTAATTTAGTACCTATTTTATTTTGGGTTGTTAGAATCTTTTTTATTTTATATTTTGAATTTAGATTCTTGTAACATATTTGTGTTCCACTAATCTCTTATGGTTCTTTGTGGGAATTATGTATTTAATTCTTTGATTTTTTTTCAATTGTTAGTTTAGTGAGCTCCTTTTATGCTATAATCAATTTTCCTCATAGATTAAATCTCAAAATTAGGAGTTTTTCTAGTTCTACAGTTACCAATCATTCTTAGATAACTCTTATAAATCTTTTAAAACATATCAAATCTACCTGATTTGTGTTATCATAATATTGATATATTTTTTATTGTTTCTTATTATGTTTAATGTGTTCGATTTATAGGTGTTATGCATACCAAATGATAGAGCATTCATGATAGACTACAATAAAACTTAACAAGTAAGATATTACTCAACTTGTATTGTTAATTGCCAACTTGATGCTATATTAGACACAAAATGAAAACAAAATTTAATCAACAAAATCATTGAAATTCTAAAAATTTATTATAAGTTATTGCATAGTGTCACTGTCATAAAATGATTTGTTTTAAAATTGGCTTTGATATGGCTTGTGGAACATTTACAAATCTTTATATATATATGAGGTTGAAACTTACCAATAAAATTTAGATACAATCTTTTACATTTTTGTTTCTAGACACCATATAGGGAGATTTTGATCCTTAATCCTTAGGCATGTTATCATTTGACCAATGTGAATGGTATTGGTTGGGCCAATTATCTTATTAGAAATACTTTTTCTTATGCTTGATTTGAACCTCTTCATTTGAAATACCAACCAACTTACAGTCTTAGATCAAGCACTTATTTGTTTAAAAATGCAAAATAATTAATTGGACAATTTACTCAATCTTCTTAATGTTCATGTTTTTCTACTACATAAATTTAAAGAGACTATGAGCTACAATATGACAAGTGCCAAGAATTAGTTGGGGACTTTTACAACATACCAACCAAGTTACTAATCTCAACATGAATTGGTTTATATTTTTGTTGCTTTTCATTTGGCATGTTCTCTAGAATTGTCACTAAACAATTTTTATTAATACTTCTTTGTATTGAATTTTAAGTAATTGAAGGCTTATGATTTTAATATCAAAGACATTGATTTTCTGCTATATTTGTTGGATGTTTTTTTTAAATGGTCTATTACTCTTTGTCTAAATCAAATATAAAAGATTTGATTTGAACATAAATTATTTGTTACAATTGATATGGAAAACACAATTGAATATTTATATTGGTAACTTAAAAAATAATTTATGTACATTTTGAGTCTTAGGTTTACTTACTAATTTTATGTCTTCTAAAATCATGTTTACATCATTTACATAATCATACCATATTATCCCCCATTTCTATTTTCCCTCTTTTGTTACCATGAACTTTGTTTAACCAGAAATCACACCTTGGTGTGCAATGGGTATGTCGAAAAGGTATGGAAGGTCAATTTGATATGTTCTGTCTATTTTTTGCATACATTTGTGTAATACATGAGATCAATTGATAGGTCCTTTATAAAATGATTTTATTTGTGCAACAATGGTCTCAATGGAGAAGTGATAGCTTCAAATCAGCTATGTATCCACTTAGAGGGATCCAAATATGATTTAAATTAAACCTCTAAATTAGGAAGATAATAAGGCTTCACTACCAACAAACTCATGTTATGTTTGCAAGAGGGAGAGAGGGAGAGAGAATGGAAAGAGGGGGAGATAGAGGGGGAAAGAGTGAGTGAGAGAGAGGAGTAAGGAGATAGAGATAGAGAGGAATATAGAATGGAGATGGAGACAAAGATACATATATAGAGAGGGAGAGATAGAAAGATAAAGATAGAGATGGAAAGTGATATATAGAGAGATAAAGGGAGAGTGAGAGATGTAGGTATTTAGATAGAGATAACAAGATAGACATAAAGAGAGAGATGGAAGATGAAGTATGGACATATGAGATAGAGAAGAGAAGAGATATAGATATAGAGGTCTATGAAGATGGAAATGGTGAGAGAGAGGGAGAGATGTGGATTGATAGAGAGAGGAAAGTTTATAGTATATTGTTTGCATACATTTGTGTAGTGCATTAGGTGAATTGGTAGACCATTTACCAAATGACATTGTTTGTGTAAAATAGGTCTCGATGAATAAGTGATAGCTTCAAATAAACTATGCATCGACTTACAAGGATCCAAACATGACTAAAACAAAACCTCTAAATTAGGAAGATAATAAGGCTCCATCACCAAGAGTTTCATATTATGTTTGCAATAGGGAGAGGGGAAATATATGGATACAAATACATAGAGATATAAGGGGGGAAGAGTGTGTGAGAAATGGATGAGGAGATAGAGATAAAGATAGGGATAGGGATAGGGATAAAGATGGATATAGAGATGAATATGGAGATAAAGATGAAGATGGAGAGGGATATTGAGAGGAGAATAATAGATGTGTTAGAGAGAGGAGAGTGGGCTGCATATACATGAAAATAAATAAATAGAGAGGGAGAGAGAGGGATGTTAGGATTTAGGTAGACTCAGAGCAAATACAAATTAAATAATTATATGCATATACAAACACAAAAGATGAAGAAAAATACATAACATAGATAACACAGAGATTTAATGTGGTTCACCCAAGATGGGCTACATCCACAGAACATAGTTTTCCAATCTTTTATTATTATCCAGTAAATCAGTACAACACCATTACAATGCCTTTTTACATTCCAGCCGCTTATAACAAGCAATTTTTAGGGCAACACTCAAAATCAATTAAGGTTTTTTTTCAATGTCAGTTATTCAACAAAAAATGGCAAAAAAAAATTCCTCGGGGGTTGCGCCCCCGAACCCCGGTGAGGATACACAATGAGTGTACAGTACTTGCATGATCAATCACCACATATCAACAAGGGATATATAGAAGAAGAAATATGGAGAGAATGGTAGAGAGAGACAAATAGATATAAGTATAGAGGTATAGGGAGAGGGAGAAGGGGAGAGGGATGGAGAGAGATGTACATATATAGACATAGAGGGAGAAATGTATAGAGATAGAGGGGGGAGAGGAAGATAGAGTGGGAGAGGAAGAGGGAGACAAATAGATAGAGAGATAGAGAGGGGAGAGAGATAGAGAGAGGGAGATAAAGAGAAAAATGTACCATAAATATAAATAGAGGATGGGGGAGAGGGAGAGATGGTTGGATAGAGAGATAGAGAGATAAAGATAGATATAGATGGTTGGATAGAGATATAAGGAGATGTGGAGAGGATGAGAGATAAAGACTAAAAAATAAAGAGAAGTAGAGGAGAGAGAGAGAGAGAGAAATGGGGGAGATAAAGAGAAAGGGGTAGAAAGAGGGAAAGAAATGGGGGAGATAAAGAGAAAGGGGTAGAAAGAGGGAAAGATAGAGATGTATGGATGAGAAACAAAGAGAGATAAAGATATATGGGAAGACATGGGGAGAGAGGTAGAGGATAGGGAAGGAGTGAGGGAGAGAGATATGGGGGGAGATAAAGAGATGTAATAGATAGAGGGAGGGAAAGGGAGAAAGGTAGGTAGAAGAGGGAATAGAGAGAGAGAGAGAGGAGGGGGGTGAAAGGGAGAAATAGCTCAAAATATAGAGGGAGAGGAAGAGATACAAATAGAGGGTGGTATATAGATAAATTAGAATAGGGAAATAGATAGAAAGATATTGAAATAGAGGTAGATAAATATAATGATAGAAAGAGATAGAGAGAGGAGGGATATGTAGAGAGACAGAGAGGTAAATAGAGATAGAGATAGAGATAGAGATATAGAGTAGGATAGATGTAGTGAATAAGAGGTACTAAGAGAGAAAGAAAAAATGAGATAGTGATATAGATAGAGCGAGGTACATAAAGAAAGGGATAGGGAGAGAGATAGAGACACAGTGGTAGAGAGGTATGGATAGAAGGATCTAGAGAGAAGGACCGAGAGAAAGATAAAGAGAGAAATAGAAAGATATAGGTTTACAGTGAATATAAGAGAGAGGTAGAGATATAATGAGATATATATAGAGACAAATACAATTAATATGGAGAGAAGAAAGATTGATAAAGATAGAGAGGGGGAAACATAAACATATAGAGAGAGAAGAGAGAGATAGAAAGGGATAAATAGGAAGTGTGTGTAAGAGAGTGAGAGAGATATAGAAATAGACTTAGGGAGGGAAAAACATGGAGTGTGTGTGTTTGTAAGAGATAGGAGAAGAGAGAGGGAGAGGTAAGGAGGTAGAGATAAAGAGGAAGATATAGATGGAGTTGGAGATAAAGGAGAGAGGGAGCAATATAGAAAGAGGGAGATAGAAATAGATAGAGAGGAACATAGAGAGAGATAGGGAGATAGAAGTAGAGAGATATAGATATAAAGAGATAGAGAAACACAAAGAGAGATATGGAGATAAGGATATAGAGGTAGAGAGATATAGATAGAAAGAGAGTGAAGATAGAGATAACATAAAATAGGAGAGGTATATATGATTATATATAGATAAAGAGAGGGAGGGAGATATAGGGAGATAGAGATGGAGGCTCAACAAGAGTTATAGAGAAACAAGGTGACATATATAGGGAGAGATAGAGAGGTAAAAGATAAAGATATATGGAGAGAGGGATAGAGAGGAAGACAAACATATAAAATTAGAGAGGGAGGAAAAAGAAGTAGATGGGTATATAAAGGAGTGATAGGGAGAGAGGGAGAGAGAGATAGGGATAGAAAGAGGGAGGGATGGGGATAAAAATGAGAGATAGAGAGATAGATGTAACTTGGGAAAGATAGAGGGGTTCTCAAGAGAGAAATATATAAAGAGTGAGAGATGGAAGGAGAGATGAAGATGGAGTGTGAGTTGAATGGAGATAGAAAGAGGGAGACAATGAAAGAGGAAGGTGGGGAGATACAAAGGTAAAGATGTGGGAAGTGATAAATAGGAGATATGGAGAGAGGAATATAAAGAGATTGAGAGAAAGAGAGGGATAGATGGAGTGAGTCTATGTGTTTGAGTGAGAAGGAGATATAAAAGTAGAAATAGGGAGGGAGAAACATGAAGTGTGTGTGTGTGTGTGTGTGTGTGTGTGTGTGTGTGTGTGTGTGTGTGTGCGTGTGTGTGTGTGTGAGTGATGGATTAGGTGATAGAGATAGAAAGGGGGAGAGAGAAAGAGAAATAGAGAGATGATAGCAAATAAGTAGAGATATATAGAAAGTTTGAGCGATAATGAGAGAGGGAGAGGTAGGATAGAATGTAGATAGAAAGAGGGAGACAATGAGAGGGGAGATGGGGAGATAGAAAGGTAAAGATAAGATGTGATAAATAGGGAGAGAGAGAGAGAGAGAGAGAGAGAGAGACGAGTCTATGTGTATGAGAGAGAAAGAGATAAAAGTAGAATTAGGGAAGGACATTAAGGTGTGTGTGAGTGATATATTAGGTGATAGTGATAGAAAGGGAGAGATGCATAAATAGATAGAGGAGGGAGAGAGAGGAAGAGAAATAGAGAGATGATAGTAGATAAGTAGAGAGATATAGAAAGTTAGAGTGATAAGGAGAGAGGGAAAGAGTAGGAGAGGTAGGATAGAAAGAGGGAGAGATTGAGAGAGGGAGAGAGAAAGACTTACCAAAAGTTAGTCTCTTTCACTCTATAACTTTTAATTTATATTTTATAGTTTGGAATTTATTTTATTTTATAAATAAAAATTCAAAATATAATTTCTTTACAATGATTAATATTTTAATAAGACAAATAATTATAAATCAAATTAATTCAAATAACTTTTAATTATTATTTGTAATTTCATAAAAAGATATAAATCATTAAAAAATAATCAAAATTAATTAAAAATTAAAAAAATAAATTCAATTAAATGCAAAGTCAAAATACATCAAATTTCAAATACTAACAAAAAATGATAAATATAATCTTTTGCATGAGCGGGAGCGGGAGCGGGAGCGAGAGTAGTAGCTACGCTAGTGTTAGGGTTTCATCCTCTATTATGGATGGGGAGGATTTGGATGATGATGAGGATGATCCTTCTTGCATGGGCACCTTGGTTGTGGGCGTCGTCATCCTGCTTCTAGCAGATGTGGATCTAATCACATTGCTTTGGCCTAGATCTATTTCTTTGGACGTTCGGCATCCCTAGCTCCTTGTTGGGGTGGTTGTTTGGGTTGGAGATCCTAAGTGTGTGGTAGTTCAGAGCCCTTGTCTCCCTACATTGGCAGCCTTCTCTCCATCTAGTGCCTACTGGGATGGGGCTTATCTTGTGTGTTATGTGCCCTTCGTGGGTCCTCTGCTTTGCCTCTTTGTCATTGTCTTCTCCTGAATATTTACCCCTACTTCTCTTTTTGAGTTATTCTCCTTTCCTATGGAGGTGGATTGGACTTGGGTAGATATTCCCAAGGTTTCAGTGGCTTCTTGGCTTCCTTTTTCGCTCTTTGTGCTTGTACTGTTAGTTTTATCTCCTATAGATATGAAGATATTCTTTGTGGATAGAGTTGGATGTTCCTTTTCTGAGGGGGTTTTGCTTGACAGAGGCTGCTCAGATCTTGGGTTGCGGATGGTGTGGCTTCTCCTTCTGATGAACTTTTTTCCCCCTATTGAGGTGGGGGTTGTTCCTTTGGAGATGGAGTTTTACACTTGTGACAGACCTATCTCTTCTATGTGTACCCTCGATGCTTCCCCTACTGGTTTCCTTCTGAGGGTTTGTTCTCTTTCTGCTTGTTCCCATGGTTCTCCTCTTGAGGTGGTGTGCCATCCTATAGAGGAGGGGTGGATGCATGGTAATTGGGTGGTTAAGGGGTTAAGGGGTTTTTTGGTCAAGTGGCCAGTTATGATGTTGATGGGTTGGACTAGCGAAGGATTGTCGATGCCTTGTTTTGTCTCTACGGGAGAACCAATGATGGCCAGCTTTCTATTTTTCTTTCTCTTTCCCCTATTGACGTTGTGGATGCCTCTTCAAAACCCTATTGTCCAGCAAAGCTTCACTATGCTTTCTCTTGGTTGTTGGATTTTGGTTTGTGGCTAGCAGATTGGGTCTCTCTACGAATGATTTCCCTCTTTTTATCCCCTATGGAGGTGGGTCACTATCCTATTAAGGTCGATCGATGTTTTGTTGTTAAAGGTGTGATCAGATACTTTGGGATTGTTGGTTGTTTCTTGGTGTTTTTGGGAGCCATTTTAAAACCCAAATCGAAGTTTAGGGGAGCCTTTCAAAAACCCCTTGCTTATGTCTGGCTGGATGCTGACAGTTTTGAAGGGCCCAACTTAGATTGTGTTAGTTTTTGGTTAAGGGTCGGGCTAGCATTTTGCTACCTAAATTTTATGTACAAGGGATGGGGAACATGAAAAATCTCTAATGTTTGGATAAGGGATTCTATCAACTTTAGCCAATGGCTTAGGTTGTGTTGCCAGCAGGTTTTGTATTGATTTTTATCTTAGTTTGGCTGGCTTATTTCTGTTGTGGTTGTGCTGGCTTTTGGCTGGCACTAGCCAGATTTCTTGATGTGGTCTACTGATTTTATTTACCTATCTTTTTGGCAGAAGTTTCATTGTAGGTTCTAGATCCTGGTAAAATATGAGGGTTTCAGGTTCCTTCAAAGCCTATTGTATGGGGTTTTGGGTCCCCCTCAAAACCTGTTTTTCCCTTAATCAAAAACAAAAAATATTAAATATTAAATTTATTAAATTAATAAATAATAGAAAAAAGTAAAAGTAATTTTTAAATTTATTATAATTGAAATATCAATACTATGATATAAATTAATGTAAAAATATAAATAATTAAAGATTAAATTTATTCTAAAAAAATTTATTTATTATTTGTAATTTCATAAAAAGACATATATAATTAAAATAAATTTCAAATTTAAATCTAAATCAAAATTAGAAAAAAAACTAAATGCAAAGTATTCCTATGGCATGAAATAGCGAGGATTTGAACCAGATGCAAGTGCGGGTGAATGATAACCATGTGGAGCTCGGCTTTCGGCATGATACGACAGGCAATGGAGTTGGAATTTGGGCTTAGGAGGCAGAAGAGACCATTTCAATGAAGGCCATCTAAGACCACATGGCCAAGGAGAAGTTGCGAATCTCAAATTTTGAAGGACAACAATTTCCTTCGACAAGCAAGGGAGGTGCTTAGCATGATCAAAACCCTAATTACTTCTACCAGGCATCACATATCCCACAATAGGTTTTTGAAGGAGGAAGGTGGGTAGATAAATACCTCCCTCATTATCAAAATTGGCAGCAAGCGAACCCACAAATGGGAAATGGGAAATTCAAGGCATCATGAATGAAAAAGAGAATGGATGCTGCATGTACCCGATAGTGGGGTAACTCTCAACACAGACCTTGGATAGAAGGAAAGATCCCCACGAAAAGTGTTGCAAAGAATCTCCAAAAACATGGATTCAAAAAAGGAAGGAGTGGGTGGTTTAGGCAAACAAAAATACCTAGAGGAGATCTAGTCAGCAATTGGTGATCCAATAGTCCTGCACATCCACCCCGGTCCAGTAAAGAATAGAAAAGAAAAGTAAGCACCATTGAGGTGGGCAGGTAGTCAAAAAAACCTACAGGGCTCCAAAATGACCCCTCGCTTCAGTTCATTTGGAAGACGATAGTCCTCAAAGTAAAGGAGTATTTGTCAAATGGGGAGGGGGTTCATGGAGTAGAGTAAGCTTTGCGAATTAGTGCATGAAGCAATGGGGGCAAAGAAATAAGATCAATTCCCTCCCAAATGGCTACCACTTGATTGAATTTCCTAATGAAAAAGAACAATGGAAAGCCATAAACAATGGTCCTTATATTTTGGATGGAATTAGAGTCCATCTAATTAGTTGGATCCATAACTTCAACTTGCTAACTCACACTCTGTCTGAGAGTCTGACATGGTTAAGGATGTATAATATTCAACTAAATATTGGAACAAAGCGATGCTTAAATAAATTAGCAAAATTATTAGATCCTTCATCTCAGCAAATGACATTTTGGAAGACAGAGTCTGGGGAAGCTTTGAAGGAGTATGCGTTAATCTATGCCAAGTCTCAACCATGCCAACCAAGGTTAAGATACTTGGAGCAGGGGAGATCTAGACATAGAGGATTGAGAGAGAGGATCAAATGTTTTTATGCCCTAAGTGTTTCTCTAGAGAGCATATAGTTCTAGAGTGTGAATTAACTACAAAAGTTTCAAGGGCATGTTAATGCACACAAAGTAAGACTTCAAACCAAGTAGGTTCTTCAAAAGACTCATGCGAGGTCGATCGGGTCAAAGATCCTCTCATTGAATCAGTGGAATTTTTATGGAAGGATGAGGATGGGAGTTGGTATGATTCATGGAAGGGATTAACTATGGATGAAATCATTGGGGCCCCTTCTAATGGGTTAACTCTCACTTTGGATCAGTACTTGGAAACACTAGATCCAATTGATACAGAGCAAGCAATAATAGGAGAAAGATCAAGGGATAATGCAATTGACCTCCAAATGTTGTTAAGGGAAGCAAAGACTTTGCAAGAAAATATAGAAATGCAAATCAAGGACCTCCCATAGGAAGAATGGTTGGGAACCATGGCTAAGGAGGATCAGGGTGAGTCTATTATGAATGGGGAAGAAATGCAGATTGATCAAATGATCCCAAGTGGAGAACGAAACCAATCAGATGAGAACCCTTTGGAGGAATTTATGGAGGATCGGGATATTGCTGAGAACATATTGGAAACAACCAAGGAGATGTCTATATTTCTAATGGAAACTGATGAAGATGATGATATGGAGGCAGGAGGGGAGGAAGTAGATGAGAGTGAGTTTGAAGAGCTTGGAGATAGCAACACAAAAGGATTTGAAGCATCTGTCTCTAAATTATGCAGGCTTAATATCAAACCCAAGGGGAGGAGAGGGTTCAAATCGAACAAAGTCAAGATAGAAATGATAGCTAAGGCCATAGGACAAACCAAACTTATAACAGGGAAGGGCGCACCCCTTCCCCAGGAGCAATGAGGATCACAACCTGGAATGTCAGGGGCTTAAATGCCCCTAATAAATGGTGCTTAATTAAGTGTCAAATAGATGAGAAAAAAAGGGATATATGGCTGATATAGGAAACTAAGTGGTGTAGGGATCAAACTGACAAAAAGATGAGGGTGTGGAGGTAGTGGGTAGGTCATTTTGTTGAAGAAGAGGGGGAATTTGGGGGTATGGGAATCATATGGAACTCTCTAATAGTGAAAGGAGAAGTGATGGGTGAGGGTATAAATTGGCAACATATAAAGATCACACTTTTGAGCAACAATGAAATCTTTTTTTTCATTAATGTGTATATACCAACAACTACCTTAGAGAAAAGATAGCTTTGGCAACTGATCACTAGGTTATTGGATGCTAGCAACAATGTAAAGAGCATTATTGCCAGAAATTTCAATGTTATGCTAAATAATCAGGAGAAGTTGGGTGGAATTCTAAGGCCTAATGCGATTAAAAGAGATTTTTAGAATTTTGTGGATAGGAATCAGCTCATGGATATAATCCTGAAGAATGGTCTTTATACCTGTCCATGAACAGGAGAGTGGACTTTACTAATATTGCGGAAAGACTAGATAGATTGTTTTTGTATGGTGATTGGATGCAGCAAGACCCCCTTGTAGAAACATCCATTCTCTCACTTACTGGATCAGACCACTATCTTTTTCATCTCACAGCTTCATCATTACAAATTGGGGAAGGCATTCCATTTAAATTTGAGAAAATATGGATCAAAGATTCCCGGCTAACAGATTTGATTATTTCATGGTGGAAAGAAATAAATGTGGGAAACCACTCATATCTTTACAAACTGAGTAAGAAATTGAAATATGTCAAGGCAAAACTCAAAGCCTGGAATCAAGACCAATTCAAGAATATATTTGCAAAAAAAAGAAGAGTAATAGAAGAACTAGAATCAATCAATGAAATTGTGATCTGTAGAGGTATGAACAACTTAGACTTCCAAAAGGAAAATATGTTAAAGGAAGAACTTAGTGAGGTCCTTAAAAGGGAAGAGATTCATTGGCGTCAGAAATCCAAGGATATTTGGCTCAAGGGGACAAAAACACCAAAAAATTTCATAGATTAGTTGTAGCTAAGAGGAACAGGTCAAGGATCTCTAAAATCAGGAAAATGGATGGTAGTATGGCCCAAAAATCATAAGGTATTTGCAATGAGGCTATGAGTTATTTTGAATCAATTTTGAATAGAGACAATCAGGTGGACAAAAATATCAGAGATAGGATCCTAAATTCCATCCCAACCTTAATATCTGATGAGCAGAACAGGAACCTCTACCGAAAGATTGATGTGGATGAAGTTAAGAAAGATACCTTTCAACTCAATCCAGACAAGGCCTCGAGTCCAATGGTTTTCCTACAACTTTATTCCAACATAATTGGGACATTATAGGTAAGGATATACACTTGGCAGAGGAAGAATCTAGGAGAAGGATGACAATGTTGGGCTTAGTCAATCACACTTTCCTAGCATTAATTCCAAAAAAGAACTATCCTCTTGATATGGGTGACTGTAGACCCATAGCTCTATGCAATACAACCTATAATATTGTTATAAAGGTCACTGTGAACCATATGAAGTTGATCCTTTGTCACATTATCTCAGATGAGCAGAGTGGATTTGTCTCCAAAAGATCAATTGTGGAAGGTATCATTACAACCCATGAAATTATGCACTTAGTTAGGAAAACTAGGAATGCATGTATGATCCTAAAGTTGGACATTCTCAAAGCCTATGATCTGGTGGATAGGTTGTTCCTATTTGAGGTTCTAGAGAAATTTGGTTTTGGAAGCTACTGGATTAAGTGGGTGAAGAGTTGTCTGGTAACCACCAAATTCACTATGCTAGTTAATGGGGTTGCTCATGGTTTCTTCACATCCACTAGAGGAATTCGTTAGGGAGACCCAATCTCCCCCTTTTTTTATCATAATTGTGGAGGCTTTTGGTAGATCTATTGGAAAACTCTATCAAGAAGGGCTATGGAAAGGGGTTAATGTGGCAACTAGTATGGAGCAAACCACCCACCTCTAATTTGTGGATGATACAATACTCTTTGGAGAATCTAGTAGGAGAGAGGCCAGAAGACTATTGCAAGGAATCAAGTCAGAGCATTAATTGGCACAAGTATGAAGTATTCTTTCTCGATACCCAATCTACACTACAGAGAGTGTTATCCAAAATCCTAAACCTCAAAGTTGACAACTTTCTAGGAAGGTTTCTAGGGACCCCTCTGTTTGTGGGAATTAACAAAATAAAATACTAGGATAAGTTGATTAAGAAATGTAAAATCAAATTATAATACTGGAAAGGTAAGTGGCTCTCCTCGGCTGAGAAACTCACTATGATCAAATTGGTATTGTCTGCTATTCCAGTATTTTCAATGGACTACCTAAAAATTCCATCAACAGTAGAAGGGGAGATCATTTAGATTATGATAAACTTCCTTTGGAATGGGGTTGGTGATCATAATAAAATTCTGCTAGTAGCCTGGAAGAAAGTCAGCAGCCTAAGGAAACTGGGGGTGCAAGCGTTCACCAATTGCCAATTATGAACCTGGTGATGGTAGCCAAACTAGTATGGGCCATTTGTAGTGGTGGGAATCAAAAGTGGATTATAATTATCAAGCACAAGTATCTTGATTCAACAGAGCCTAAAATGATCCTCACTACACTCAACCCTCCCAAAGGCTCTGCCATCTAGAATTATGTGGTGGAATGCAGGGATATTATTAGCAATCATGTTTCTTGGGAAATCAAAGATGGTCAAAATGCATCCTTTTGGAATGATTCCTATGGGGGTGGGAAAATTCTAATTTCACATTGCAATCTGGTAGAGATCATGGAAGCTACTATTATTCAATGGGGGAGTAGAGTCGACGATTATGGTAAAATTGTCTAGCTGAATGGAGTATCCAAGAGGGAATGGAGATCCCTAGAAAACCTAAATATCGACCAATAGCAGAAAGAGGCCTTGAGCGATATCCTTAAGGACCATATAATCATTCCATCAGGATCTAAGGATATTATTCAATGGTGTGGGTCTAGGGATGGAAAATACAAAGTCAGCTTGGGCAACAAAATCAAGGAAGCAGCCATCAACAACAAAAATTGGCCGATAAAGTTTCTTTGGAACAAGCATTGCCTACCAAAGGCAAGAGTATTTGCTTGGATGGTGATGTAGAAGAAAATTCTAACAAGTGATAGGCTTAAGAGATTTGGCATTCAGGGACCTAGTGTTGGCAACAACAATGAGAGAAAACTAAGAGGGGGTGTGGATCATTTTTCTACCGAATCTACAAACTCAACCACAAATACAAATCTAACAAATTGCAACAACAACAAAGATAATAAATTGATAGGACAACACACAACACCAAGATTTTGACATGGAAAACCTAGTTAAGGGAAAAACCACAATGGGAACCTACCCACAATAAGGTCATACTTTGTAGTAGTATGTGAAAATTTTACAATGGGGAAATGCACCAGCATTCAGACACACTATCTAGATCTTACAACTCTAGACACAATAACCTAGAAGGCTACAACCCTTAGGTAAGGTTCACTACCTTACAAGGAAGTCTCACTGACTTATAAAATGATCAGACAATAATCTGGAATCAAATGAACTGCAATAACAACATGTGTACATGCCTGATGACAGCTCCGATCAAGCACATTTGTCTGCACTGCAACACCAATATCTGATCAATCTCAATGCAAAAGGATGAATCACTTATTCAAACATAGATCGCTCTCTCATAATACAGACACAACCTCAACACCTAAATTGCATGACTATATCACCTATTTATACAAATCGTCAACCTTGACAATAAGGTCGGCTAAACCCTCATCGCCTAATTATAAAATTACATCACACGATACAAAGATCAACCAACAAACCAATATAATGATATACATGACATAACATGGACCTAAATCAAATTTCCAAACACTCATCACCACCGATAATCATGCCAAGATTAATCGTAACATGCTACACTGCCAGGAAAACCGCATAACATGAAGAACATCACCGGTTCAGTAAAATCACTAAGAAATCGCACAATGATCAATGCGGATCATCAAAACAAATAGGACACTATTAGGAAACACCAGCAAGCACGTTATAATTATAAGTAACAGCTGCACCAACACCACTTATCAAATCTTCATCGATCAACATCTAAACCTCAAGAACACTCAAACAACAACAACTATCCCGAAGAAAGATAACTTGCGGAGCACCAAATCATGAACCATCTAAATTGAAGATACGCAATACCATCCCAAACAATCTCCCAAAATCTCAGCTCAAGATCTGATCACACCGAAATATATCAAAGGAAATATTGAACTCTAGAAAGCACTGATTAGATAAACAAACTGCAAAACCGGATCATCTGATATGATCAATTAAGCTTTCCGGATCACCAAAACCAATACAGAATGATATAATGACACTAGAAATACCCCATACACCAAACCATGATCCCAATCAACCAATCTGCAATCATCAAAGCAGGAATATGTTGACATCAATGACAACAATATATCCTAGCAGCAACAATATCCAACAATCTCCCCCTTTAGCATTGATGGCAACATATGAATGTGAAAAACAATCAATGCAAAGAAAGAAAACATCTCCAACAAACTCCCCCTAAGATCAAGCAGATAAAACAATTGTTCACATGCTTCTCTCCCCCCTTGATAGAAATGCCAAAGATTCTCAAAATAGAAAACCAAACTCTCCCATATAACCAATTCAACAAACTACTCCACCAGAGGAGCAACACCAACTCATCAATCTGAACAAAGAGATAAGACCGTGAAGTCCACCGAATTGATGCAAATCAATGCATCTAGTTCTCATTAGGAGGGTTAGAACCACTAACTTATCTCTCAAATAGACAAATGTATCTACAGGTGAAGGCTTAGTAAAAATATCAGCAATCTGTTCCTTTGTAGATACATACTCCAACTTAACTTCCTCTTCACTAACTTTTTCCCTCAAGAAATAATATTTGATTGACACATGTTTAGTCTTTGAATGTTGCACCAGATTTTTTGGCATATTAATATCACTTGAATTATCACAATATATGACAATAGGCTCATCATAAATAACTCTGATATCCTTCAACATTTGTTTCATCCAAACTACCTGAGTGCAGTTACTAGCAGCAGTTATGTACTCAGCTTCAGTAGTAGATAAGGACATTGAATCTTATTTCTTACTTTTCCATGAAACCAATTTCTTACCCAAAAAGAAAGCACCACCAGAGGTACTCTTCCGGTCATCAACATCACCAGCCCAATCAGCATCAATGTACGCACACAACATGAAATCATCATTCCTCAGATACCACAAACCATAATCCATAGTTACTTTCAAGTATCTGAATATCCTCTTCACAGTAGTGACATGACTCTCTTTCGCATCAACTTGATATCTAGCAACCATGCACACAGCATGCATAATGTCTAGTCTAGTTTGAGTAAGATATAACAATCCACCAACCATATATTTGTACAAAGACTGATTAGCTTTGAGAGATTCATCATTTTTAAACAATTTGCAGCCAGTCACCATAGGATTTCCAACTAGTTTGGAGTCATCTAACCCAAATTTCTTCAATAATTCCTTCATATATTTAGTTTGAGATATAAAAATACCTTTTCCAGTCAGTGAAATCTGCAATCCTATGAAAAATTTCATCTCTCCTATCATAGACATCTCAAATTATTTTTGCATATCACCGGAAAGCTTCATGCTCAATTCATCATCTCCTCCAAAGATAATATCATCAACAAAGACTTCAACAATCAATATGTTATCATTCTCAATCTTAAAGTACATATTACTATCAGTAGTACCTTTGTTAAATCCCAATTTCAACAAATACTTATCCAATCTAGCATACCAGGCTCTAGGGGCTTGTTTCAATCCATAAATAGCTTTCTTCAATTTGCATACCATGTCTCCATCATTTGACCATGAAAATCCATCAAGTTGCTCAATGTATACTTCTTCCTCAAGATCGTCATTCAGAAAGGTTAACTTGACATCCATCTGATATACCTTGAAATCCTTATAGGTAACATATGCAAGCAACAGTCTAACAGCTTCAAGTCTGGCTACCGAATAAAAATTATCCTCATAATCAATTCCTTCTTTCTATGAATATCCTTTGCATACCAATCTTTCTTTATTTCTAACAACTTCACCGACTTCATTTAATTTGTTCCCGAATACCCATTTAGTACCAATCGCATTCTTATCTTTAGGTTTGGGCACAAGATATCATGTGTTATTCTTTTCAATCTGATCTAATTCTTCTTCCATAGCCCTTATCCAATTTTCATCTTTGCAAGCTTCAACAACATCTTTAGGTTCAATTTTGGAAATCAAGCATACCTCTTTAGCAACTAACCTTCTTCTAGTCATCACACCTTTATTTTTATCACCAATAATCTGATTTTTAGAATGATTCAATCTTACATACCTTGAAGTCTTCTGATTATTATAATTTTTAGGTTCCTACACCTCTCCACCACCACCAGCAATATCTGGATTAACTATCTCTATTGGATCATTTTGCTTCAATTCTTTAGTCTAAATAGGATTTATAACAATATGCTAACCATCATCATATCTGCATACTATGATCTCTTTTCCAAGGTTCTCATAAAACTTCACATTTGCACTTTCCACTATCTTTCTCAGTCTCCTATTGTAGCA
Organism: Cryptomeria japonica; assembly: GCF_030272615.1. Lineage (NCBI taxonomy): Eukaryota > Viridiplantae > Streptophyta > Pinopsida > Cupressales > Cupressaceae > Cryptomeria > Cryptomeria japonica. The sequence continues at coordinate 564,824,698 of NC_081411.1, read as the reverse complement.
CTAGTAAGCTTTGCTCTTTGTTGAATATACCAAGAAAATTCCTTCATCACTTCTTGCATCAAACTTTCCTATATCCTCATCTCTCTTGATATAACACTTGCTACCAAAAATTTTGAAGTATCTCATAGTAGGAATATGACCAAACCATAGCTCATAAGGAGTCTTACAAGTGTCACCTTTTATATGAACTCAGTTGAATGTGTGAATAGCAGTGCTAACAACTTCTCTCCAATATATCTTCGGAACATTCCCTTTAATCAACATAGTCCTTCCAGCATCTAAGATAGTTTTGTTCTTCCTTTCAACAACTCCATGCTGTTGTGGGGTTCTAGGAGTAGATAATTGTCTTATAAACCCATGCTTCTCACAGAATGAATCAAACTCACCGGAACAAAATTCTCCTCCTTTGTCAGATCTCAAACATTTCACCTTCAATCCTTTCTTAGCCTCAACCTTTGCTTTGAATATCTTGAATTTATCCAATGCTTCTGGTTTCTCCTTCAAAAAGACAACCCACATCATCCTGGAATAATCATCAATTAGTAACATAAAATATATGTCACCCTGCACACTTCTAACATTTGTAGGTCCACATAGGTTAGTATGTACAAGATCTAGCAATCCATCAGATGTATACTTCTTTCTCTTGAAATAAATTCTTGATTTCTTACCCATCTGACATTCCTTACATACCAGATTAGCAGACTTAACAATTTTAGGAAAATCTCAAACAACTTGTGTAGAACTGATCTTAATCATTGAATCAAAATTAACATGACACATTATCCTATGCCACAACCAACTCTCATCAATCTGAGCAATCAAACAACTTTTCTAACCAACATTCAAAAGAAATATATTACCTTCAGTGTTAGTTCCAAATGTAATCTCTATATCGGAGGCATTTAAGATCTTGCATTTCCCATTCTTGAATTATAAATCATAACCTTTGTCAACCATCTATCCAACACTTAAAATATTATGCTTCAAACCTTCAATATACAAGGTCCATCATCAGTGTTATGCTTACCATCAAAGGAAATAGAGCCTCTACCACGGATCACACAAGCTTTGTCATCTCCAAATCTTACTATTTCACTATCATACCTTTCCATATTTACAAATTTTCTTTTATCACCAATCATATGATGTGAACAATCATTGTCAATTGCCCATTCATCTTTCTCTTCAACTTTAGCAACTAAATATTTCTCCTCAATAGTGCAGCTTGTATCAACGGGTACCGATCCATCTTCTTTGAAAGCAATAAATACTACTTCATCTCCTTCTGATTCTTCATCTGTAACACCTTCATCAGTAGCATAATAACAATTCTTCTGATGGTTATACTTCTGATTAGGCTTGTAAGGCTTATCATACTTCTCATGCTTCTCATATCTATCATTCCTATCATGCTTATCAAATTTATCATGCCTATCATACTTAGACATTTTCTCCAGGAATCTACAAGCAAAATGTCCTATCTTATTGCAAAAGAAACATTTCAAAGGCAATTTTCCATCATACTTACCAGCTCCCTTAGGCAATCTCTGAGCAATCAATGCTTCAAGCTCTTCCAATTCTCTTTCCTGCTCTTCCATATCTCTTCTCTCTTTCATATCTAGATATTCGACATTCTTCAAGATCATACTTCTTCTTTCCAGATACAGATGCTTTGAATGTTGTCTCGGACTTTCCATGTGATTCACCAAACTCGCTCAGTTCAAATACAACAATCTTTCCAACCAACATATCTCTTGTCACAGTGGTCACACTCTGGATCTCATCAATAGAAGCTACCTTATGTTTGTAAGCAAGAGGCAATTATCTTAGCACCTTAGAAACAATTTCATCTTCTTCAAGGGTTCCACTGGCACATCCGATACCTAGGACAACGTCATTCACCTTAGCCATAAAGTAATTTATGTTCTCATCTTCTCCCATCTTCAGCATCTCATATTTCCCTTTCAAACTCTGCAACTTAGCAACTTTTACTTGTTTGTCTCCTTCATACAAGGTTTCAAGCTTCTCCCAGATCTCATGTGCTATCTGAAGTCCCATTACATTAGTCATTTCTGAATTAGCCAGGGCATTTAGCAATACTTCCTTCTCTCTAATGTTATTTTCCGCTTGCTTGATCTCATCAGCAGTAACCAGTCCATTTGGAGGAACAGAATAGGCATTCTTTGTAATCTTCCAATAATCTTCTCCAAGACATCTCAAGTGCACTTCCATCTAGTTCTTCCATATAGCATAGTTACTTCCATCAAATCTCAAACTCTCTTTCTTAAAGATAACACCTTCAGTTTCCATCCCGGATCTCCTCAAGAGGTTAAGCTTCTTCCAGAGGATCTAGCTCTGATACCAATTGTTGGAAACAACAATGAGAGAAAACAAAGAGGGGGGGTGAATCAGTTTTCTACCAGATCTATAAACTCAACCACAACTACAAATCTAATAAACTGCAACAACAACAAAGATAAGCAAATTGATAGAACAACACACAACACCAATATTTTGATGTGGAAAACCTGGTTAAGGGAAAAACCATGGTGTGAACCTACCCACAATAAGATGATACCCTACAGCAGTATATGAAAATATTACAATGGGGAATGTACCAACATTCAAGCACACTACCTAGAGCTTACAACTCAAGATACAATAACTCGGAAGGCTACAACCCTTAGGGAAGGTTCACTACCTTATAAGGAAGTCTCATTGACTTACAAAATGATCGGACAACAATCTGGAATCAAATGAACTGCAATAACAGTATCTACAAATGTCTGATGACAGTTCTGATTAAGCACATTTGTCTGCTTTGCAACACCAATCTCTTCTCAATCTCAATGTTGAAGGATGAATCACTTGTTCACACATGCATCGCTCTCTGATAATGTAGACACAACCTCGATACCTAAATTGCGTGACTATATCACCTATTTATACAAATCATCAACCTTGACAACAAGGTCGACTAAACCCTCAGCACCTAATTACAAAATTACATCACATGATACAAAGATCGACCACCGAACCAATATAATGATACACATGGCATAACATGAACCTAAATCAAATTCCCAAATGCTCATCACCACTGGTAATCATGCCAAGATCAACCGCAACACGCTACACCACCAGGAAAACCTCATAACACGATGAACATCACCAGTTCAGCAAAATCACCAAGAAATCGCACAACGATCAATGTAAATAATCAAAACAAATAAGACACAATTAGGAAACACCAGCAAAAACATTAGAATCATCAGTAACAGTTGCACCAACACCACTTATCAAATATTCATCAATCAGCATCTGAACCTCAAGAACACTCAAACAACAACAACTGTCATGAAGAAAGATAACTTGTGGAGCACCAAATCATGAACCAGCTAAAATGAAGATACACAAGACCATCCTAAAAAATCTCCCAAAATCTTAGCTCAAGACCTGATCACACCAAAATATACCGGAGGAAATACTAAACTCTGCAAAGCACTAATCAAATAAACAAACTGTAAAATCGGATCATCTGATATGATCAATTAAGCTTTTCGGATCACCAAAACCAACATAGAACAATATAATGACACTAGAAATACTCCATACACTAAACCATGATCCCAATAAACCAATCTGCAATCACTGGAATAGGAATATGTTGACATCAATGACAACAACATATCCTAGCAGCAACAATTTCCAACACCTAGCTGGTGTCTCTTGTGTGGGCACGATACAGAATTAGTGGATCATTTACTTCTAACTTGTGATTATGCAAGGAGATGATGGTGGAATTTCATGAGAAAGTTAAATTTTATATGTCCACTTCCTCTGGGGATTGATGATTGGTTCAGAGGGTGGCCTCGGAACCCCTCGAGAGCAATTTTTGGTGATTTATGGCTAATTCTCCCCTCATTGTTAATTTGGAAAGTTTGGAAGGAACGAAATTAGAGATTTTTTCAAGACAAAAATATAGATATTGAAAGGCTCTATCATAAGATTGAAGCCCAACTAGTTGATCTAGTCAATGAAGCAACCAAATTGAAAACTTTGAAATGAAATTCATATACTTATTAGGACAACAAAATCAAGCTAATCTTTTCAAGCCTATATGTTCCATCCCTCTTCAATAGTGACAGGGGTAAGCATTTGGTGAATCCCAGAACCCTGGTCCAATGGAATGTTGCTGAGCCTAGATGGATTAAGGTTAATTTCAATGGAGCCTCACTTGGAAATCCTAGTTCTAGTGGTATGGGCTGAATTATCAGGGATGAGTATGGAGACTCTTTGATAGAAGTATTTGAACATATTGGGCATACTACTAACAATGTGGCTGAATTTCATGCTGCTTTGTGAGGGTTCCAAGATGGAATTGAATGTGGTGCACAGAAAATCCACCTTGAGGGGGATTTTGTTAATGTGATTAATGCAATTAGAAACAATGGGACCCTATGTTGGGTCCTAAATCAATTGCTTCGGCCAATTAAAGCAATGTTGTACAGCTTGGATGATTTTCGTATTAGCCATATATACAAAGAAGGCAATGAGGTGGTGGATAGGCTGGCAAAAGTGGTGGTGTTGTCAAGTAATGCATAACCCTCAAGCATTGTTAGTCATATCAATTTGGCATTCGAAAGGACTTTGGAGTGGGTTTCAATTATGAACCTGTATGATACTTTCCTACCTAGTATTTGTGGCATGCTAGTTGGGCGTCTTGCAACTATTATTGCATAAACTTTGGTGTGGTAAGATCTAGTTTGATTTTAAAGGACTAAATACACTTGATTATTACACATAGAATTCTTCTTTAAATATTGGAAAAAATGGTAATGGTGTGGCACAAGGGATGCATTTATTTTTAGAGGATGAGTAGATGGCTCACTAAAGTTTGACCATCATGATTTTTCATGGATGGGGTTTATTTAAAGGCCATCCTATTCTATTTCTCACACTTCATTTGGCCTTTGTGTGGAAGCATGTAGTGGTGAGATAGTGAGAGTGTTTGCATGCAAAGATGGACATGCCGATCATGTTGGAGGAAACAAAGCGCCAGATGACATTTCTTGGGGAGATTAATGAGAAGCAGTTGATGCTTATGATGGCTTCTACGCACTCCCTCATCTTGCATGCAGTTAAAAGGGTGTTTTGTGGGGAATTTCTTAGAGCCTACCACCACTACCGAGTTAATTCAGACATCTCGACTATGTTTGTAGCTATGTTGATCTACATGGGGGTCAGTAAGCCTCGAGTGAAAAAGATCACACAAATGGTGTTCAAACATTGCTTTCTGGGGGAAATTGGTGTTGTGTTGGATAATGTTGATGACAATTTGTGCACCCCTCTTCCACAAAACTACTATATGTCCATTGGTGTTGGGGCGGAGGTGAAAATTTTTGTGGTTGTTCAAACCCTAGAATAGAAAAGCCTGGTTGAGGAATGGGAGGGCAAGGACCGCAACATCTCTTTCTTATTGCAAGTTACTGGCATTCTTATTGGCTTTGTCAAAGCCTGGAAGAAGTAGTATATTGTAGCGGAGGGTTTATGTGGTCGGCAGGACATTGGAATTATGAAAAATGGGGAAGAAGAGCCATAAAATGAGTGGGGTCTTAGTCGCGAAGAGGAGTGGAATCCAAAGGATTACAAGCTTCCGGAAGAGATGGTAGACTCAGAGGTGCATGTTAATTGTGGAATGGAATGCTTGGTAGTGCTATGAGTAGCCTTAGCCCGAAAAGAGATGGGGCAGGAGCAGAGCTCTGAAGATGAGGAGAAAGGTGACCTAGATGCCCTTGAGTCAGAAGATGCAGATATTGGTGTGGTCTGATAAATTCCTCTATTTTTTTCATTGTCTGGCCTTTTGTATTAGGGCTATGTTTCATTTTTTGTTGTGAACTTTGTTGGCATTCTACACTCTTATGAGAATAGTTGATGTTGTCATTGATGGAAACCAACTGGCAATCATCTCACAACCAACCGACAGTTACCGGCACCGTCAATAGACTTCTACATACACCAATAGGCACTTCACTGGCATCGACAACAATGCATACCGGCACTCAAGCCGACATGGAATAAACTTTTGTTTATTGTTTTGTAATGTAATTATCTTTTGTAAAAGCCAACATGGCATATTGTAAAAGACTCATATATGTATGAGATCTTATAGGTCATTTTTGTAAGGGAGATATATGAGAAGTATAAGACAATTTTATATAAGGTAATATAGATGGTGAAGGTTGTGGTTATTGACTGAGCTTAAACCAGTACTGAACCTGGCATGAGAGATGTTGTTTTGAAGCAGTACATTGTATTGGATTTTGATCATCCATTTTGTAGTCAATGTGACTCTTTATTAAGCAGTTAGCTCTAGGCTGTTGGCCTCCCTGCATGTGCAAGCCCCTCATTGTAAGTAGTATTTATTCATTGGCCAGTGATTAAATATTGTGGGTCACAAATCCCACCGAGGTTTTTTCCCACAACAGGTTTCCTTGTTAAATATCTTGTGTTATGGTGTGTTTTCTATGTTGTCTCTATTATTCTTGTTTGTTGCATTAATTCTTATTTACCGCTACATTATTTTGGGATGCAAAGTTTTAAATAAGTATAAATTGGTTAGACACTGATTCACCCCCCCTCTTAGTGTCTTTGGGACTGTCATTGATTCTAACAATTGGTATCAAAGCCTAGTCCTCTTTTTTCAAAAGTCTAATAGCTTAAGGAAGATTCTGACACTGGTACAAATGGAGAACTTAAGAAAATAGTTGGAAGGAGCCCTTGAAGATTTTGATGCAGATAAATTAAAGAATATCAAACTTGAAGATGATCTAACGACTGCACAAGAATTCATTAAAGGACTTCAAGAGAACTTTGCTATAGCACAAAATAAAAGAAAAGAACTTCATGAGAAGATGTAGAAAGATGATGATGAAAAATAAACTCTTAGAGATATTGCAAACAAGTTGAGACAAGAAAACAACAATATGAAGAATGAAATGCAAGATATGACTATGAGGTTATGTAAAGACATTGAAGACAAGAAGAAGAATGAAGAAGACTTGATTGGGAGACTTAATGATGTTGGAAATGAAAATCTAAGATTTAGTCATGAAAATGACACGTTGAAGACAGATCTGATTCAAATGAAACATGATAAAACTGAGCTTATGAGACAAGTTGGAATTCTGGAAAATGAGTTGGCTAGTGCAAATAAACACAAAGACAAATTCAAGAAAAGTTCAAAGGAGCTTGATGACATGCTGAAAAGTCAGAAGCCTAATGGAGATATTAATGGACTTGGGTTTGAAGTTGGAGAAAGTTCTGGTACTGCAAACCATCAAGATCAGGACAAACTGGTAAGACAACCTAATGCTTATAAATTTAATGGCAAATGTTTCAATTGCAACAAATATGGTCCTAGAGAAAATCAATGTAGATTTAGAAATAATCAGAATACAAACTCACCCACCGGTCAATGTTCCAAATGCAACAAAGTTGGTCATAATTCAGAAAATTGTAGAATGAATGTGAAATGTTATGTTTGTGGAAGATATGGACACTTTTCTAATCAATACAGATCACAAACCGGTCAAGGATATGGAAAGGCTATTCAGAGGAATAATGTGACTTGTTATGCTTGTAACAAGATTAGACATATTGCTAAATTCTGTAGAAGCAAGAATGCACCGGCAAACAATATGAGATCTAGCTTGAAGGGAAAAGAGAAGGTAGAAGAAGTAAAGCAAGAATTTTCCAAACAATGGATTAAGAAAAGAGATCAGAGAACTGATGAAATTATATCTTCATAGGTAGAATAGAGTAATCCTCCATCGGCAGGAGATTCTTCATCTAACTGAGGAATAAGCCCTTGGGGGTATGGCAGTGAATTGAAAAACATGCATTCTACCCTCGATTGATGGTGAGAAGATACATTTCTTCTTTACCGATAGGTGTGTTAAGTTTTCACTTAACCGGCGAGCATTTCATGATGTTTTGAAGAACTTTTTGGCTATAAAGCACTAGGAAACCCTCATTTCAAACTCACTGAGCATTCAAACTTTCTGTGAGTGCGAAATTGAGCAAAGGCATTCAAGGTGAATCTGAGAAGTGTTTTTCAAGCATTCAGCAAGCATCCAGATAAGAGGTATTTTTCATAATGGTTGTTTCATCTTTTGTTCCTAAATTTATTCCAAACCCTACCATTGTGGAGAATGTGAAATGCCCTAGGCCCGTTTTTAAGATAATCCTTGAAATTGTGAAGCAAGATGACTTTGTCGTAGCATTTTCAAAAATACCTAAGGGAGTAGCATTTGCAGAAGACCCTGGGATTTATATACATTGCAATATAGAAGATCTAGCATCTGAGGAGTTAATGAAAATATTTAACAAGGTCATTTGTGATGAACATGGCATTGTTAAACTCGAACACAAGATTGTGGAAACTTTAGGTTTTGTGGAGATACTTAATATCCCTCAATTTCCAGAGGAAGTGGTAAAAATTATATTGAGTAGAGCACATGGAGAATTCTTATGGTTGGATTTTGTTTGCAAGATAACCCAACAAGCAATTAGGGCAGTTACTGGTTTACCCTAAACCGGTCATAGACCTGATAAGACAAAGAAGATTCCCAACAAAATGGTGACAAGCCTAACCAGAGCAACATCTAACAATAGATCACTTAGAGTAAATGATATTAAGGACATTAATGTGAGATATGTAAGTATGGTTCTTGGATACAAAGCCACACATGCTAACAGACTCAATTCAGTTTCCAGTCTTTGTATTTATAGTGCACATGAAATGATAAACAATAGTGCTAAGATAGATGTGTGTGAATGGTTAAAAGATGAGCTTATTGACAACTTGAAAAAGATTAAGGGAAACAAGAAGGTACTTTCCGCTTTGGAAACCTTCTAGTATGTTTAATGCTATATTTCACCAAAGAGATCCCTGGTTCAGGACCTAAAGACTTTGATTATGATATATCGGTAGGAAAACAACTATAGGAAGCTTTTACCAGCATGGGAACTGATAGAGACAACAACATAACAAATTACTTTACAACTTTCCAATCTAAGATGCGAGCTAGGGAAAGGATTCCTCAAAGCATAGTTGAGAAATATGACAAGGAAATTTGTTTTGTTATCAAAAGAGATGAAACCTAGATGGAAGAAGTAAGCCCTAGAACTATTTGGGTTACTGAAATGGGTTATGAGGTTGATCTACATGTTCTGGAAACGTATGCAAAAGCAATGCTTGATGCACCTAGAGAGTCATCTAGAGAATTCTTTGGAAATGCAGAAACCATAGAGAATAAAGTGTCCATGTAGAAAAGGACTAAGAGAAGAGAAAAATACATTAGGGATGCATCCAAGAAAGTAAAGGAAATCAAATAAAATGTCATGAACCTTAGTGGCATATTGGCTAGTGAGCTTGAAGGACTTCAACCGGAGGCACATATTTCACCAGTTGACACATCTTCTGGTAGTGACAATAGTAAGGTAGCTGAGTTCCAAAGAGTGGAAAGGAAGAGAAAACCCTCACCGGTACCCTCTCCTTCTCTGAAGAAAACAAGAACATTAAGGAAGAAACAGCAGGCAGTTAGGGAACCCAAGAAGAAACTCACACCTAAGAAGAAAAAGACACTGGCAAACCCCACATTGAATGACTTACTGAATGAAATAACTGAGGAAGGTAATTTGTCTAATGCGATCAAATGGTATACTTCTTCAAATGATACTGAAAGAAACACTATTGAAGAAAGCATTATTCTTCATTTAGACATTTATAAGAAAGTTTTGATTGAAGTTGTTGAGGAGCTACCAAATGATCTCTACATGAGACTTGAAGCTAAAAGGCTATCAGTGATGGAATTAGACAAGAAACTGAAAGTTGAAGCACTCTTGGCAGTTCACCTGGTTAACTTCAAAGGAGAAATTGATGAACTTATTTCTGAGGCTAACTGATCAGTATTTGCTAGTAGACACCGGCAAGTAAGCCTGATGGCTGGTAGAGTGAAGGAAATTGCAGAAGAAACAGCGGACAACTGGGATATATTCTTTGTGGAGAAACAAAAACAAGAGGAAATGAAAAGACCTAAGAAGACATTTAAGGTTTATCAAAAGGACAAAGGTAAAAGAAAAATTGGTGGAGTTCCAAACATCAAGATTACTGACAATCTTCCACTGCAACCTTTGGATAATGCACCTGTACACTCAAAAGATCCATCGGTTATTGACACTGAAGGAATAAGACATGATGATACAAATCTTGAATCAGAGATACTTTTTAAAATGAATGTGGATACTCAAGAGGTAAACATTGTTGTGAATTAGGATAATTCTAAAGTTAAGGTAAACAATGTTGACAGTAGCAACATAGCAGAGAAACAAGTAGAAACTGTGACTTCAACACAAATAGAGCAACCGACACAGACTAAAAAACCTACTAAAAATAAAGGTACTTACACAGGGCCACCGGAGATAGATAAACCAGCAATCATAGATACATTGAAACAGTCTGAGAAACCTTTGCAGGTTGCGATGCAAACCCGAACTGATCCACCGGAGGAAAATGCAAGAAAAATGGATACACCTGATGGAAGCACATAGGTAATAAAGATAATTGGTCAGACATCCGGCACATCTACAGGTGAATTCAGACCTACCAATGTTACAGAGGTACTTTTGGATTCAATCAAGAAGATAACGAATTGCAATGAATTGGCCTACAAGGCAATTGACAATATTTTACCTATTCTTAAGTTGTTTGCACCAAATTGTAACATAGATCATATTAAGGATTCTTTAGGCAAATTAGACACATTGTCCAAATTTATTGTTGATAATGTAATAACTATTGATAAGGTGAATGAGGACACAATCAAGGAGAGATTTGAAAAAGAGAAAAACAAATTCTTTGAAGACAGTACAAAGAAGTGTACAGGACACTTGAACACATTATTACCAGTGCTTAACTCTACAATTTTGGAGTACAAGGAGGTATATAGGGAAACATGCAAACCTCACCTTTTGACAGAGGACATAGATAAGGAGATCAGTAAAACACAGAAAGAAATCAATGACATAACTAATAATATAATTGGCTCATCCGGACATAGATCAGTTTTTGAACAGGAAATGACAGTTTTTGAGGAGAAGATAGAGAAACTTGAGAAAGAGAAGGCAAGGATAAGGTCAAATGCCACGAGAACTTAAAAATAAACTTGGTCCTAAGTTGGACAATCTTATCTCTCAAAGAATTGAAATCTCTAAGGCATTAGTTCAAGGAGAGCGATCACCAGAAGAACACATGCATTATCTCACCGACACAATCCAACAGACTAAGGCTACTTTGAATGATAGCAAAAGGTTTATGCAGAGTCTAAATTTAGTTTTAGCAGATATTTTTCAGATTGTAACCAACCGGTTACAGACTTTGAGTCAAAAAAAATTCACTTGTTTGATTATTTTTGACAACCTTTGTCATTGATGTCAAAGGGGGAGTAGTGGAGAGAAAAATGCTTAGAAGAGGAGATCACTTGTGTGAGATTTTGCCAAGATCAAGAGCTCAATGAAATGTACAAAATAGAGACATAATATGGGACAAGAATAAACTGTATTCTCATCAATAGAAAATGATCAATAATCAAATTACATAGTTACATACAATGTAGATGAGCTTGCTTATATAGGCAAGGCTAGGGATATGTGAGCACACAAACATGACATGTGGCTCAATAAGAAACAAGGGTAGGTAGGAAATAGGTGTGGGTAGGTAGGAGAAATAATATAATAGTCCGCATGAGGTGGATCACCCACTGAATGTGGAGTGTAACAACAAGAGTGGAGTGTAACAACAAGATCAACACCATAAAAGGTGGAATTTCTCCTACACACACTATCCCAATGTGGCACAAACACCCAAGTGTCTCATACCCAAACTACTATGAAAATGCATTATCCTAAGTAAACTTAAGTAAGTGTAATAATATCCATGATGAATAATTATTTACACCAACACCCCCCCTTAAGTGCAACTTAGGGAAATGCACTTAAGTCTACAATGCAACTAAGCAATGCAAGAAGGGTCCCAGCTACGAGGCCATGTTAGGTACCCATGTACAAATGCAAATGCATGAAAACCAATGCAATGAAATCTCTCACAAAGTGGGGAAAGAGAGAAAAACCCAATGGGAAAAAACCCTCCCCCAAAAGAGAGATGAAAAACATACAAGAGAGCTCTCGTAGAAGTATGTGAAGGACAAAACCCCATGTGAGGAAAAAGTCCCCCCCATATGAGAGAAGAAGAGAAGTCAAACTGTGACCCCCCCTCAATGGAGAATCTGCACCAATGATAGAAGCTCAATGTATGAAGAAACTGCTCCACGAACGTCGAACAACATTCCTCCCGTTAGGAAGAAACAAAACCAAAGGTGTATCCATGAAGTCTCCCCAATCATGAAGGGAAGATGTATGAAGAAAACTCATGATGAAAGGAATCTCTGAAAACTTTTCAAGTGTCCCCATGTCGATACTAAAAGATACCCCTTCCAAAGGTGGTAAACTGTGCCACACTGCTGAAAAAGGCACTCCAAGATCTAGTGGAGATGGATGTAGAACATGTCCCAAAGACTCACATGTCTCCTCAAAAAATAAAGAGACCTCCTCCAACTGTTGTACATAAGTATCCACAATCATGTCAACCTCAAAAGAATGATCATGTAGAGAATGAACAAGAGGGTCAGAGTGTGCCCTCGCAACAATCGAAGAAGGATCACCTTCATCAAAGAGAAGATGAATGTCATCAATGATGTCTCCCAAATATGCAATGTAGGATTCCACAAACAAACCTGCAATGTCTGTCAAGTAATCATCCCATGAATCTGAAGCTGGAAGACAATGAATATCCTGCTGCACTGAATCACATGAAGGCAAAACTGTTGCACTATCTGCATCATCAAGTGCAATAGGTAATGTGATATCAATATGAGGAGATGAAATACAAGGCTCAAGAATGGGGTCGCATGTGAGAATCCCCATGTTCAAGTGTCCAAAGTTCTCCTCAAAATCTGAACCATCACAAGAAATGTGATCAACATGTGTAGAATCATCAAATGTGAAATCATCATCATCAACAAAATCTAAAAAGGAGTATAACCGAGATGCATGATCAACCACCCCAGTCGCAATAATAGCTCTAGTCTCCATGTCTCTAATGAAAACTGAGTCAGGTGTGAACTCCACAACTCTCTTAGTTGCGCCATGTGTGATTTGATAGATAGAAAGGAGATTGTTTGTCAAGTGGGGTACACACAACACATCATTGAAGGAGTTATCCCCAATGTCAATAGATCCTTTCCCAATCACATCCATGTATGTATGATTGCCCATCAAAATCTGTGGCATGGTGCAAGGCTCAAATGTAGAGAACATGGACTGTGAAGATGCCATATGATGAGAAGCCCCTGAATCTAGAAGCCATCTCTCTGAATCATGACTGATAGTAGCACATAGAGCTTTTCCTTTTCTTGTTCCAAAAGAGTGAGTCTTTCCACTTGTAGAAGCCATGAATGCTTGCCCTTTTCCTTTTGAATGTGAGGAAGTGGAAGTTGATGAATCATCCTTCTTGTAGACTTTAGGCAAATCAATGTTATGCTTTTTGATGATATGTGTGAGCTCATCAATCTTCTTAGAATGGCAACGATGCTCCTCATGACCAATCTTTTTACAATAAGCACAAGTAGGTCTCTCCCTCTTTGGTGAATTATCTCTCTTGGAAGAGGATGAATCTCCTTGTTGTGGAGAAGATGTTGCTTTTTCTTAAGGCTTTGATTGCCATTTCTTCTTGTTTGAGTTGTCATTTCCTTGATTTCCTTTGTTCCCTTGATTTGCCACTAATGCTTGAGACTTAGAAGCCTTAAGAATGCCCATGCTTATCAACTTAGTTTGTTCCATCATCAACATTTCATTGAAAGCTTCAAATGTAGGCATTTTGTAGCTTGAACCCATTGTCATCCTATGGGTTTGGAAACTAGAAACAAATGCTGCATATTCTTGTGGAAGCTTGCCTATCAAGTTGAATATCAATTGAGTATCCTTCTTATCAATGCCACAATCTTTGAGTTGTGCCCTCAGCTCATTTGCCTGTGACATAATCTTGTATAGTATCAAAGTTCTTGGGATCTAACATGGTGAGATCACTATCAATTTGATATCCCCTAATCTCATCAACTTGACCATACAAGTCTTGAAACTTTTGCCAAGCATCCTTGATTAGAGTACATTTCTCAATATGAAAAATGAGATCCTTTGATACATACTTTCTTAAGGTACCAATTGCCATGATATTTTTAGTGAGCCAATCCAAGTGACCAACTGGATCAACCTTAGGATCAGCAGGAGCAACAATAGTTCCATCAATGTAATGAGTGAGTCATTTTTCCATAAGTTTACTCCATGCATCAATTTTCCAAGTAGCATAGTTATGTGGAGTTAAGAGAGGAAACTTAGAAGAACCCATAGCAGCAAAAAGGAAGGAACACAAGAGAACAAAAGCACAAGAGACACCCCCCCAAATTCACTCAATCAAAGTACCCCCCCCAAAGTGATGATTTTGGCACTTTATACTTGGTGCAATAACAATGAGCCACTTGCAAAACAAGGCAAAGTGGACTTATGATGCAAATTTTACAACTTCTAAAATGAGATACAAGAGACTTCAATCAATAGTGCAATGAATCTAACTGAGATTCAAGCAAATATACAAGTATCAAGAGAGCCAAAATGGCCAAAATCTAAAAGTACAATTTCTACTTACAATGGCATCAATCTAATAGCATCATGTGAAAGTAGACAAAAAAATATGCACTTTAAAAAAAAACAGCACCTAAAAAGGAGGTCATATGACCCCAAACGAAGCCTCTGAAGTTGCAAAAACTGGGATTACTCAAGTACAGTCACCAAAAACTGCATTTTTTGAAAAAACAGTGCATCAAAATCAAAAAATTTCTTCACCACTGCGGAGAGCACAAAATTCTAGCCCATTTCAAAAAAATTGCTCAAAAAAAGGAGCAAAAATGAGTAAGTTATGGCCATTTGAAGTTGAACTACAAAATAAAAAATGCAAATGAGAGGGGCCTGCCAAATTTTTGAAAAATGATGACATGGCGCTGATGTCAGCAAGTCACTGAGTTAAATTTGACGGCCGTATGACCATCGCAAAAACTTCGGCCCCTGCTGAATGGGTGTCCATACTGTATAGACTGCTGACGTGGCAGATGACTGTGCAGTCCGTACCGTATGGATTTGCTGACTGGGTGAGCCACATGGCGTCTACGTGGCGATCATACGGATGATGTGGCACTGTGTACGGAGGTGACGTGCCGGGTGACTCGACTGTCGTACGGACGGTTTTACCCGTGGGCCAGTGGCCGCCTACCACGTGGCGGGCGCGGGTCCTCCGGTCTGGTGGTCGCCGGCAGAGGGAGCGGCCAGAGCCGAGGGCCGGCGGCGGAGGACTTGGGCGCCGACGGGGACCTGCGAGCTTCGACGGCGGTGGGTCTCGATAGCAGCGACCGACAGGGACCTGCGGCGGGAAGTAAGCTACCAGGTACGAGCGCGGGCGGCGTGGCGAGGACAGAACGTGGCGGCGACGTACAAGGCGTGCAAACCTGCAACCTGCAACATGCAAGTACGGGGGGGGTCTGCGGACCCCCCAAAAAAAAAATTTTTTTTTTTTTTTTTTCGAAATTTTTCAATTTTTTTATTTTTTAATTTTTTTTTTCGAAAAATAACTTTCAGAAAATGAAATTTTTTTTTTTTTGAAAAATATCTAAAAAATTTCGAAATCCGTACGATATTAGCAAAATTGGCGAAAAAAAAATTTCTCACCAAAATAGGTCGACTTTATAACCAAAATTCATGGAAACGGCCTTCTGGACGCAATGGCGGGGTCGGATCTGGTCTAGGACACCTCCAAAAGATGCTACTCCTTAGATCTGCCTCTTGACGTCGCAATAATGCCTCTTCAAGACGAATCAATGAAGCCCCAATGGCTCTGATACCATGTGAGATTTTGTCAAGATCAAGAGCTCAATGAAATGTACAAAATAAAGACATAATATGGGACAAGAATAAACTATATTCTCATCAATAGAAAATGATCAATAATTAAATTACATAGTTACATACAATGTAGATGAGTTTGCTTATATAGGCAAGGCTAGGGATATGTGAGCACACAAACATGACATGTGGCTCAATAAGAAACAAGGGTAGGTAGGAAATAGGTGTGGGTAGGTAGGAGAAATAATATAATAGTCCACATGAGGTGGATCACCCACTGAATGAGGAGTGTAACAACAAGAGTGGAGTGTAACAACAAGATCAACACCATAAAAGGTGGAATTTCTCCTACACACACTATCCCAATGTGGCACAAACACCCAAGTGTCTCATACCCAAACTACTATGAAAATGCATTATCCTAAGTAAACTTAAGTGTAATAATATCCATGATGAATAATTATTTACACCAACAACTTGCTCAGAGGGAGCACATCTTTTTGGAATCTTTTTGGACTTCAGTTTTTTGAAACAGTTTTTGGATTTTTCTCATGAGTGTTGCCATCAATGCCAAAGGGGGAGATTGTTGGCATTCTACACTCTTATGAGAATAGTTGATGTTGTCATTGATGGCAACCAATTGGCAATCATCTGGCAACCAACCGGCAGTTACTGGCACCGGCAATAGACTTCTACATACACTGGCAAGCACTTCACCGACATCGGCAACAATGCATACCGGCACTCAAGCCGACATGGAATAAACTTTTGTTTATTGTTTTGTAATGTATTTATCTTTTGTAAAAGCCGACATGGCATATTGTAAGAGAATATATGTATGAGATCTTAGGGTATGTGCAAGATCAAGGGGGGCCAAAAAGTTGCAATAGAGAAAAAAATGCGCTTTCAACCTTTCCAAACACGCCAAAATCCGTTTTGACTTTTTGTTTGGGTCGGGCAAAATTTGAATTTGGTTTGGTAATACCAAACCAAATCGGATATCCGATAATATCGAATATCCGATTATGTTGATAAAATCGGATATCCGATTTGAAAAGTATGATATCACACTAGTGACATCACAATGGTGACATCATAATAGTGACATCACATCCGATTTGTGATGTCACTAGTGTGATATCATACTTTTCAAATCGGATATCCGATTTTATCAACATAAAAAATATAGTTTAGTAAAATGGCTATAACTTTTGCGTTTCTTATCGAAATTTTGATTTTTTATAGGCATTAGAAAGGTAATCATAGACCTATCAAATGGATGAGGTATTTTGATGATGTTATAGACCAAAAATTAATTATAATCATTTAAAGTTAGTCCTTCAATTTTAAAACTTTAAATACTCACAAATTTTGCATACAAAGTCTCATTTTTTTTCCTATCACCCCCTTTATCTATCACTTGTCTATCTATACTTATATAATATATTTTATATATCTCTTTGTTCTCTACTTATGTCACTTATTTTCTCATTCCATGTAGATAAATAAATTCTCAAGTTACATGCATCTTTGCATATATCTCCATCTTTCTATTCATATCTCTTCCTCTCCCACTCCATCATTGTCACTCCTTATTTCTATATTTCTCTCTAATAATCTCTCTTCTCTCTATTTATCTCCCTCTTTTACCTTATCCTACCTATACTTATATATTACTTGTCTCTATCACCTCCTTTCTCTCCCTATCTTGTCCCCTCTCTCTCTATATCCCTATAGATCTATCTTCATGTATATTTATATTTCATTATCTCTAAATCTCACTTATTCACTCCATCTCTCCCTCTATTTATCTTACTCTCTCTATCATGTTCTATCCATATCTATCTCTATCTCCATCTCTTTCCCTATCAATATCTCTTTTTATATGTTCCTCTATCTTTATATATATTCCTCTATACATGATTAATCTACTTCTCTGTCTCTTCCTCTATCGCCCTCTTGAAGTATCTTTCCCTTTCTCTACTTTTATCTCTTTATTTACTCGATCTTTATATATCTTTTTCTCTCTCCCCACATCCTTCTCTATAGTGCCTTTATATATCTCTATATCTTCCTCTTTTTCTCTCTCTCTCTATCTATCCCTATCTATAATCTCTATCTTTGTTTCTCACTCTCTTGCACTATCTATATATCTCTATCTATTGATATTTCTCTTCCTTTATATCCCTCTATCTCTTCCTTTTTTTATCTCTCTCTTTACCCATCTCTTCATATATTTATCTTTGTCTTTACCTCTCTCTTTCTCTATATCTATTCACCTCCCTCTCCCTTTATCTTCATATTTTATTTCTATCTTCCTCTCTCCTTTACAATATCTAGATATGTCTACCTCTTTCTATCCATCCTTGTCCTTTAGTTTTTCTCCCTCTCACTTCATACTCCTTAATATCTATATTTCTATTTATGTCCTTGTCCTTTAGTTCTTTTCCCTCTCTTTAGTTATTCATCTCTCTTCACCTTTATATCTCTCTTTATTTCAAAATTAGTATATATGGTCTCCTAAGGGGTTATATCGTGTCCTAAGGGGTCATAGAACATCATATGACCCCTTAGGACACAATATGACCCCTAACGACACCATATGGTCTCCTAAGGGGTCATATGGTGTCATAAGGGGTCATAAAACACCATATGACCCCTTAAGACACAATAAGACCCCTAATGACACCATATAGTGTCCTAAGGGGTCATAAGACACCAAATGACCCCTTAGGACACCATACAACCCCTAATGACACAATGTGGCATCCTAAAGGGTCATATTGTGTCCTAAGGGGTCATAGGACACCATATGACCCATAGCACCATATAGTGTCCCAAGGGGTCATATGGTGTCTTAAGGGGTCAAAGAATGTCATATGACCAATTAGGACACAATACGACCCATGACGACACTTAAGGGGTCATATAGTGTCATAAGGGGTCATGGGACACCATATGACCCCTTATAACACCATATGATCCCTTACAACACCATATGGTGTCCTAAGGGGTCATATAACACCATATGACCCCTTATAACACAAGAAGACTCATAACAACACGATATGGTGTCCTTAGGGGTCATATGGTGTCAGGAGACACCATATGACCCCTTAGGACACAATATGACCCCTAACGATACCTAAGGGGTCATATGGTGTCCTAAGGGGTTATATGATGTCCTAGGAACCTTTAGGACATAATATGACCCCTTAGCACACCATACAACCCCTAATGACACCATATGGTGTCCTAAGGGGTCGTAGGACACCATATGACCCGTTACGACACAATATGACCCCTAACAACACCTGAGGGGTCATAGTGTGTCCTAAGGAGTTATAGGACACCATATGACCCCTAACGACACTATATGGTGTCTTAAGGGGTCATATTGTGTCCTAAGGGTTCATAGGAGACTATATGACCTGTAACGACACAAAATGACACCTAACAATACCTAAGGGGTCATATGGTGTTCTAAGGGGTCATAGGACACCATATGACCCCTTAGCACACCATACAACCCCTAATGACACCATATGGTGTCCTAAGGGGTCATAGAACACCATATGACCCCTTAGGACACCATACGATGCATACTGATACTATATGGTGTCCTAAGGGGTCATAGGACACCATATGACCCATAACAACATAATATGGTGTCCTAGAGGGTCATAGAACACCATAGGACCCCTTAGAACACCATACAACCCATAACGACACCATCTAGTGTCTGAAGGGGTCATAAGACACAATATTACCCCTTAGGACATAATATGACCCCTAACAATGTCATATAGTGTCCCAATGGGTTATAGGACACCATATGACCCCTTAGAACACCATACAACATCATACCACCCTTTACGACACCATATGGTGTCCTAAGGGGTCATATGGTATCCTAAGGGGTCATATAACACCATATGACCCCTTAGAACACAAGAAGACCCATAACAACATGAAATGGTGTCCTAAGGGGTCATATGGTGTCATGAGACACCGTATGACCTCTTAGGAAACAATATTACCCCTAACGATACCTAAGGGGTCATATGGTGTCCTAAGGGGTTATATGATGTCCTGGGAACCTTTAGTACACAATATGACCCCTTAGCATACCATACAACCCCTAATGACACCGTATGGTGTCTTAAGGGGTCATCGTGCACCATATAACCTGTTAGGACACAATATGACCCTTAACAACACCTAAGGGGTCATATCATAGCCTAAGGGGTCATATAGCACAATATGACCCCTTATAACACAAGAAGACCTATAACAACATGATATGGTATTCTAAGGGGTCATATGGTGTCAGGAGACACCATATGACCCCTTAGGACATGATACGATCCCTAACGATATCTAAGGGGTCATGTGGTGTCATGAGAGGTTATATGATGTCCTAGGAATCTTTAGGACACAATATGACCCCTTAGCACACCATACAATCCCAAACGACATCATATGGTGTCCTAAGGGGTCGTAGGACACTATATGACCCGTTAGGACACAATATGACCCCTAACAACACCTAAGGGGTCATATTGTGTCCTAAGGGGTCATAGGACATCATATGACCCCTAACAACACAAAATGACACCTAACGATACCTAAGGGGTCATATGGAGTTATAAATAGTCATAGGACACCATATGACCCCTTAGCACACCATACCACCCTTAATGACACCATATGGTGTCCTAAGGGGTCATAGAACACCATATGACCCCTTAGGAAACCATACGACACATAATGAAACCATATGGTGTCCTAAGGGGTCATAGGACACCATATGACCCCTTAGGAGATCATACGACCCATAACAACATAAAATTGGTGTCCTAAGGGGTCATAGAACACCATATGACCCCTTAGAATACCATACGACCCATAATGACACCATGTGGTGTCCTAAGGGGTCATAAGACACAATATGACCCCTTAGGACATAATATGACCACTAACGACATCATATAGTGTCCTAAGGGGTCATAGGACACTGTATGACCCCTTAGGACACAATACAACCCCTTAGGACATAAAATAACCCTAATGACACTTAAGGGGTCATAGGACACCATACGACACATAACAACACTAAATGGTATCCTAAGGGGTCATATGGTTTCCTAAGGTGTCATAGGACACCATACGACCCATAGCACCATATTGTCTCCAAGCATATGGTGTCCTAAGGGGTCATACAACACCATATGACCCATTAGGACACAATAAGACCCTTGATGACACCTAATGGGTCATATATTGTCATAAGGGTTCATAGGACACCATATGACCCCTTAGGACACCATACGACTCCTTGCGATACCATATGGTGTCCCAAGGTATCATATGGTATCCTAAGGGGTCATATAATGTCCTAAGGGGTCATATGGTGTCCTAAGGGGTTTTAGGACACCATATGACCCCTCAGGACACCATAAGACCCATAACAACACCATATGATGTCCTAAGGGGTCATATGGTGTCCTAAAGGGTCATGGGACACCATATGACCTCTTAGGACATAGTATGAGCCCTAACAAAACCTAATGGATCATATGGTGTCTAAGGGGTCATACGATGTCTTGTGACCCCTTAGGACACAATATGACCCCTTAGCACACCATACAACCCCCAACGACACCATATGACCCATTCGAACACAATATGACCCCTAACAATACCTAAGGGGTCATATGGTGTCCTAAGGGGTCATAGGATACCATATGACCCCTTAACACACCATACGACTTGTAATGACACCATATGGTGTCCTAAAGGCTCATAGAACACCATATGACCCCTTAGGACACCATAAGACTTATAACAACATCATATGGTGTCCTAAGGTGTCATATGGTGTCCTAAAGGTTCATGAGACACCATATGACCCTTTAGGACACCATATTCTCTCTCACATTATTTCTTTTCCTCAATTACCCTCGATCACCTCTCTCCTCCTATGGGTTTATAGATACTTCCCTCTCCCCCTCTACCCACCCCCTAATTACTCTCTATGTCTCTCTTCACCTCTGTCCCCATCTCTCTTCTCTCTTTGTTGATACTTTCCCATCTCCCCCTCTCCTCCTACCCCCTAATAATCTCAAACTCTTCCTCTCATTCTCTCTTCACCCCAATCACCCCCTCCCTCTCTCTCTTCGCCTTCCACCTAATTACCTATAGCTCTCTCTCTCTCTCACTCTCTCTTCCCCCTAATTAATCTCTCCTTCTCACCTCTCTCCCCCTCTCTTTTTTTTGATACTTCCCTATGCCTCTCCTTGTCCCCTCTGAATTTTGTTGCTAGAGATGAGAATGAAATGCAGAGAGACTAGTCTAGATCTTAGGGAAGAGAGAGTGACATAGAGGAGGAAATTATGAAGAGGTAGAAATATAAGCACCTTGTAGAGCTTGAGAGATTTAATGAGGTATTCATTGATAGCTAGAGATATAGGTCGAGAGAGAGATGTATAGATATGGACAAAAGAGAGGGAGGAAGAAACAAATAGGTGGTGTGATAGGTTTAGGAGAGAGAGGTGGAGAATGGAACAAACATAGATAACATGGTTTATCAAAATTTATCGAACTCAATAAAATTCATAAATTTTCTATTATTAATTAATTACTTATTTAGTTTATTTTGAGATGATTGTTACAAAAATTCATGCAATAGGGAAATCATATGAAAAAGTCATGAGTTTTTTATGTTTTAAAAATAAAGGATGAATTTAAACGAATTATAATTATTTTTTAAAACAAATAATTGAAAATATGCCTATTCCATATCATAGATTTCTTAATTACATTTCCAACGCCTGTAAAAAATCAAAATTTTGATATAAAACGCAAAAGTTATGCCCAATTTACTAAAATATATTTTTTTATTTTTTCAAAAATCGGATATCCGATTTTATCCAATAAAATCGAATATCCGATTTTAAAACATAAATTTTTCCCTCCATATTTTGGATCAGGTTTGCTTTGGGATTTGGCTTGGAAGTGACAAGCCTGGAAAGTCAACTGAAAAAACGTGTTTTTCAGTATTCCTTGATTTTCTAGACTTTATATTGGTGGCTGGCGACTTTTTTTATAGCCAAAATTGATAAACCGAAAAGGGTTTTTTAAGGACGTTCTCAGCTGTTGAACAATATAAGGCTTGTCTTATTTTGACATTAATAAATAATTATTATTTATTTTCTAATTGAATTCTAACAAAAGTCCTGATTGATAGACTGATTGAAAAATACTCATAACTTTCAAACCACATAACATTTTTTGAATCTGAAACATGCGTCACATCCTATGCTTCATCTACTATAGGGAAACATTGAAAAAAATTGAATTTCATAAGGTTTTGACCAAGTTAAGGTGGTCAGACGTAGGAGTTTCTGAATTTTTGAAAAGCTGTAGTAAAAAATTCATAAATAATTATTTACTTTATAAAAAAATGTGTCACATACGGACATGAGTCTAATACTTATATTATAAATCTTATAAAAAATAATTATGATTTGATTGTGATTAGGGTGGTCAGACATACACCTACTTCTTATCTTTTTCCTAAAATTTTTGTACCACTGCATTGAAATTTGAAATTTTCATCAAATAGAATTTTTTTTTTTCAAAAAACAACTAGTACCTTAGAAACTACATTCAATTTTCTATAGATTCTCTTTTTACATATTTTAAAAATAATGTTCATAACTTATTCAATTTTTCATGTCAAGTTGCAAAACTCCGATTTTTTGAAATTTCATTGCCACTTAAGGGCCTGTTTTGGCACACCATGATCCTACACATACCCCTTATAGGTCATTTTTGTAAGGGAGATATATGAGAAGTATACGACAATTTTTTATAAGGTGATATAGTTGGCAGCGAAGGTTGTGGTTATTGACTGAGCTTAAACCGGTACTGAACCTGGCATGAGAGATGTTGTTTTGAAGCAGTACATTGTATTGGATTTTGATAGTCCATTTTGTAGTCAGTGTGACTCTTTATTGAGCAGTGAGCTCTAGGTTGTTGGCCTCCCTGCATGTACAAGCCCCTCATTGTAAGTAGTATTTATTCATTGGCCAGTGAGTAAATATTGTGGGTCACAAATCCCACCGAGTTTTTTCCCACGCCGGGTTTCCTCGTTAAATATCTTGTGTTATGGTGTGTTTTCTATGTTGTCTCTGTTATTCTTATTTGTTGCATTAATTCTTATTTATCGGTACATTGTTTTGGGATGCAAAGTTTTAAATAAGTATAAATATTCTGTAAACTAGTTAGACACTGATTCACCCCCCCTCTCAGTGTCTTTGGGATTGTCATTGATTCTAACAAACTTGTATTCAGTAAGTCTCATTTTTAGGTAGGGAAATACAACTTGTAGTGGTAGCTGGGTTGGGAATGGCAGATTTTGTTGTTGTTGCCTCTAAAATTGATATGGTATATGGCCCTTTCATTCTTCATCGGGCTGGTTAGATAGTACGAGATGGTGGTGAAGCATAGTAATGTCAATTGTTAGCAGATAATATCATCATGTAAACTCCTTTTATATTAATATAAATGGGTGCTGCCCCTTGCACCTATTTACCTATAAAAAAAACTAAATGCAAAGTTAAAATATATTGAAATCTAAATATTAATAAAAGAACAATTTTAAAAATTAATAATTAATACTAAAAATATTAAATTAATAAATAATTAAAAATATATATTTTTATAACTATCAAAAAATATAAAAATATATATTTTTATAGAAAACATACTATCTACCTATGTATTAAAATATTAAAGAATTTTCATTTATAATATTAAAATTAATTATTTATATAAATATATTATAATACAATAATTAAAATTAATTAAAAAAGATAAAAATTTAACAATGTTAAAAAAATTGAATAAATAATTAAGAACTATTTGTACTATATATACATGGTATAAGTAAAATAATTTAAAAAGCGTAAAAAAAATTAAAATGAAAAAGCTTTTAAGTTTTTGACTAAAAGGATTTTTTTTTACTAGAAATTTTTTAAAACAATACATATGTGAACTCAGAGTTAATGCCCACCTTGTTGCAGTTAGCAAAAAAATAGATAGCTCAGATTTGTATCATTTCGCACCGCTCTTAATAGCACGCCAAATGAAGTGTAGGTATAGTGAAAACCGAAATAATCGAAAATAGTCGAGATACGTGAAAAGCATGAAAGAAAATCGACAAAAAGATGGATGATTGTGATTTATTCAATCGTCTTGCAGTACTTTTAAGCAACTTGCAGTTGTTGATTTGATAATAAAGGTTGTGCATCTCAAATAAGAGATGCCTTCGGCATAATTATATTCGTGTGTGTGTGTATGTGTGTGTGCGCGTGCGCGCGTGCATGTGTGTGTCCACAAACAAATCGGAAAAATCTGAAATTGTTCTTCTATTGCACACCTTGTTATCTTTAGATTATTCAAAGGTATCTAAATCACTTATATTTGATGGTTTTTCCCTTCAGAAAAAACAAAATCACCTCAACTAAGAAATTTCCGTTGTTTACAATAGATCCATGATATGACGCCATTATTTATAACAATTTGAACCCTAATAACCTCATTTTTTAGGTGTCATTTCTTATATTGAATGATCATTTTATTGTAATATATATGTTTAAAGACAACATATATTTATAAGAAATTTAGATTTCAAATTTCTTAAAAAAAAAAATTATATGGATAGGAAAATGTAGTCTTTGAATTGCAAAGCTAATGATTTATGAAAGCAATTTGCTATCTACTCTAAATTTCAGTTTCTACCATGAAAATTTAACTAAAATATTATGCTTCTTTATAATTAATTTATATAAAAATAATAATATTTAAAAAAAAATAATTTTTAAAATATACCCAAAACACAAAACACAATCAACCATAAGAAACATCAATCTTATTCTTAATGATAGCTTCCCTGATCTGATTTATGAAAACCAGATTACAATACCTGGTGTGATACCTGCGGTATTGTAGATTTCAACACAAAAATTGACAACAAGAAGATTGCAAACCAAAAACTGTGTCCATTCTATTCAAAATTGGAGTT
This sequence comes from Cryptomeria japonica, assembly GCF_030272615.1. NCBI lineage: Eukaryota > Viridiplantae > Streptophyta > Pinopsida > Cupressales > Cupressaceae > Cryptomeria > Cryptomeria japonica. The sequence continues at coordinate 564,798,537 of NC_081411.1, read as the reverse complement.
TATACAAGTCGAATGTATCCCAAGGGTCACACAAATCCCTTGGAATTGAAACGAAGAGTCACCATAATGTTTATTACAATTAAACTACTAAAACTATCAAAATTATCAAAAAACTAAATATAAAATTTTAGTCCACTTTGAGAAGGCATAACTTTCTCATCCTAGCTCCGAATTACAAACCGTTTGATGCGTTGGAAAGGTATTCAAATAATCTAGAACCAAATTCTCGGAAACATGAAGATGCACAACATTTGTCCAAAAATGCACCGAAGACCCTCAAAATTGCAATTTACTAAAACATAGAAAATTTTGAAAAAAAATTAGATTTCAATATTTTCCCAATTTAATCCTGATCATTATTTCAATATTTTCCCAATTTAATCCTGATCATTCCCAAACCAATGTGTCTTCAAATTCAAGCAAAAAAGATCATCATCCCACATTCCCATAACACAATCTTCACACTTTCCAAATCCTAATTTCTTTAATATTAAAATTTCTCTCAATATTTCTTTTTAATAAAAAATTAATTGATCACAATCTTTCATTATCTCCACCTAAATAGAAGTTCCATATATCTAGTACTGTCATTACTCACCGGTAGTTTAGAGGCCTTCCTTGTCAATTCAAATATGATTTCACTCTCACTCTACCTAAAACTTTATTTTGTTGCAGGTTTTGTCTTTCCTTTACTATCGGGTGATATAACATTTCATCATTCTTGATTGATAAATGTCTCTTGGTTCGCACAATCTAAGGCAGGATTTCCAAATCCGATCATGGATTTCTTTGAGGATTGCGCCGAATTAATTTATGCTATCAGATTTTGCTGACATGGCACACCTCTCTATAGAGGGTCAACTCTTACACTCCTAGGCATATTTGATACTAGGGTGAGATCATGGCACCATATGGTTAGGTATATGTAATTATACATTATTAAAAGAGTCATAGGTGTCCTCTCCTTGTTCTATTAGAGTGATTGGGTCAAGTCAAAAGTTGATCTAAACATTTAATGTGTAGTGTCAAGTAAGTTCCGCCCAACTGACAAAAAAAAAGTGGTGCATGTGTCTTGCATGAGTTTGACCAATTCTCCAAGTTGTCACGTAATTTATGTAAGATGATTTAAAGTCTTGTGTAAAAATGTATAAGATAATTATTTATTTAATAATAAGTAAAATATATATTCTACACTAACAACATATATTTTTAAGTAAAATTGATAATATCTCTTTATGGGTTTGAGATGTTTCATAACTCAAATAATACTTCTATTTTTGTGATATAATCATTCTCCTCCTCTAGATATAATGATCTAAAAAAGTATGATACCTCCATTTATGCACCCCAATGAATCCATGATATTTCCCTTAATAAATTCTCTTTTATTAGAATTGACCACTCCTAAATTCTCTCACTTTCCTTCATATGCTCCTCACTCCTCTAAGTCACTAGGGTCGTCCTACTAAAAAAACATTCCATGTGTTCAACTTCCATCACATCCATTTTTTTGTTGGATCTTTCTCATATTAATTAGATTCACCAAATCTCCCTACCACATTGTTAATCACAACTCAAGCCACACCAACATCTCCTCTATGTGACATTATTAATTACAAGTTAACAATATTTATGGGTGTGCTTATAGGTGACACTATAAATAGATCAAGCTCAATTGAATCATAGGAAATAAGTTTTCCACATATTGTACACTTAATTCCATTACAAGTTAATGTTAGTAAAGTCCAAGAATCCAACTAAGGGCCGACAAACTATCAACTTGGAAAATTAACACATATAATAAAAGTAAATGTGCGGACAATATGACAAACACAAAGAACAAATTTATTAATTTTGAGTAATAGAGTGACCATAAGATAGCACACAAGCCTACAACCCAGCCCAAGACAAGATATACTAAGATTTTCTCGGTGTTGAAGATTAAAAGTTCTCCTAGAGTGAGCAATGATGCCTTTCAACAAGGAATATTTAATTATTGATTCTCAACCCTTCAACTTATTATCAACCACAAGAGTCGACACTTTGCCAAGAATAAATTTACTCTATTGATTAGAGGTGAACCAATCAAGATAGAATTCTCTAAATGCTCTAGTTCCAAACATGATAGTAGAAGAAAAAAAAAGTTAACTCTCAAAAGTGAAAGGGAGATTAATTTTATCACATGAAATTCATAACAAGTTAGAAATTACCCTCGGGTAGAAGTTTATAAAAAGGAATAATGAGACAGTGTTTCATTTCAAGGTGTTAGTTACATATTAATATTTAAATAATACAATATAATAAAATGCAAGAATTGATTTTAAGAACCCTACAACAAATTACAAAATAAACATAAAAGAATACAACAATTATTTTTGGTTGATGTATGATACTTAAAGAACCAAGGATTATATATGAGTATTTAGCAAAGAATTTGTAGAACACAAGGGATGTGTGTAGCCAAAGGGGAAGTGTGAATAGGTTGGGACATTATGTTTGTATCTATAACTAAGTAGAGGAATGAATTTGGAAGGAGTAGGAAAGAATTGGGAGAACAACAATCATAGGCAATAGAAATGGGAGAGGAAAAATTAAACATTAAGGATGATTTGAAGCTCAAAGGTAAAGTATGAGAAGTATGGGTATAGCCTATTGGATGGAAAAGGGATAAAAAAATATTATACAACATCTGATAATATTAAGTATCATTCATGTTATTCCCTATAGCCCTATATGTATATGTGCCACACATATGCATGTTATTCCCTATAGCCCTATATGTATCAATGCCATGCATATGCATTTACAAGGATGCAATAGATTAATCATCAACAATTTGAACATTTCTGTCAAATATTGAGCTAAATAAAGATCAGATGACATCACCATAATATTCTTATTCATGTATTTCTAAAAAGTTATTTTCTCATTCAAGATTATGTGTCTCTTAACTTGCATAATAGTTCAAATCCTTGTGAATTTTTTTTTTTAATTTATTATTTGATCATAATATACTTTTTAATATAATATGCATTTATATTTAGGAGATCTAAACCTAAAATTTTCATTAAATGTAGGGTAAATAAATATTTAAAATTTATAAATATATGTTACCAACATATTTATGATTGATAATAGTTTTGATAGATTAAGAAAGGAAGGTCCTTGGTCCCATTTACAAAAAGTATACCATATTAAAACAAAGAAAACTACAACAACAAAAAAATTAGCCTCTTGGCCAGCCCCAAACTTAGTAACAACAAAGGAACACTACAAAGCACACAAAAATAGAAAACAACCTAATAGATATAGATCCAATATTTAGTCAAGGAGTCCCTCAAATCCTCCCAATAAGTTGTCTCTAGAGCTCTTTTGGTCTTTTTCCTATTTCTTGCAATGTTCCTATTGATCACCTACAATGCCCTATTTCATTCACTATTCCTTTATCCTAGACTATCATATCGCCACACCAAACTTAACTTTTTTCATTATAATCTCAGTAATATTGACATGATCCCAAAAAATTATTTTCTATTTTCTTTAGTTTGTTTTGATACTATTTGAGGGTACATTATAGGAATTTCTATTTTTTGTTGGAAATTTTAAAATATTCCCAACCATGCATGATCCTTTCGATATCACTCTCTATTTTTGAGATCTTCAATATCAACAGTGAAAGAGTCCAAACGGACTTCTTGTTTTTAAATTTTGACAACTTCCTCTTGTTTTTCTTTTTGTTCATTCCTCTAAGACTCCTCCTGATCATCCTCATTGTTATAGTATCTTCTTCCCCAAACTTGGAATCCTCCTCTTTCCCTAAAACATAATCAATCATTTTACTCTATGAATAAATAGAAATATAGGGTTCTTCTCTTCTTCCTAATCTTCCTCATCCTCTTCCTATTGGGGAAGGTCCTACATATCATTGGAGTCAAACTCATCATTCAAAAGAGGTTGAAAAACTTCTTCATCCTCATTAAGTTCCTCATCAAAATCTATCACTATATTTTTGCATTTATGATCGGAAACATAATTTTTTATTTTGCTTACCATAGGCCTTAGCTAACCTTACAAACCTTCCAAGGCCTACATTCTCTTTCTCATTCTTATCGTATTCTTCCTCACCTTATCCCCGCTCTATCTCATCATAAATGTCAATATCCTTCACCCCCAAGGTTGTAGCAACATCTTTCTTACTAGCAACATTTTTTTCCTTTAGAGGTTTTAAAACCCTTAGTTATTAGGGTGCAATTTTTTCATTTTCTTCTCTAATTTAGGCTCCTCCTCAAGAACAATAAAATATTTTTTTTAAGGATGGTGGAGGGAGGCTAGATTATTTCCATAATTGTCTATTTATCCATAAAGGCATTTTTCTTTTTATATTTTTCTCTAAGATAAGGTTCCTAGAGTGAGGGGTGCTTAGAATTTCTATTGTACTAGGGCTTCTATGCATCAAAACCTTGCTAGGGGTATGCAGGCTACCAGTTCTCACTTGAATAGTTTTGATCGTATATTTTGGGGTACTCATAGAAGACACATTCTATAAAAGTCTATCTAGACATTGAATTTATGACCCTAGAGTTTATAATAGTGGTAAAGTTTATACTAAACTGGTACACAACTTGAATCAACCCCTAATGTAGGGGTGGGTAAGATCCATCCTCAATACATTTCTCCATTGAAGGAAATAAATAAAAAAGGAAGACTTGTTAAATTACCATGTTGAAGGTGGTCTAGAAGGGGAAAATGATAATTGTGAACAATTTTAAACCTACCTTCTAAAGCAAAGCATTCTATGATATGAAAACTTGCCATTGACAAAGGTGCTGAAGAATTCTCACAACTATGACAAGTATTACTATAAAAAATGTTTGAAATTAAATATATTAAATAATGGTATTAACTTTCATTTTAATTAAGGTTCTCCTATGATAGATATTGCTAATTACATTATTTATATGTAAAATTAAAACTTGATAGACAATAGTCTTGGGATTAAAACATTCACCATTAATTGTTTGAGGTTATTTTCATTTTTGAAAAAATGAATTTGTGTAAACATCAATTTTAAAACCTGCATGAAAAAATGATCTACATAGAATTTAATTCTAGGAAATCATTCGCCTTTATATCAAGAACTTGTGTCTCAAAAGGTGTAGTGTTGATAGACACTACTAAGAAGCTTTCTTCATTAGGATTTTTTTCCTTTAGTTAAACCATTTTACCAATTCAATGATTCAATGCAATGATGAAAGATACACCAGTTAATCATGCGATATGCATAGGCAATATGGGTGATAATGTCATGTTGATGTTGTGCTCTTGTATTGATACAATGTATAATATAACTCTCTCATTTGATACTTTTAAATGCGTTCAATGTTTCCTAAATGATAATAATGAATTGTGATTTTTCCTTCTATATAATAATATATTGTGTAATTTAAATATTTTCACATTTCAGTCCATCCATAATGGCTAGTTGGGAAGATGTTCACATAAACCCAATTAAAAAAATTAATTTGAAAAATCTCTCATATGATACTTTTATATGTGCTCAATGATTCCTAAATAAAAATTATGAATTGTGATTTGTCCTTCTATACAATATTATATTGCACAATTTAAATATTTTCACACTTTAGTCCATCCACAATGATTAGTTGAATAAAAGTTAAGATAAATTCAATTAAAAAATTTAAAATTTGAATATTGAACTAATATCCACAAATCTAAACTAAAATTATTTCTACATCACAAAATCAAACAAAAATAATAGATAATTAAAAAATTAAATTTAAATCTATAAAAAATAAATTCAAAAACATATTTCTAACTCCCACATAAAAACATTAATCATTATAGTATAGACCAATAAACCAAAAGAAAAAGTGCATGGTATGCATTTTTCCACCCCTTTATTATGATGTGTGAATAAGTAGATAGATTGAGAAATGAATATTGACATTTATTGGGTGGCCATGTTAATCCATCATGGGGGTGGGGACATGAGAAGAAGATAAGAGGACTAACCACATTCGCATTTTATGAGAGAGGAAATTAAAAATAGTTTTCTAATTTATAGTTTTCCTATATACAATAAAGAAAGAATAGAGTAGCATTGAAAATCTTAAAAATATTATTTGATATTAGAATGAAAAAATATTTAATCAACTAAATAATTAAAGATGGTCAAAAAAATTCAATATTTTAAAAATTAAAGAATAATTGACAATTTTTATTTTAGAACTTAAAAAAAAAAAAATGGTATAAAATAATAGGTTCATTGTCTAAGAAACTAGTGCATCATTCTATTGTCCATACAAATTAAGAACTAGAATGTTTCGATATGTAAAGTTTCAACTTGATAATCAAATTAACATGTTCAAATATGTACAAAAATATACTAGAGACTACTAGATAATAAAATAAGCATAAAAATATTGAATAAATAAATTTATATTATATTAAATTAAAGAAACAACTTAAAGATTGAACATGAAAATTCTTGCAAATCCCTATGCAATTGAATATTCTCAAGATACCTACAAATGCAACAAATATGGGAGAAATTGTTGGGGCTATTTAGGGACTTACCTCAATCAAACCCCCCTTTCAATATTTCTACCTCCATAGACAACCAAGTAACAAAATAACACAAAAATATGTGTCTACGCTCTTATCAAATGTGCTTTAAGGAAATAGGAGTAGTGAAAATAAAAGTCAAACAAATGTTAAAGGTGTCAATTTTGGTCTACAAGGAAAACCACCATTGTGAATAGATTTGACAACTAAGGAAGTGATTCACACCAAATATATTTTCCCAACAAATAATGGGGAACCAATATTATGATGAGATAATAGTATTTGAATAACATAGAATATTATTTGCATGAATGTAAAGCTCCTTTATGGATTTAAATGATGTGCAAGATGATTTTGAGAGCCTTAAATAGAGCAAGGGAATGTAACAATCCTATAGTGTCAATGAGAACTCTGGTAGAGTTTTTGAAAGTGATCTAAGAGGGAGAGAAATAGAGTTGAGAGATGAAAAAGAGTAGTTTTATTTATAGAGATTGAGGATTATGTTTGGATAGGAACAAAAATATTGAATGTTACTTTCTCAATCAAGTGTCTTAATAGGGTTCCTTAAATAGATGCATCAAAAACCCATATTTAGAGTTCAATGTTTTTTAGGATTCTAGTCCGTCACATGTGTGTTTTCATAGTGCAATTTCATCATGAGAAAATTATGCACAATTTTACATGTATGTTTAGAATAGATGTTACAAAAAATTTACAGCCTAAAATCTAAGTAAACTTTGACATAAAGAAAATTGCTAAGGCTTGGGCTTCAAATAAAACTTAGAATATGCTATAGGAGTTGACACTAAAGAAAATTCAAAACACAACTTAAAATTGTGAATATGCGATTCTCTATATTATATTTTTCCCTATTTTACCAGATTGACTATATTATGTGATAACTATGCTAAAGTATAATGAAATATAAAAATATTATAAAAACAATACCTAAAAGGATAGATTAAAAGACACAAATTCTCTAAGTGGAAAGGTGATTACCATAGAATAAGAAATTGTAAACCCACAACATTAGGTACCACAATCCAACAAAATTGAAATGCTAAGAAACATATAAAATCTTATTTTAGTTCAAAAATTAAAGCAATAACTAGATATTAAAAAATGGTAAGGCGAATGATATTAGCTAAAAATTAGTTAGAAGGAATAATGACGGTGATGTTGATGGCGGTGTTAACAAAACTAACTGTGAGTGAACAAATATAAAACACTCCTTTTGAAAACCAATAAATCTCACTCCAAGGTTCCTTTATAGTTAGGTCTCGACCATGTTGGACAGGTAAGGGGTCTACGTGACAAGTCAAACAAGGGGCCTTTGCTAGTAAATAAAATTTCAAATTCATATAAGCTCTAATTCAATCAATTTCAAGCTTCTAAAAATAAATATCTATTCAAAATATATCTTTTTAAATCGATTTAGAATTAGATTTAACAAATTCTCTTCATGCATGTCATGAAATTTTAGTAGATCTAATAGTAGAGTTTTCTCTTAGTAATTTCAAATTGTTTATGTGATTAAATTTAAAGAAAAGACAAAGGGGTAAGGTAATGAGAAATTAAAATGACATAGAATGAATAGACAACAACACAATTCACTTTGTTTATTAGATATAAATGGTTAGGAAAAATTAGTAAACCAATGCTATGATGATCATTTTTTGCACAAACATTCTTAGTGTTGATGAAATCTTCAAAGAAAATTAAAACACAATATTTTGAAGTCACAACAAGTCAAATTGTCATTATCATGCACTAATTTGAGACAAGACTCTATGTATATACCAAATCATTGATTTGAATAGTTTATTCAATTTAGATAAATAAAATGAATCATTTCATCACTATGATGAGAATATCATTTGATAACAAAACAAGAATAATCCTTAAAAAAATGTAGAAAAAACTAAAATTTAGTACAAAATCCATGTTGAACATTGTATCTATATTTTTCTGTAATATTAAAATTATTTTATTCTATAAAATAGTCACTAGAGGTGAAATAAATAATATTTACAACCCTCATTAGTTGTGGATCTAACAAATCTTAACTAAAACTTCAACCTAGATGATTCAACTAAATTTAGAGTGACTATCGGTTTCCACACCATCTTAGTTTTTATTGATTTATTATATTGAAATCAACTTAAATCAATGCCAAAATTCACTAATAATCTAGTAAAACATTCAATAAGGCCTTAATAGATTCGTTTAGGTCGCTTAGATAGGGACCCTTGTGGTATTTCAATTTAATTCCCTATGAAAAAGTAGAATTCTCCATATTTCCTAGTAATTATTCAAACATAATTGACTCGTCTTAAACTTCTACATCATTATTTTGGATTCCATTGACTCATCTAGGGGAAGAGCACCAGTAGCCATCATAGCTAACTTCACGCACCCACAGATCCTAAATGGTACATCGGATTTTGACTTTTTTTTTAGTTGTTTGCGTATGCGACTTAACTGTTTATAGCTATTGATCTGGCTTTTGGGTAGTAACGATGCACGTTGTGGAATCAGTTATGTGCACAAAGGTCAAAAACTACACATTTCAAAGTGTCACCCGATACCTAACTAAAGATGTTCCAGTAATCGTCAACTCAAAATCGCTAGTACTTGTTGAAAAATGTCCCAATAGTGGTGCACAAATATTCCAATAGTGGTGCACAAATGGGTCAATTATGAACAAAAAATTATAAAAAATGATCAGCTATTGGTACAAAACAAATTTATTAATGGTGTTTTCACTATGACGGCTATTGGGGGGTCAACATGACAATAAGGTGACGGTTATTGGAACTATGTTATCTATTGGTGCTCTTCCCCTATTGAATCCTCCATGACAAGATTGTAAATATGATTAAAAATATATATATATTTGACTCTTTTTTAAGGTGACCTGACTAGTGAGGAGGTTTCCCAAAATATACATGAAAGGTCCTCAATAAATTTTCCGATTTGCTAATTTTCTACTCTTTCTTTGATTTTCTTTGCATTTGTTCAACATATTGACCCTTAGATTTTCTTTACATTTATTTATCCTCATTTGCACCCATCACTTTCAGTGATTGATCCCAAAGTAGAGCAAATAAAAGGAGATGTAGGAGAGGCCACAGGATGTGGGTGAGTCGATACATATCCAACCCTCCTGTCAATTTGGTGATGCTACGTATATGGTAGTGTGATGCTACGTATGTGGTAGTGTGATGCTACGTATATGTGTGAAAGTGTGTATATGCTAGATGAAGATGTGTATTTGTAGTAGTGATATGTATATGCTATATAAAGCTACATTTTTTATTAAGAAAGCATAGCTCATAGAATAAACTATTCAATTGATAAAATTGGTAGTGTGCTAGAAGATTAGGATTTTGTTGATGCGATGATTGATATAATTATAAGCTAACTTAGTGTCATTAATCTCACGGCTCCACATAGTAGATGTGACCAAACCTAACAGAGGGTGATCACAAGATCCTAGCATTAGTGGGCCTTTGGCATGTGACCTTTATGCCTGAGATTAGGGTGAACTTAGGGATGATATTCACATTGGCTGAGAGGTGGCATAGTGAGCATAGCTCATTTCATCTCTCAATTAGAGAGATGTCGGTGACCTTGGAGGATGTTTGGCGAATACTAAGGATATCGATTGTAAGAGAGTTGGTTCTATATGATCACAACAAAGATGCTAATGACTTGCATCAAGCCTTTGGCAATGAGGATCTAGTCATTAGACATGATGGGACAATCATTTGGAGGGAGATGGTAGCATCATGCCATCCACTCCCATTAGTTCTAGAAAGTGTTATCAGGGCTACATTTTCCCTAACAAGCAGTCACATTATTTTTTGATTGGATGTGAACTCACTCTGGAGTGAATGATTATGGATGGGACTAAATTTTCCTAGGGTATGTGTTTAATAGCACACCTCTACCATTATCTTCATTGTTCCATCTACATGGGTGTCACTATAAGTTTATTAGTCGGTGTGCCACTACTCCATGTATGGGCTTACAAGCACATAGTAGTTTTGAGGCCAATCTACATTCGATTTCACAATAGAGGACAACCTTATGTTCACATGTATATCATGATCACTACTCAACCTAAGCTTGGAAATATGGAGTATTGGAGACATGTGATGGATGATATGAATAGAGTTATTTGGAGGCCATACCTAAATTGTGAAGACTAGGAGGATGACAATGCAAATCTCTCATTTTGCCTATATACTTGGTGTCTTATAGGTTGGGCATAGTGCATATTGAGAGAATTTTGTTGAATCAGGTATCCCGACAGTTTGAGCAGATACAGGGACTACTACAAGGATCAATAAAGTTTGTGTGAATAGTACAAGAGATGCACCAGTGGGACCCACCCTATCATATGATGTTTCCTTACCAAAGTTTTAAGACCTTCACCTAGTACCATGGTAACTCAAGAGGGATATAGCATATGCAAATATGACACCTAATTTTGAGGCTTGATTTGTTGCACATCTATTTCCATGGATAACAAGTCTAGTCCAGAGATACACACGATTATAGGAGATGAGGAGGACAATCCTCTAGTGAGGAGAAAACATAGGAGGAGGATTTAGGGAGAGGGTGGAGATGGGAGACAAGACATAGTAGGTGGTGTATAGGTTAGATCAAGACCACCTAAGCCACCGCAAAGATGAGGAGGGGTACCCCAACTTAGGGCATAGGGTGCCCATATCTAAGATCAGTAGGATCCATAGGTGTACTCAACAAGATTAGGGATAGGAATAGGGACAAGGACAAGTATAGGATCGGTCTATGCCCTAGAAATAGGGAGGAGGGGATGGTTAGGGAGGGACATGATGACAAGAAGGTAGCTACCCTATAGGCTCAGGTGCAGACTAGGGATGCACAAATAGGGCTATTGAAGGGCATTATCACAATGAGACATGATGAGATAGAATCTCTTAGGAGGAAACTACAAGATTTTATGGACAAGAGGGATACTACCATCCAACGATATGGTAGAGTTGAGAAGATTCTATAGTAGGAAATGTTTGCACAGTAGGGTGATGTGATAGGGAGCATGGCATTCATATTCCATTTTGTGCAGGAGACACACTACTGAAGATAGTTATATGAGTCAATGGTACCTCCAAGACAATGGGTAGGTAGTTATCACTAGAGATCCTTTAAGATGTTGATGAGGAGGGCACAAACAAATAGTCATGACCACCACCTCCACCAATAAGAGCAACAGGGTTAGTAGAAGGGGCTCCAACCCCACCACTAGGGACAGAAGGGGTAGGACCATCAAGAGCTTAGGAATCTCGATATTAGTGGGTTTAGAGGAAGGGAGAACATCATAGCTCAATTGGATCCACATGTATCAATTTTTCACATAGACACCTAGGATGATTATTTTTGGGCTCCTAGTAGCCATTATGATTTATGAAATCATTGTATCTAACACATTATATTTTTTATTATATATGAGATGAACTGATTTTTGGTGGCAACTATATGCACCTATTTCCATTTCCTATGTGTTTTCAATGGATGCACGTATGTTACTATGTGATACTATGATTTATATGATGCTAGTTATGATATAATCCTATGGTGTGATGCATGGATGCATTTATGATCTTTCTGTGGTGTTATGATTATAATCTTGTGCATTGTTTCTACATGATTTTTATGATGCATGATTCCTATATGTGCATGTGTGTTATCATGATGTGCATATGATCTATGAAATGACCCATATAGATATGTGCATACACATATGATGATCATGAGATATTTTTGTATTATGCTTATGATTCTATGATGCAATGGATGGATCCATTTATGATTTGCGTTTCTTTTTATGGAAATAGGGTAGACAACAGAGAGGGGGGGTGTATCGGTTGTCACAAAAAATCACACTACTTAAACTTATTCTCAGATATGATAATTAAACATAAAGTCATAAATCAGCAACACATCATAAACACACATAACACCAATATTTTTGTTCATGGAAAACCCTTTTAGGGGAAGAACCATGGTGGGGATACACACACAATATAGGTATACTTTGTTAGAAGTATTGCAATGGGGAATTCACATGCATTCATGATCACTGTCTAGAGCTCACTTCTCAAAATAAAAAGGCTTACTGCCCAGGGAAGGCTCACTGCCTGTACAAACAATCACGGATCACTTCCGAAAATTATGAACTAATAAATAACATCTCCTTAATCAAAAAGATGTGTGAACTAAAATTCTGAACTAAGAAGTGTGAAGAAGAAAGTTATTTTGTGCTTCAATGGAACTACATGTCAACATCTCCAAGACATGTTGTTAGGTTGACTCATATTGCGCAAAGGGAATACTATTTTATTCTCCAAAGTTTTAAAAATGGCCACTAGGAGAAAGGTTTGGTGAGGATAATGCAATAAAATTCTAAGGAGAAATGTTAAAGCATACTTCATTTTTTTTATGGGAGAAAGAACCTCATCTACATATAGGCCACTTGTATTTTGATGCATGTTTTCTTTGAATATGTGCTCAAAGCCATAGTTGGCATGTGTCCAGTATTTTAAATTATGAACTAAGAAATAGCATCTCCATAATTTTAGTGCTTGAAAACTTGTAGTTCCATTGAAGCACAAAATAACTTTCTTCTTCACACTTCTTCTATGCCTTCAAAATATGTATACATTCAGTGCACATACACACTCACACTCATCCACACACCACACTCGAATACAAAATTATTACAATTATCTATACATGACATCAACCTTGGAGAAATCATCAAGGTCGGCTCAACACTCACCACCTAATTACAAAAATACAACCACACTCAATACAATATTACATGTGGACCAAGCAATGTTGGTCAAGAGATAGCATGAACCCAAATATTTTTCCTCGAACATGTTATACCTCCAAGAATTATGTCTCGAACATCTGCAACACATTAGAAGCATCCAATCGGCCAAGAACATGAAGAACACCTATATAACAAAGAAAAACATCAATTACAAGCTCAACAATCAATGCAGACCACCAACGCAATGATCTAGAGACATCCACAAGCATCATGAATTACTGTAGCAACATCCACACCAACACAAATTACTAGAATCACCGGCATCTTCATACTGAACCTTAGGAACACTAACTGCAATGACTATCAACCTTGAAAAATCACTTGCAGACATCCAAATCACGAACCACTTGAATTGAGGACAAACACCAACATCCCAAACATACCTTCAAATTTGCAGAATAATATATTACAATGCAGAGCAATGCAGATGAAAATATTGTCACTCTATCACCACTAAACAACTGTTCAAAAACCAACCACAACATAGATACCCATAACTCAATCAAATCTCCATACGAACCTCTAAAACTTGAACTAAATCAACTATAGACAACCCTCTACAAACCCTTTAATCTGCAAACTCTAATCTTCATCATACTTACTACGTTGAACAAACTAACTCACTAAACTTCACTACATCATTCTCACAAATAGAGAAATATGTTGACATCAATGACAACACATCTCTCAAATATCTCTCAAGCACATATTTGAAACATTCTTCCAACAATCTCCCCCTTTAACATTGATGGCAACATATGATGTGAAAAAACTAACACAATCAATGATAAAGAAAGAAGAGAAAAAAAAATCAACAGCTCCCCCTTAGACCTTGCACACTACTCTTCTCCTTTTTTCATCTCTTTGCGGTTTTTTGCATGACTCTCTCCTCCTTTGAAATCAATGGCAAAGGAACATATTTACAATCAAACCACAAAATTGACTCACAAAACTGACTACTCCCCCTAAGTAGCAGCCACCAATCACCAATCTAGATCACAAGATATGACTATGAAATGCACCAGACTAATGCATACCAATGCATCTTAATTCTTATTAGGATGGAAAATCACCCCTAACATCCCTCTGAGATACTCAAAAGTATCCTTAGGCAAAGGCTTCATGAAGATGTCTGCAATTTCTTCCTTAGTAGACACATATAGTTCCAATCTGACTTCCTTCTCATTTACCTTTCTCTTAAAAAGTGAAACTTGATGGATAAATGTTTAATCTTTGAATGCAACACTGGATTCTTAGAAATGTTAATTGCACTTGAATTGTTACAGTAGATGGAAATAGGCTCATCATACACTACTTTGATATCCTTCAACATCTACTTCATCCATACCACCTGAGTATAGTTGTTTGTTGTCGCAATATACTTTGCCTCTGTAGTAGATAAAGAAATAGAATTCTAATTTTTTCTCAACCATGAAACCAATCTTTTTCAAAGAAAAATGTACCACCACTAGTACTCTTCCTGTCATACATATCTCCTGCCCAATTAGCATCAGTAAAAGAACTCAAAGTAAAATCATCATCTTTAGGATGTCACAGACCAAAATCAATTGTTCTTTTTAAATATTTGAAAATTATTTTGACGACTACAACATGGGATTCCTTAGGATCAGCTTAAAATCTAGCAACAAGACAAACTACATTCATGATATCAGGTTTGTTCTAAGTCAAATAGAGTAATCCACCAATCATATATTTGTATCTAGTCTAATTTGCCTTAGGGGAATCATCGTCTTTAGTCAACTTACATCCGATCACCATAGGAGTACCAATCGGCTTTGAATCTTCCATACCAAACTTCTTCAACAACTCTTTTACATACATGGACTGAGATATAAAGATCCCTTTTGCTGATTGTGTGATTTGCAAACCCAAAAAGATTTTCATCTCTCCAATCATAGACATTTCAAATTCATTCTGTATTTCATTTGCAAACATTTTGCACAAACTATCATTCCCTCCAAAGATAATATCATCAACAAAAACTTCAACAATCAGAATGTTATCATGATCAATCTTGAAGTACATATTACTATCAGTGGTACATTTGTTAAATCCTAGCTTCTATAGATACTTATCCAATCTAGCATACCATGTTTTTGGGTATTTCTTCAGTCCATACAAAGCTTTCTTCAATCAGCAAACCATATCTGCTTGATCAGACAATTGAAATCCATTTGGTTTCTCAATGAACGCCTCTTCTTCCAATTCACCATTCAAGAATGCTAACTTGACATCCATCTGATAGACTTTGAAATCCTTGTAAGTGGCAAAAGCAAGAAACAATCTTACAACTTTAACTCTTGCCACAGGAGCAAAAGTTTCTTCAAAATCAATTCCTTCCATTAGTAAATATCCTTTACAAACAAGTCTTGCTTTGTTTCTAACATATTCACCTTACTCATTCAATTTGTTTCGGAAGACCCATTTGGTTCCAATTACATTTTTGTCCTTTGGTCTAGGAATAAGATCCCATTTATTATTCTTTTTAATCTGCATCAATTCTTCTTCCATTGCTTTTACCCAATATTCATCTTTACTTGCTTCATTTACATCCTTAGGTTCAATCTTTGAAATCAAAAAATACTCGACTTGATCTTCAACAATTCTTCTTCTTGTTTGAACACCTTTATTTCTATCTCCTATGATCTGATTTTCATAATGATTCAATTTTACATACCTAGGATTTTTTAGGATTTTCTTGAATTTCAAAGTTCTTTCTTTAGCACTTGCACTAGTTCCTTCTCCTCGAGGCTCTAGATTCTTCAGAATGATCTAGACTTGATTCTAGGTTTGAGGTTTGCTTCCCATTGTTTGTATTGTCACTCCCATCATCTAAATCATATCCGCAAGATTTGGATTGTCTCTCATTGCTTTCATCAACCCTAACATTTGTACTCTCAACTATCTTTCTCAGTCTATTATTATAACATCGCTAGGCCTTTCTTTTGGTAGAATAATCAAGAAATATTCCTTCATCACATATATCATCAAACTTTCCTAGATCTTCATCCTTCTTGATATAACATTTACTTCCAAAAATTCTAAAATATTTAATAGTAGGAGAATGACCAAACCATAATTCATAAGGAGTCTTACCAGTATCACCTTTGATATGCACCTGATTAAGAGTGTAAACAATAGTACTCACAACTTTTCTCCAATAGACATGCAAAACATTTCCTTCCAACATCATTGTTCTGGTAGTTATTTGAATGGTTCTATTCTTCCTTTCCACAACTCCATTTTGTTGAGGGTTTCTCGAAGTAGACAATTGTCTTCTTATCCCATGTTCTTCACAAAATGTATTGAACTCACTAGAAGTGAATTCACCGCCTCTGTCGAGTCTCAAACACTTTAGCTTCAAACCTACCTCTATCTCAACCATAGCCTTGAAAATATTGAACTTGTCTAGATCCCCAGACTTCTCCCTTAAGAAAGTAACCCACGTCATTCTAGAATAATCATCAATCAACAACATGAAATATATGTCTCCCTACAAACTTTTGACTCTAGAAGGACCACAAAAATTAGTATGCACAAGATCCAATAATCCACTTGAACAATGCTTCTTACTCTTGAAAGTAACTTTGGTTTCTTTCCCTAACTAACATTCCTTGCACATATTGTTAGCAGGTTTCATCAACCTAGGAAGATCTCTCACAACCTGAGTATAACTTATCTTAACAATGTTATCAAAATTCACTTGACACATTCTTATATGCCACAACCAACTTTCATCAACCTGAGCAATCAAACATCTTTTATCATCACTATTTAAATGAAATATATTACCTTTAGTCTTTGTACCTGATGCAATCTCAATTCTGAAACTACCCAAGATTCTACACTTGCCATTCTTGAATTGAAGATCATATCCCTTGTCAACCATCTGTCCAACACTCAAGAGATTATGCTTTAGACCTTCTACATACAATATATCATCGATATTGTGCTTACCATCAAGAGAAATGGATCCCCTATGGCAGATTATACCATCTTTATCTTCACCAAACTTCACAATGTTGCCTTCATACTTTTCCAAAGTCACAAACTTACTCTTATCACCTGTCATATGGTGAGAGCATCCACTGTGAATCACCCATTTATCTTTCTCTTCAACTTGTGCAGCCAAATCTCTTTCCACATTCATATAGCTAGTAGAGTCAATAGGCATTTGATCATCTTCCTTGATAGCAATAAACACCTATTCATTATCACTTGTACCTCCCTTATCAGATTCATCATATGTCACACCTTCATTAGTAGCATAATAACATCTCTTCTAAAATCTAGGTATGTTAGGTTTTGACATAGAAACTCTTTCCGAACACCTTGAGGCAAAATAACCTAACTTATTGCAAGAAAAACATTTAAGAGGCAATTTTCCTTCATACTTACCAACTCCTTTGGGAAATCTCTTGGCAATAAGGGCTTGAAGCTCCTCAATCTCTTTCTCTTCATCTTCAATTTCCTTCCTCAGCTTCTCATATCTATACATCCCCCTTGAAGAACTTTCTCCTGGATTGTATCTCTTCTTATCCTTTCATGAAATAGTAACCTTGAATGCAGATTCTACCTTAGGAAGAGAATCACCAAACTCACTCATCTCAAAGGCTGAAAGCTTACCAATTGACATGTCCCCGGTTACCTCTGTCACAGTTCTGATCTCCTCAATAGAAACAAATTTATGCTTGTAGGATGCAGGTAAAGGTCTGAGCACTTTAGCAACAATCTCTAATTCTTCCAACTTCCCACCGGCACATCTGATATTGCACACAAGTTCATTCACCTTCTGCATGTAAGAAGTGATGTTCTCAACTTTTCTCATCTTCAACATCTCACATTTTCCCTTTAGGCTCTGCAACTTGGAAAACTTCACATAACTGTCACCTTCATACAAGGTTTCCAACTTCTTCCAGATCTCATGAACAGTCTGTAATTACATAACATTTTCCATCTCAGAGTCAGTTAGAGCACTCAACAATGATTCCTTAGCCCTAATATTGTATTCAACACTTTTGACTCATCATGAGTTGAATGACCACTCACAAGAATGGTATAATTGCTTTTAGTAATATCCCAGTAAGGTTCACCAATGCATCTCAAATGACACTCCATGTGATTCTTGCAAAGAGAGTAGTTGGTACCATCAAATCTTGGACTTTCCTTCTTGTAAGTCTCCATCCCAGATCACCTCAAGCGATTAATCTTCTTCGGAGGAACTTGCTCTGATACCAATTGATGGAAATAGGGCAGATGATTGAGAGGGGGAGAGGGGTGAATCAGTTGTCACAAAATCTCACACTATTTAAACTTATTTTCAGATTTGATAATTAAACATAAAATCATAAATCGGCAACACATCATAAACACACATAACACCAAGATTTTTGTAAGTGGAAAACCCTGTTAGGGGAAAAACCATGGTGGGGATACACCCACAATATAGGTATACTCTATTATAAGTATTACAATGGTGAATTCACATGCATTCAAGCTAACTGGCTAGAGCTCACTTCTCCAAATAAAAAGGCTTTTTGCCTAGGGAAGGCTCACTGCTTGTACAAACAATCACAGATCACTTCCATAAATTATGAACTAAGAAATAGCACCTCCTTAATGCTTGGTTCAGTTCGATTGAAGCAAAAAACAACTTTCTTCTGAACACTTCTTCTCTGCCTTCAAAAGATGTATACATTCAACGCACATACACACTCACACTCATCCACACACCACACTTGAATACAAAATTATTACAATTATTTATACATGACATCAACCTTGGAGAAATCATCAAGGTCGTCTCAACACTCACCACCTAATTACAAAAAAACAACCACACTCAATACAATATTACATGTGGACCAAGCAATGTCGGTCAAGACATAGCACAGACCCACATCTTTCACCTCAAACACGTTACATCTCCAAGAATTACGCCTCAAACATCCACAACACATTACAAGCATTCAATCGACCAAGAACACCAATGTACCGAAGAAAAACATCAATTACGAGCTCAACAATCAATGCGGACCACCAACACAAAAGGCACACGATCTAGAGACATCCACAAGCATCATGAATTACCATAGCAACATCCACACCAACACAAATTACTAGAATCACTAGTATCTTCATATCAAACCTCAAGAACACTAACTACAATGACTATCAACCTTGAAAAATCACTTGTGGGCCTCCAAACCATGAACCACTTGAATTAAGGATACACACCAATTTACCAAACATACTTCCAAATCCCCAGAATAAGATATTACAATGCGGAGCAATGCAGATCAAAATATCATCACTCTATCACCACTAAACAATTGTTCAAAAACCAACCACAACACAGATACCCATAACTCAATCAAATCTCCATGTGGACCTCTGAAACTTGAATTGAATCAAATACAGGCAATCCTCTACAAACCCTTTAATCTGTAAACTCTTATCTTCATCATACTTACTACATTGAACAAACTAACTCACTGAACTTCACTGCATCACTGTCATAGATAGAGAAATATGTTGACATCAATGACAACACATCTCTCAAATATCTCTCAAGCACATATTTGCAACATTCTTCCAATAGTTTCTCCATATGATATATGTATAGATCTATAATGCTATACTTATGATAACTGATTATGAGTTAAATTTTGTGGATATAGTATGTGATGCTATATGATATGCTTATATTATGTGCAACCTTAACATTTGGTGATGCTGGATGGTGTCTAATGCAAGAGATGCCCCTAGTATTTTTTATGTGTGAACATACTCAATCAATTGATGTGTGACTACCACAACAAGGGAGAGGGAATGATCAATTGACCATAGAGGATAGGAGTAAATATGTATTGACTAGAGATAGGGAAGTGAATGAAATCTTGTACAAATCTTAAGTGTTTATATCATCATTGATCTTATTATAGCACCTACTAGCCCTTCCCCTAAAATTCGGCTGGGGGTAAGCGGGAGGTAGATTCAATTGTGCGGGACATAGTTGGGTGGGTGGGAAATATAGGGTTAGAATTCTAGGACAATTAATATAGTTGGGTGGAAACATTGTGTAGGGTGGAAGGCCCCTACAATAAAGTAATTCTCAACTTCTTAGCGATAGAAAGGTAGTTTTTATCAATTCTATATGTAACATGCACACGGCTCATCGAGAGGGAACAATAGGGTTATACCTCCCACCCACCCAACTATCTCCTCCCAACTAGCCATAGAATAGTAGGGCCATAACCCACTTAATTAGTTAGTAAATTAATCAATAAATTAATAAACTTTCTAGAATAAGCTACAATAAGCTAGAATGAGGAATTTGAGTGGCTATCCTCCATGTGTGCGGATGGGTGGGGAGCATAAGCCCACCATGGCCCCTTAGTATAGTAGGGACCCCCACACTTGGAAATAAGGAATGATCTCTTTCTCACTAGGCTCATAGGTCCTTCATGATCATAGACAACCATGTCCTAATACAAGCCATAGTGGTACTAGAAAATAGTCCACAAGAAGCAATCTGGTGAACATGCCCCATCTTGACCACTCTAGTTCGTGGAAATCCTTAAGTAGCATAGTAAGCATGTCACCAAATATCAAATAAAAATAATGCAAATACCTAAACCAATAGCCAATCACATTTTTATGCCACAACTGCTTCATGCCATAGTTTGGATTTGGTCCCATTTCGATGGTGTCTTGATGAAGGACATATAGTGCATAGGAAAACAGGATCATTATGCATAAAAGGTCTTGTCTTTGGTTAAAAATATTAATTTGGTTAAAGTGAAATGCTACATAGGTTCATCAAAAGTATCTCAATCCATGAAATGGATGCTTTATTGTGGAGAAAAATGGCAAGCTTATTGCATATTGGCAATGCAAGCAAGATTTTATTGCAAATTGTGAGTGTAAGAAGGAAGGTAGAAAAGAAAAGTTCCTCGTAACATGTGGTGCTAAGGATTAAACTCCATTAGTAGATTGAGGATATAACCCCATTTAAAAATATGACCTGATTATAATGGGTGAAGCAAGGGTGACAAATTTTTATTCCGTATGGATGGATAAGACCCTAAAGGGATAGCAGAACAATAACAAGCCACAATGAGAAAGAGGGATTTGTTATGGTATGAAAGATGAGTTTAGTGTATGTGAGGTGGAATTTGGTGTAGAATCCTAAAGGAGAGAGGAGTGAAGTCCCTACACATGGCACCGGTTACCTAGTTTTCACCATGGTACTTGCCCAAGGTGTCACTGAAGTGGTTATTCACCATTGAACAAATTTATTTCTCTTTACCTCTTTTTTTGTATATTTGATCTTTTTTTATTTTTTTGTATTTTTAATATATTTTTTGTATATATATATATATACATATTGTAGTTTTGATATTTGTTTAATTTTTATTTTTTTGTATTTTTATATTTACAAGATTCTCTGAAGGGCTAGGTATAAAACATGCGAAGGTACATGATTTTGATAGGATATTCAAGTGTTCACCTTTGGAAGTAGATAGCTAATATGCTCCATAGCCATAAACTGCAGTGACAACATAAGGGCCTAGCAAGTTTGATCCAGAATTTGCCCTTCTTCTCATGGTCCTACTTATTTCTCAGATTTTCCTTGAGAACCAGATCGCCTACCTCAAATGTTTGAGGCTTAACTTTGTGATTGTAACTATGACATGCACACTACTGATATGATTTGAGGCGATTCAAAGCATGTTGTCAACACTCATCCAATAACTCAAGATCTTGAATCCTGGCAACTCAGTGGGCTTCATCATTGATAAGATCACACAAAGATACCCACAAGGAAGGTAACTCAACCTCAATAGGTAATATGGCTTCAAATACATAGATAAGTGAATATGGTGTGGCTTTGGTGGGAATGTAGATGCTTGTACTATATGCCCACAAGGCATGATAATTGTATATGCTAATAATAGCCAACATCATTTACTATCTTTTTAAGGATTTTTTAAATGGTTTTATCAAATGCCTCAACTTAACTATTGCGTTGGGGGTAATATGGGGTGGATAAATGATGTTGAATGTGGAAATTATCATAAATTTCATGAACATCCTAATTTTGGAAGGGGTGCCCATTATTTGTGATGATGGAGATAGGAACATCATACTGACATATAATATAATTAAGGATAAGTGTGCCAATCTATTTGTTGGTGATTTGTGTAAGGGGAACAAACTCAATCCATTTTGTGAAGTACTCAGTGGTAATGATGATGAATTTGTGGCCATTAAAAGATAGAGAGTTAATCTTACCTACAAGATCAAGTCCCCACTAACAAAAGGACCAAGGTGTCACAATTGATTGTAATTGTTGCGTTGGTGCATGTATCATGTCTCCATGTATCTAGTAATACTTGAATTTCTCGACAAACTGATATGCATCTCTCTCCATGGTGGTCCAATAATACCAATTTCTATATCAGTTTCTTGGAAAGGGTTGGACCACTAGAATGAATCGCACATATGTCTACATGTACCTCATGCAACGCGATTTAGAATTCCTCACACTCTAGACACTACAGGAGATTACCATCAAAACCTCTGCAATAAAGGGTGTCAACATTGATGACATAATGAGAGTTTTGGCAAACGAAAGTACAATTTTGACTGTTAAAAAGGTTGGGGGAAGGGTATTGTTGTGAATGTAGGTGTAGATGTCATCGTATTAAGGGGAATTGGGACCAATGATACACACAAGCTTGGATAGAGGAATCTCATATGTAGGGACCAAAAGATGTTCTACTAAGAACTCACAACGAGTTGCATTTTATGGCATATCGACAAGGGAAACAATGGTGACCATGACATTGACCACTCTATTATTATTATCTCTCGAAATCTGGTAAAAAATTATCTATGTAAAATAATTCTTGAAATTATCAACCATCTACATGTAAGGCATAATCTTGACATCTTTTATCTGATAATCATCATTTGTTTGCTAGATGACAAACTATTAATCACCAAAAACCTAAAGATCCTAAATTCTCCACTAGATT
Source organism: Cryptomeria japonica (assembly GCF_030272615.1). Classification (NCBI taxonomy): domain Eukaryota; kingdom Viridiplantae; phylum Streptophyta; class Pinopsida; order Cupressales; family Cupressaceae; genus Cryptomeria; species Cryptomeria japonica. The sequence goes on along the minus strand of NC_081411.1, from coordinate 564,775,005 downwards.
CCAATTCAAACTCCTATAGCGAGTGCCTCATATTCTGTTATATTATTTGTTCAGGGAAATGCCAACCTATAAGGTAATCATTAGAATAATAGGAGGAGACATGAGATAATACTTAAGTATTTGAAAATCTTGTTGACAATTATTGTCCCATATGAATGCAATGTTATTGTGTAGCAAATGTGTGAAAGGATGACACTTATCAGCAAGCTATACGATGAACTTGCAAATTGATTGTAACTTTCCTTGTAGTGATCTAAACTAACCGATGTTCCTTGCTAGAGGCATTTCTAAGATATCTTTAACCTTTGTTGTATAAAATTGTATGCCTTGTGACACAATGTATCCTAAGAGTTTCTTAGAGGTTACTCTAAAGACACATTTCTTGGGATTCAATTGCACCTTGTAATTCTCAAGTCAAGTGAAGATCTTGTCTAGGACATCCAAATGGCTCTCCTATATGATCGATTTACCGAAGAGGTCATCCACATAATCATCCATTATAATATTCATATTTTCATGAAAGATTATGGTCATGGCCCTTTGATATGTAGCTCCAACATTCTTGAGGCCAAAAAGACATGACATTCCAAACAAAGGTTCCCTAAGGACATGCAAAATTTATCTTATGTTGGTCTTTAGGTGTGATCATTATTTGGTTATAGCTAGAGAATCCATCCACAAGTGATAACATTGCATGTCCAGTTGTAAGATCAATTATTCGGTCCATGTTGGGCAATGGAAAGTCATTCTTAGGACAAGCTTTATTGAGATCTCTGAAATTTGTACATATCTGATGTGACCATCTATTTTTGCTACAAGTAAAAGATTTTAAACCCATTTTGGATAATCTATCAACCTGATAAATTATTAAAATCAAATAAATTTTGAAGCTCGACCTTTACCAAAAAAATTATTTGTGGATTTATCTTTCTCAACTTTTCCTTTACAAGTTTGGTGCCTGGTGCTACTATTAAATGATTCATGACAATATTAGAATCTAGACCAATCATGTCAACATATGACCATGCAAAATTGACCTGACATGTTTGGAAGAATTTGATAAAGTTGGGATGCTCATGTTTGGCAAATGATGCTACAAGGTAGGTGTTGCGAGGATTGCCTTCACTCCCAATTTTAATCACTTTTGTCTCTTCTATTAACATAGGTGATCTGTCATGATATGTTGTTAAGGAGAGAATTTCAAGCCTTCCATCCTTTGACACCTTGAAGAGGATTTCACCATCAAATATGTCCTTTCTTTTTACTTCTTCATGGTCTAAAAGTGCCACAATGCAGTTTTCACTAGAATACCTATTATTTATTTTTATATTTTTGTGACCGAAAGGATTGGCACCCTCTACAAAATAAGCCACATTGTTAAGTTCTAAGACAAATCCTTCTCTATGGTCCCTGATAGGAAGATCATCTCAAATTCCAAGTTAATCAATAATAGACTCATCATTTTGGAATGTGTCTAATTGTGGAGACCTTTACAGGTCTCAGTTTATGAGTTGGGGATGAACAAGTGGAAGGCCATTAGTTTGGTCAAAATCAAAGGTTGTGATAGTAAAGACACATGAGTCTTCAAAGATATTAATGTCATCGCTAGGGTCATTGTTGGTACTATCCTCATCAATTTTGATTGTGCAGGTAGTTTGACCATCATTACAAGAAACACAGTTAGTACTCAAGATTGTCAACTCTTGAGGTTTTGACCCTAAGCCTTGAGACATAGAGGGTTTGGAATCCTATAAATTTTTAATCCATGGTTCTTAGTGCACATGTTTAGTCTCACAAGGAGGAATGGGATTATTTCTTGGAGGTGAGTCTAGTTCTTTAAAAGCTATGGCTAATTCATAATCACTAGAAGTATAAGAGTACTATCCCATTCATTAGAATTTGTTGTTGGACAATGTTCTTTAGATTGTTTAGTGTCATTAAAAAAATTGACTATAGAACTGGATTGACCCACTTGCAATGCTACTTCTATTAAGGGTTTTGTATCAAGATCATACAATCTCAATGATGTGAACCCCAATCCTTTGGTTCTCTTCTTCTTAGGTACTAACTCAAGTTGAAGGGGTTCTGCAATGCCCCTTTTTTGTAATCCAATAAGACCTTTACCACCATATCTCATTTTTGGTAAGAATTTGAATCCCTTTCCATAATTCTCAACAGGTACCTTAACATATTAATCTAATGGTGCTTTTGTATATTTGTACAATATTTTAAAAAGGTCTTTGTCTTCCATCTCACCCCATCTATTAAATGTATTGGTATCCCATTTGATGATATCTTTGGACACATGTTGTGATGACTATGGTCTACAGTAAATATTAAGGGAATCCATAAGTTGTTTGATATGCATTGACTATTGTAGGAAATACTCTCCTATTTCTTTATCCTTGACATTAGCCTTGATCTCGGGTTGTTTGGAGGTAGAAGGTTTTAATTATGCAAGGTCAAAATTAGATGTGGATGAAATGTCTTCTCTATTGATAGGAACAACAGACTCGGGTTTAGGATGAATGTTATTGCAATAGAGGTACGAATTTGGGTTTCTTAGGATAGTATTCCCCACTCCATTATGTGGGATTTTGATACATTGATGGTATGTGGAGGGAAAGATTCACATAACATGGATCCATGGTCTACCTAGAAGGATGTTGTAAGTGAGATCAAGGTCTAAGACTTGACAAACCACATCCTTCATTGGTATCCCAACTCTGATTGGCAATGTGATTGATCCTTTTGATGAGTGCTCTTTGTCATTATAGGCTTATATTATTATCTTCTTCATTGTATTTATATCCCCTTTATAGAACTCTAGTGTAATAACAAACTTTAAATTACAAATATTTAGACCCACTCCTCCATTTATAATGACTTATTTTATGTGATGTTTATGAATGAAGGCTTCAATGTGGAGAGGCCCATTATGGGGTTGGTGAGGAGATGTATCATCTTGCTAAGAAAACATAAGGTAATGAGGTGAAGAGAGATGTCTCACCATGGCTTGAAATCAATCCCCATGTAAGTCTACAAAAACTAAAATATCTTGCAATGATTTGTCTAGGATAGCCTTGCATTAAGGGGCTATACATAAAAGCTCAAGAATGGATATGTGGGTAGGAATATTTCCAAGCTAATGAACAAGGTCATACTATTTGGATGAAGAGGTAGTTATACGAGTAGTACCTTGCAAGGTCACTTTACCCCGACAAGTTGTTACATTACGCTTATAGGTTTTATTTTTTACAACTATGGTGGAGACATGATGACCCATTTTAGTAATGTGATTGACTATATACTCATGAAAAACATTGGCATAATTGGCATTATTATTAGGAGTACTCTTGGTGACTTTTCCTTTATCATGATAAGGCAATGGATCCTTAAACACCACATATTCCTGATTGGATGAGTGACTCTCAACTTCAATTGTCTCAGTACCAATGAGATCCTCAATTAGATTCTTAAGCTTGTTGTGATTACTAATCTTATGACATATGTTACCATGGTAATAAAAATATTCATTTATCATTCCACCATGCTAATTTGATTTTAGGTTCAAATGCTCTAGCTTATGGAAATGTGATAGGATTATTGGGAACAAGCTTTTGCAACATGGATTCTTTAGGTTCACCCAAAGGTGTGAATTTTTATCGTGATTGTCCTATTGGTTTTGATGTTGGCCTTTGGGAATTGACTTGATTGTTGAATGTGCTAGGCCTTGGAAAAATCATCATAGGTTGGGTAGTCTTGACTATGTTTTCATCTACAACCCCGTCATTGATGGTGTTCTTGTTCTTAGACTAGAAACAAGATTTCTCATCAGTATTTGAGCTAGGTGCATCCTTGTTGTCCTTATAGACCTTGATAGTACCTTGCTCAAGAAGGAGTCTCTCAACAAATAACCTCTCTCCATGACTTCTTCAAAGGTGGTCAAGCATTGTGATCAAAGTTGGAACCCTATATCATGAATTAAGTTCTGAATAAACATTTGGACCATTTATTTCTATGGGATATGACAAGGACATTGACTAGACAAACTTCTCAATATTTGTAGGAAGGATGCAAAATATTCTCCATTCCTTTGCTTGGTATTACACAAGGTTATCTTGATAACTTCATGCTAAATGTTGTACAAGTGTAAGATAAATTTATCAGCTAGCTCACCAAAAGATTTGATCCTAGGAGGTAGTTATGAAAACCACTCAATGGCTTGTCCACCTAAGCTTCATGGAAAAAGACACACGAGATAAGTATCATTGTAGGCTACCTCTATGCAAGTTGTGAAGAACTCTCTAATATACTCCTTAGGATCACCTTTTCCCTTGTACTTATTACACTTAGGCACCTCAAAATTGGGAGGAAAGTATGAAATTTGTAGACTCAAATAAAAAAGGTAAGGGTGAATATCCCAAAATTGTGTAGTTCTTGAGAGGGGTTCCTAATTGCATTTTGGTCATTTCTTGTTGTAGTTCCTGCACTTGTTGTGTCAAATCCTAATTAGGGTATAAAACATTTCCTAAGGTCACCCCTATGCTTGATCCATTGAGTAGAGGAGGAGAAGGATGAATATAATTTTGGTATTGACCATTGGGCAGAGGTGGAGGAGGAACATAGTTTTGATATTGACTAACAGGTGGTTGATGCATGGGCATCCTTGTATACATATGGTCATGTTTTGGTCTTAGGTTGTTTTAATGTTTTTGGGTCAAATAAGGTCATTTAAGACCATTTGGGGTCCTTTTCATCCATTTTGGGATGTTTGAGTGCCAAGTTGTTAAAAGTAGATAATGTTGCTAAAAGTTGCCAATGTTGTCAAGCAACAAATGTAAAAGTTGTCAAATTTGTTATGTTTATTAAAAGAAGGATTAGATGGTAGTTGGAATAGTTGGGATGGATGAATTTTAGTGGAAAAAGGTGGAAAAATACACCTTCCAAGGTTGGGAAAAGGATTGAAGAAAAAAGTCAACATTTTTGGCTCATTTCTACCTTGTTTTCTATGTAAATAGTCTGAGTTTTCTCTTGTATGGATTTGTACAGATTAGTACGGCCCTAAAATAATTTTGATAACTTGAAGGATTACATTAACTTTCTTTTTCTTTTGGTTTGAGTGAATTTCATTAAATTTTGGGAAAGATGTTATAATTTTTGTGTTGATAGGCATAAACCCTACCTAGGGTTAACAATGAGTAAGAAATTGACATGACTTAACCCTCCACTATTGAAAATTCATGAAAAATGGTGGAGGGTTCTATGTTTAAATTATCTACAATATTTAAAAGTTACAGAGCCTATGGTGTTTGTTTGCATGATTTATGTTGTGACAGTCATAAAGAAACAAAGCATGGCAGACCAAATAGGGCAGTGAATGTAGGGTTTGACCTAATGAACTCATGGTTTGGGTTGAGGTTCAAGAGTACACTATCAAAAGATATGTTATGAGGTCTTGCAGATCCTTTTTCAAGTCATTTCAAATCAAATTTGTGGTACATGATCCTTAGTCCATGAAAGGGCAGGTCTCTTAACTAGTCAAGTGTTAACATGTGGTATCCTTGCAGGGTTGTATTGTGAAGACAAGAGGTGAAGCTATCCCTAAATACTAGAATTATAAAATAGGGTGTAAAAATTAATTTTGATATCATATGTAAGTGTACTAAAAGGATACTCAAACAAACCTAGTGTTAGAGGTCTAGGAATGTAGCCCTAGGCTTTTCCTTATTGTGTTGATTGAATATTGTAAGAGCACTTTGTTTGATTATGATTTTTAGTCCTTCCCTTGCATCAGTGGTAGTGGAGGAGGAACATGTTAGCCATTTGGATGAATTGATTATGTGTTGCATTGATGTTTTGTCATTGATGTCAAGACTAGTTGTTTGGATGCTTTACCGACACCCTTCTAGTCCCGGTAGATTGAGTAGTTTCTGGTCGGTTTGGATCTGGCATGATCTGGTAGGCTCCGATATGATTTGGTTAAGGAATTGTCTTATTCATGATACTCATGTTCATATTTAGTAAGTTGGTTTTGATAAGGTGATCAAATGCTATCATGTTTTCTTGGAAGCTTGGCTTGTGGTTCCAGTGAGGGTTTCATCGATAGAGATTTTGATGAAGATATTTGATGATATGCATAAGTGGTGTTGGTGTAGCTTCTGGTGGAGTTTCAGGATGTTTTTGATGATCATGTTTGAGACTCGATAGATGGAGATTATTGCTTTAGCGTGTGGACCTATATTGGGTCCCGGTTGATCTAGGTTATGGACTGGCTTAATGAAACGTGTGGATTGGACCTCTTGATGTGTTTCTGGGATGTCTTATGTGCTGGATATTGTCTGTTTGTTCTAAGGCTGACATGTTTTGTAATTATATATTTGGTTTATTGTCTAGTGGCTGACCTGATTGTTTATGGTCGAGGGTTTGTATATATAGATGTAAGATCTCATTGTAGATCAGATATAGGAATGGGATATGGATATGTAATGTGCGAATAATGTAATATCATCCAGGTAGAGGATTTTGTTAATCATTGGAGATTGAATTGGGTTTATGTAAGAGGATTTAGTCCTCTAGTATTGAGCTTAATCAGAATTGTACTTAGGAATAGGAGATACTATCTTTGCAGTTTAAACACTTCTTCTAGATTGTAGTCTAGATCTCTATGTAGTCAGTGAGGCTCCTTTTGTGATGAGTAGTGCACTCTAGGTTGTTGCTCTTCCTGCAAGTGCATGCCCCTCAATTGCAATTCACATACTTACTACATAAGTACTATCTAACTATGGGTAGACTTCCCACCATGGTTTTTCCCTTTACCGAGTTTTCCATGTATAAATTTTGGTGTCATGTGGATGGTATTTATTCTGTGATTATTTTTTATGCTTAATTGGTTTCACTACTATTATGGTATTTGGTTTAAGCATTCTGGTATTAATATTTTGGGTTTTGGTATTAAAGTTTTAATTGCTTAAGGTTTCAGTAATCTGTGACAACTGATTCACCCCCCTCTTAGTTGTCTTCTGGTTATTTGAACTATCTAACAATTGGTATTAGGGCTTTGGTCCTCTCCGCAGAAAGATTAACTGCTTGAGGAAGATCCTATGGCGTCTAACAGTTAAAGTTCATCTAGTTCATTTGGAGCTATCTTTCAGAGGGATGTTCCTAGGCTTGATGGAACAAATTATATAGTATAGAAGATTCGGATGGAGACTCATCTAAGATGTCTTGGCAAGGAGATTTGGGAGATCACACAGAATGGTGTTACACCTCATAATCTGGCATCTAGCAATCCTCCTCCAACAAACTTAGATAAAGAGCTTGAGAATGATTGCATAGCAAGAGAAGCCCTCTTGTGTGCACTTTCTAATCAGAAAATAATGGGATTGACTGACAAATCATCTGGAAAGGCTATATGGGATAAGTCGGAGACTCTTAATGAAGGTGACCCTATAGTGAAGGTTGCTAAACTTGATGGTTACCGGGTGAGATATGAAAACTTGAAGATGGAAGAAGATGAAAGGATTACTGCATTCATGGAAAGGGTAAATGAGATTGTTATGGGAATTCAATGTTGTGGTGGAACTCTGAGTGAAGATGAAATTATTTCTAAAGTTTTGAGAGCCCTACTACCGACTTACAAGATGAAGGCTACTACTATTAATGAGTTGAGAACAATGGCTAATACATCTGTCAGCAGAGATACCTTGGTTGGGAAATTATTTTCTTTTGAGCTTGAAGAATTTGGTCCTTCTGGAGTTGTGAAGACTGAACCTGCTTTTCATGCATCTGCATCAGCAACTAGTAAGAAAGATTGGAAATCTTTGTATGCAAATGAATTGGATGATATGAAGAGAGAAGATGATGAGTTTGAGCAACTTGAAGCACTATTTGCTACAAGAGTACCTAAAGGACCAGTAGGAAGTAAGTATGAAGGAAAAGCACCGTTTAAATGTTTTGCATGTAATAAGATTGGTCATTTTGCATCTAGATGTCCTAAAAGGAATTCAAGATTTGAAGAAAGAGTTAGAAGATCTTTTAAGCCTAGCCCTGGATATCAGAACAAGTATAAGTACAAGAAAAACATAGATAAATCATGCTACATAGTGGATGAGGAAGGCATTACTGATTCTGATCATGAACCGACAAAATACTATGCTAGTGGTTCTGGCAATGGGAAGGAATTGGTGTTCCTGGCTATCAAGGAAGATGTTCCGACACTGGAAGAGAATGTATATGAAGAGAAGGCACTTGCTGCTAAAATTAAAGACAACGATGAATGGGTAATTACAGTGGTTGTTCACATCATATGACTGGAGATAAAGGGAAGTTTCTATCTTTGCAAGAATTTGATGGTGGTCTGGTTAGATTTGGAGATGACAAAGCACGTATGATCAAAGGAAAAGGAACTATATCATTGGATGGTAAGAATAATACTAACAATGTTTATTATGTTGAAGGTTTAAGGCATAATATTTTGAGTGTAGGACAATTGGTGGATAAGGGATTTCAATTACAATTCAAGGATGGAAAATGCAAAATCATTACCAGATCTAGTTTGGAGATTGCAACCAATATACAGACAAAATGTAATATATTTCATTTCAATTTCGGTGAGAAGACATGTTTGATTACACAAATTGATGAGAGTTGGATATGGCATAAAAGGTTGTGTCATGTGAATTTTGATTACATTGTGAAGATTAGTTCAACTAAGGCAGTTAAAGATATACCTAAGATTATGAAGCCCTATAATCTGGTATGTAAAGAATGTCAAATGGGGAAACAAGTCAGAACCTCTTTTAGGAGTATACAAGATAAATCTAATGATGTTGTTGATCTTATTCATACTGATTTGTGTGGCCCTGTTAGAGTTTAAAGTTTTCAAGGTGATAGATATTTCGTGCTAATCATTGATGATTATTCTAGAATGAAGAGGGTTACTTTTCTAAGGGAAAAATATGAGGCATTTGAAAAGTTTAAAATCTTTAAGGCTAAAGTGGAAACTAAGACAAGATTGGAGATTGGTCAGATCATGGTGGAGAATTCACATCCGGCAAGTTTAATAACTTTTGTGAGAAGAGTGGTATAAGAAGACAATTTTCTGCTCCCCAAACACCTCAACAGAATGGAGTTGTGGAATGGAAGAAAAAAACTATCTTGGATGTTGCTAGAACAATGATGATGGAAGCTAGTCTACCTCATATCTACTAGAAAGAAGCAGTAAGCACAATGGTTTATACATTCAAAAAAGTACATATCAAAGGAGAAACTGGTAAGACACCTTATGAATAATGGTTTGGCAATACACCTACAGTTTAATATTTCAAAATCTTTGGTAGTAAATGTTATATCAGGAGAGATGATAGCATTAGAAACTTTGATCCTAGATGTGATGAAGGCATATTTCTTGGTTATTCTAATGAAAGCAAGGCATATAGATGTTACAACAAGAGATTGCAGAGAATTGTGGAAAGTGCTAATGTCAAGGTGGATGAGTTGAATAGAGGTCAAATTAGAGTTTATGAGAAGGAACCAGTGGTGGAAATGATTATATCTGAACCAGTAGCACCTTTACCAAAACAAAGTGTTGAACCAGTTACTCTAGCAGTATCAGAAAATTCTATAGTGCCTAAAGAACTGGGAAGAGGGACAAAGAGTCAGAAGACTCCTAGGTATGTGAGATTGAATCATTCAGAAGATCGGATCATTGGGGATAAGAACAATGGAGTAATGAGAAGAAGAAGACTAACAACTAATGAGGTATGTTTAATTTCACAAGTTGAACTGGTATCAGTAATTGAGGCATGTAAAGATGAATATTGGTTGAAAGCTATGGAAGAAGAATTAGATCAGATTGAGAAAAATAACACATGGACTTTGGTTCCCCGACCTAAAAATAAGAATTTTATTGGAATTAAATGGGTTTTTAGGAATAAATTGAATGAGGATGGTCAAGTTATAAGGAATAATGCTAGATTGGTTTGTAAAGGATATTCTCAGAAGGAAGGAATTCATTATGGAGAGACTTTTGCACTTGTAGCTAGGATTGAAGCTGTAAGATTATTTCTTGCCTATGTTGTCCATAAAAACTACAAGGTTTATCAGATGGATGTTAAGTGTGCATTTTTGAATGGGGATCTTGATGAGGAAGTTTATATTGAGTAACTTGATGGTTTTTCACTATCAGATGTTACAAACATGGTTTGCAGGTTAAGGAAAGCTTTATATGGATTGAAACAAGCACCTAGAGCTTGGTATGCAAGGTTGGATAAATATCTTTTGAAGCTTGGTTTTACTAAGGGTAATGCTGACAGTAATTTATATTATAAGATCATTGAAGATGATATACTGATTATTAAAGTTTTTTTTAATGACATTATTTTTGGAGGTGAAGATAAGTTATGCATGGAAATTTCTAAGAATATGGAAAAAGAATTTGAAATGTCTATGATTGGGGAAATGAATTTTTTCTTAGGTTTGTAGATTACTCAAACTAATAAAGGTATTTTCATTTGTCAAACTAAGTATGCTAGAGAATTGTTGAAGAAATTTGGTATGGGAGATTCTAAACTGGTAAGTACTCCTATGGTTACAAGTGAGAAATTGACAAGAAAAGATGTTTCTACATTGGTAAATCCTACAAGATACAAATCTATGATTGGAGGTCGGCTTTATTTGAATCAGACTAGGCCTGACATAATGAATGTTGTTTGTATTGTATCTAGATTTTATAGTGATCCTAGAGAAAATCATGAGAGTGCGATGAAAAGGATTTTTAGATGCTTACAAGGTACATCACAATATGGTTTGTGGTACCCTAAGGATGATGACTTTATTTTATGTGCATATACAGATGTTGATTCAACTGGAGATGTTGATGACCGGAAAAGTACTTTCGGTGGAGCTTTCTTTCTTGGAAAGAAGTTGGTTTCATGGATCAACAAGAAACAATCTTGTACTTTTTAATCTACTATTGAAGTTGAGTATGTTGTTGCTGCTACTAACTGTACACAAGTTTTATGGATGAAGCAAATGTTGAAGGATATAAAGGTGGATTGTAATGGACCAATAGTTATTCACTGTGATAACTCTGCTGCTATTGATATATCAAAGAATTCGGTATTTCATTCTAAGACAAAGCACATATCTATCAAGTATAACTTTTTGAAGGAAAAGGTGGAAGAAAACAAAGTTATATTGGTTTATGTGAACACTAAAGAGAAGATTGTAGATATTTTCACTAAACCTTTACCTAAAGAATCATTTGAATACTTCAAAGATAGATTGGGAGTTTCTGCCCCTCCAGTAGAGACTTGATTAATGCGGTTTGGCATCAGTCCGATATGCATTATTAGAGATATTTTTTTATTTCGACACTGATGTGGGGATGCTACTACTCAGGGGGAGTAGTCAGCTTTGTGATTCAGTGGTTTATGTTTTTGCTTTGATATTTTTGTCAAATTTCTAGTATTGATGTCAAAGGGGGAGAGATATTGATGTGAAAAAGAAAAACTTAAGGAGTTGTATATATTAGGGGGAAAGATATATGTATAATTCAAAGATTTACAGAGATATCATTCACATGGGGAGTTTGGTCTTTGTTCCAGAACTTCATTGCCATATTTTTGAGTGGGAGATTGTTAAATGTCTTCCATTGGAGGAGACTTGTTTGATATTTCTTGGTACTTAGATGTTTTTCACATCTAGTGTTGCCATCAATGCCAAAGGGAGAGATTGTTGGCCATTTGGATGAATTGATTATGTGTTACATTGATGTCAACACTAGTTGTTTGGATGCTTTACCGACATCCTTTTGGTCCTGGTAGGTTGAGTAGTTTCTGGTTGGTTTGGATCCAACATGATCCAGTAGGATCTGGTATGATTTGGTTATAGAAGTGGCTTATTCATGATACTCATGGTCATATTTAGTAAGTTGGTTTTGGTTTGGTTATCAGATACTATCTTATTTTCTTGGAAGCTTGGCTTGTGTTTCTAGTGAGGGTTTCACCGACAGAGCTTTTGATGATATGCATAAGTGGTGTTGATGCAACTTCTAGTGGAGTTTCAAGATGCTTTTGATGATCATGTTCGAGACTTGGTGGATGGAGATCATTGCTTTAGCATGTGGACCTATATTGGGTCCCAGTTGATCTAGGTTATGGACCGACTTAATGAAACGTGTGGATTGGACCTCTTGATGTGTTTTTGGGATGTCTTATGTGTTGCATATTATTTTTTTGGTCTAAGGCCGACATATTTTATAATTATGTATTTGGTTTATTGTCTAGTGACCAACCCAACTGTTTATGGTCGAGGATTTGTATATATAGATGTAAGATCTCATTGTAGATCAAATATAGGAATGGGATATGGATATGTAATGTGCAAACAATGTAATATCATTTAGGCAGAGGATTTGTTCGATCATTGGAGATCAAATTGGGTTTATGTAAGAGGATTTAGTCCTCCGGTATTGAGCTTAATCGGAACTGTACTCGGGCATAGGAGATGCTATCTTTGCAGTTCAAACACTTATTCTGGATTGTAGTCTGGATTTCTATGTAGTCAGTGAGGCTCCTTTTGTGATGAGAAGTGCGCTCTAGGCTTTTGGCCTTCCTACAAGTGAAGGCCCCTCAATTATAATTCACATACTTACTGCAGAAGTATTATCTAACTATGGGTAGGCTTCCCACTATGGTTTTTCCCTTTACCGGGTTTTCCACGTATAAATCTTCGTGTCATGTGGATGGTATTTATTCTATGATTATTGTTTATGCTTAATTGGTTTAACTGTTATTTTGGTATTTAGTTTAAGCATTCTGGTATTAAATTTTTAATTGCTTATGGTTCTGGTAATCTATGACAACTGATTCACCCCCCCCCCTCCTTGTAGTTGTCTTCCAGTTATTTGAACTGTCTAACAGAACATAGTGCTAATATTATTGGTAATTTTGGTAATTGTGGCTTGCATTTTAATCATGGGTATAACCGGTATTGAAAGTATAAGCATGTTTTTTATCATTAGCTTGACCATTTTGATGACTAGTAGAAGCATGACCATGAGCTTGACCATTGGTATTCAATTGATTGTTTCTTCAATTGATCTTGCTCTTATTGAGTATGCATTTGGGCATATTGAATATGGATGATTGGCTTCTAAAAGAGATGAGGGTGACTTAGGCAGAGGGATGGCTCTAAATCCATGTCCACTAGCACTAGCATCATTATTGTTGGTATCTTTAAGTTGAGACACATCAAAATAAAGAGGCAATTTGGCAACTTGTTTGGCAAGCATTAAGAAATAATAATGTGGGTATTGGCTTAATATGACATCAAGCATCCTATTGAATTTATGATCAACTATGTGGTCTTGAATTTCTTCTTGCAATGGAGGTTCATCTTTAGAATCATTAACATACCTTAGATTTCCAAAGGCTCTTTGGTTGAAAAACTCATCATCACCATAATAAAAATGACTCATGCTTTGAGATTCTTGAGCTTCCTAGGCTTCCCATTTAAGTTTTTGGGTTCTAGTTTCAACAATACAAAGGAAACGTTCGACCTATGCAATGGAATAGTGAGGTGACATGGGTGATAACTCAAGTGAAGCAAAATAAAAAATTCTCTATAATGTCCTAAAGTTAGACTTTGATGCTAACAAGACCAGATTAGGACTATGATATATAGCCACAACTTGACTCAAGGACATAACTCCCAAGGAGATGATCAATTATAAGGTAAGATAATCCAAATCAATAGACTAAGATGATTTCCTACTTGAAGATGATAGGTCTAAGGATAAAGACCACCTAGTGATACCAGGGTTGATACAATATTGTGAGGACAAAAGACAACTTTTGGTTGAGGAGATGACTGGAAACATGACTGAAAATGGAATAGAGGTTATGGTGAAAGTGATTGATGACTGGTCTTAAACCCTATGCAAGTAGCTGGAAAACTCAAAACCTTACTATAGTAGATACATAGGACCAAACTAACAAATACACAACAAGAAGCTATAAATACATAGGAATATAGGTCAAATACACAACATGAAGTCATATATATGTACCAAAAAGTTGCAAAATGTAAGAAGGCTAAAAATGTGTCAAATAAAAACAAAATTAGCCAACCTAGGTCTAAGCACCCAACCTGATTCAATACCTCAACAAACTAAGTCAAATGTAGCAGATTGCAAGTTTAGGACCTTTGATACCCGAAAGCTAAGAAAACCCTAATGTGAAAAGATAAACCTAATACCAATAAAGACTACCAAGTTGCCCACTTATGATCGATATTTAGTTGCTAGTAAAAAATGTAGGAAGACACCCACAAAAACATAGGGATAAGACATGGCAAATACATAGGTCTAGTGAAAGTTTGTCTAAGCTTGTTCGAAATGTCAAAATCATGACCAAATTTGAATATTTGATAATCAATATGGCAAGAAGACATAACAAACACAAAGACACTACAACTATTGATTGTTGAAGAAAAATAAGGGTATGGCCAATGCTCCTCAAAGCCCAAATGTCCATTGGTTTATCACAATAAAAGACACTCCAAACACTCTTTACAACCTAAAATTCAAAGCCTACTACAATGAAATCAAGCCCAGACTTGGTACTTCATCAACTTAAATGTGCTACACCTTAAGGGGTGTTTTACACTTATTTTTTTGAGAGAAGGACAAGTAGGGAGGCCCAAGACTAGAGGCATAACCTAATCACCCTCTTTCTAGAAGCCACAATCAGAAAACCCCATTTTTTTTTTAATCTCAACCCAAGGAAGTCCAAATAGTGAGTGTGATGCACATCCCTTTCACTCAAATCACCACAAACACTCATTCAAAAACCTCAAGAAAATGATTAGTCAAAAGGGACAAGAGTCCCACCGGGATGCCAAAATGTGTATGTTGAATTGTAACTTATTTGTAAACCCTAAAGAGATCCAACCAAATGCTATATCTACAAAGGCATGCAGACATGTAAAATAACCAAAGTTATACCTTCACATGTAAGAGAGGCTTGTCTCCATTTTTCTCTTATCCTCCACAGTCTTGTTTTTAATAACCGTTGCTCTTAGATTTGTGTTACACTTGCACAAGAGCTCAAGGAAGAATAGATGTGGTTGTGATGGGGTAAAAATACAAAGTTGTGCCAAACTTTAGACCAACTTATCAACATAAGTGAGTTTAAGTATTTCTACTAAAATTAATTTTTGTAAAACATATGGTCTATCTATATTCATTATAGCTAAGTTACCATAACTTTTCCAATTGGCAGTGTCTACTAAATGCATATTTTATAGATCTATAAATGAAATTCTTTAAAATATATATTTTTAATATTTAATTAATTTTTTATATTTTATATATTATTTTTATTAAAAGCGGGTCATCAACATTAAAATATAAGGCTGACTATCTTGTCAATGAAAAATACCAATTTTTTATTTTGTTTTGTTTTAAATGTGATGTAGAAAAGAATAGAATCAAGGTCAAGATGATATGATTCAATTCTATTTTGGATATATAATTCAAACAAAAGATGACACTAAATGGAAAGAGTTATAATTCTGTACATGCAAATGTTTAAATTTATTTTAAAATATGTTTATTAAATAGAGAAAAAATATATACATGCACTAGAGTTTCAAGTTATTAATGCACATTAAAAAAAGAAAAAGTTTACTCTATAAAGAGTGACACTCCACATAACTTCAATTTCAAGTTTTTATCAACAACTAAATGTTATAGTTTATTTTATTAAAAATTATATTGGCCCTCAATTGGTGCAGGATCACCAGGACATGTGTCCACATCATTTTGATTCATGGTTGTATTGGGGATAGAATGTGTGTGTGTGTGTGTGTGTGTTTGAAGGCCTATTGATTAGGCCTAGGCAATGTAATAAACCCTAAGGCTCCAATGTGTGTCAACTTGGTCAAAGGCCTTGTATGGGCATTCTATAGGTATTTTTTTTTGTTTAGGGGTCTACAATGTGTAGTATTCTCATCCTTAACCTTTTGTGTGAAGGCAAGATCAATTTGTAAATAGTTGTCAAAAGTTGCAATTGTTGACAAGCAACCTTTTTGCAACATTTTCAAATGTGGTTACTCCAACGGTTGGTTGCTTGCTTGTATGCATTGAGGCAATTGGAGGAGTTTCTTAGTGTGATATAAACCTAGAGGAATGTTTCCTTCCATTTAGAGAAGTTGGAGAAGTAAATTTTGAATGAAATCTTTGTCTTCAAACAAAACGGTTATTGAGTTTTTTCTCCATTTTCCTGGAATTCCAGTTCTTGCATGATTCCTAACAATTGGTGGGCATTAATTGAGCATTTGAAAATTTGTAGCAGAGGTTTACCAATCCTCTGGAGTTTATTTGACACCTTGAAACATTCGAGCTTGAAAGAAAGATAATTTTCAATCCCACTGGTCTGGTAAAACCCTTAAACCAAGGGTTTGAATGCTAATAGGGACACAAATCAACATCTCTCCATGGGATCGATCTGAAACCTAGGAGTATGTTGATTTGGAATGTATATTAACTATTCTTGGTGGTTGTGAAGATAAGAGGTATCATTTGACTATCCTAAGATGAGGCCCTAGGCTTGACATCAGTCATGTGGCAAGCCTGAGCAGTAGAAAAGGGAGATAGAAAACCTGAACAAAAGATTGGTGGATGGCCAAACTAGGAATTTGAAGGACCCTTGGGTAGGTGTAGACCCTTGGCAAGTGTCATTCTTGCATTCCTTATTGACTGGTGAAGCTTTTGAGAACTTAAACCCCAATACCAGCTAGAAGAGGCAAAATAGGGTCAGTAGGGTTTGACCATCCGTACTCAAAACCTAGATGCAGAAGTTTGGAATCTTGTAGAAGGCCCAAAAGGGTATCCAAATATCTAATTTATTTAGGGTGTTGTTTAGGTATATTGTGAGACAAATCAGGAAAAGTCCGATTGGAGGGCTAATTGCTTGTAGCCCTATTTCCTTAAGTCTAATAGGGGAAACGACACAAGAGGATAATAAACACCCATCTAAGGGGTTAGAATCTATGAAAATGCCATATAACACATGTGTGAACATTCACATAGGCCAAATTCCACCTTGTGAGTAAAGATCATGTTGCTAGGGTGTGGAGTTGTTAGGTGACTTTGGTTGAAGGGTTGGAACCTAAGGGGTAGGAGACTCCTTGTCAATTGTGAGTTGTCCTGAGGGGAGAGATCTTGGGAAGGATCTAGGGTAGACTCTAATAACCTTTGGAAGGTTAAGGACATTAGTGCATTGCGTGACACCAAGTGGAGACCCTTATTGAGCAAAAACCAAAGAAAGTGATTGAACATCCCATATCCCTCTTCATCATATTGGTATTAGAGCTATACCAAGGGTGGAATAGTGTATGTCAGACTTAAAATTTGGAGAAGAGGCTGCTACAATGCCTCCTAAGGAAATGAACCCAAAGGGCATCAAGAAGATGGTAGAGGAGTTGCTAGAAGAGAAACTCAAAGAGACCAGACAGTCCAAGGGAAATGAGAGAATTGGTGATGATGAATCAGAGGAGGAGAATGAAGAGCAGGAGGCCAGCCCTCAGAATATGGCACCTAATCAAAATATGTTTTTAGATGCTCTGAAATTAGTCAACAGGGATAATGTGGAAAGTCTACCTATCTATAGTGGTAGCCTAAATGGAGAAGAGGTGCTTGAATGGATAAAAGCACTCAGTAATCATTTTGAGTACAAAGAGGTACCAGAGGAGAAAGGAGTGATTTTGGAAAAGTCTAGACTCAAAGGGTCTGCCTTGTTGTGGTGGATAGTGCTCCAGGAAGAAAGGGTGAACATAGGTAAGAAGAAGATATCCTCTTGGGAGAGGATGAAGAACAAAATCAAAGACCAATTCCTACCAATAGACTATGAGGTTCAGATGTATAAGAAGTTGCAAAACCTTAGATAGAGGGAGTTGGATGTGAATGCATATACTAAAGAATTTCACAAGTTAAGCCTTAGGTTCAAGAAGCATGAAGAAGAGGCAGAGAAGGTGGCTAGATACCTGAATGGGTTAAGACAAAACATCCAAGCTGATATCAACATATGGCTCCAAACACTATGCACAAATGCTTTCAATTGGCATTGAGGGTGGAAGATAAGATCATAAGGAGAGGAGAACAAAATAATAGAGGAAGAGGTGGTAGAAATTTCAGAGGTAGAGGTGGCTTTGGAGGAAGGAATACTCCTTTTAAAAATGGTGACTCTAATCAACAAGAGTCCAATGGAGAGTTCAATAATAAGAATGGAGGCTTCAGAGGAGGAAGAAGACGTTTTGGTAGGGGTAGGCAAGGTAACCAAGGCAGAGGACTTGGTGTTTTCACTGGTAAATGTTACAATTGCAACCAAGGGGGTCACACTATGAGTAGATGCCTGGAGAAAGCTTCTAGCTCACATGGATCAGATAGAAGGACTCATCTTGTGCAATAAGATGATGGAAAAAGTATCAATTCACCCATGGGAAATGCAAGTCCTACCTTGGATGGAGAAAACCTTATGCTAAGGAGAATGTTGTTGAAGGTACCCCAATGCAAAGAGCCCCCACAAAGGAAGTCACTCTTCAAAACTACTTGTAAATCTCATGGTAAGGTTTGCAAATTGATTGTTGATTCTGGTTCCACAAGGAATATTGTTGCTTTAGAAATGGTAGAAAAGTTAAAACTAAAGAGGTTGCCTCATGTGAGTCCTTATAAGGTATCCTAGCTTAATAAGGGACAACATGTAGTGGTAGATGAACAAACTTGGGTAGAGTTTGAAATGGGGGACTATAAGGATAGGATCTTGTGTGATATCCTTCCTACAAATGCCTTTCACCTATTGTTAGGTCGTCCTTGGCAGTATGATGTCAAAGCACAACATGATGGTGAGAAAAATGTGTGTGTCATTACCAAGAATGGTAGGCAGTTTAGGATGGAACCTTTACCTGATCAAGGGGAAGAGAGTATTGTTACTCCACATGTCATGTTGCTTAGTGGAAAAGAGTTTTTGGAAGTCCTCAAACAAGAAGAGACCCAAGGCTATGCTTTAGTCTTACACCCAAAAGATGAGTCCAAGCAAGGCAATGGTAAGAAAGGAGAGATTCCTAGGGAAGTGAAAACCATGTTGAATAGATACAAGGGAGTTGTAGCCAAAGACATGCCTAATAACCTACCTCCTATCAAAGGAATCAATCATCAAATTGATTTGATACCCGATGTGACCTTGCCTAAAAAAACTGCCTACAAGATGACTTCTAGTCAGAATGAGGAGATAGCAAGACAAGTGCAAGATCTTTTGGATAAGGGGTTGATTAGAAATATTTTGAGCCCATGTGTTGTACCTACTATCTTGGCACCAAAGAAAGATGGAACATGGAGGATGTGCACTGATTCTAGAGCCATCAACAAGATCACAATTAGGTACTGGTTTCCTATGCCTAGGATTGAAGACCTCGTGGACTATCTTGGAGGGTCATGCTACTTTTCAAAGATTGATTTGAAGTTAGGTTACCATCAGATTAGAATCAAATTTGGTGATTAGTGGAAGACAACCTTTAAAACCATTGAAGGTTTATATGAGTGGATGGTGATGCCATTTGTCCTCACAAATGCACCTAGTACTTTTATGCACCTCATGAATGAGGTATTGGCAGAATTTATTGGAAATTTTGTTTTTGTTTATCTTGATGATATCTTGGTGTTTAGCAGGTCCAAGGAGGAGTATTTGAAGCATTTGGATCTGGTTATGAGGAAGCTTCATGAGGAGAAATTGGTAATCAATCTACATAAGTGTGAATTCATGAAAGTTGAGTTGGTGTATCTTGGCTTTGTAGTTTCAAATGGATGTTTAAAAATGGATCTTTCTAAGGTTGATGCTATTGTAAATTGGCCTACACCTAGGACAGTAGGTGAAGTTAGGAGTTTTCATGGGTTGGCTACTTTTTATAGGAATTTCATCAAGGGTTTTAGTCATATTTGTGCTCCCATCCTCGACACTATAAAAGGAGGAATCAAATGTAGGTTTTAATGGATAGAGAAAGCAACCCAAAGCTTTGAGATTTTGAAGAGGAAGGTTGCAGAACCTCCCACCTTTAAATTCCCTAGTTTTGATCAACGTTTTATAGTTGAATGTGATGCAAGAAAGCAGGCAATAGGTGCAGTGCTTAGTCAAGAAGGACATCTGATGAAATTCTTTTCAGAGAGGTTGAATGAGGCTAAGAAAAGGTATTCAACCTGTGATTTGGAGCTTTATGCCATGGTGCAAGCACTCAAGAAGTGGCACCATTACCTTCTTCCAAAAGAGTTTATTGTTTATATTGATAACTATGCATTGAGTTTTCTAAATGGGCAAGAGAAGTTGAACCAAAGACACATCAAGTGGGTTGAACAACTCCAACCTTACACCTTGACTATCAAGCACAAGAAGGGTGTGACTAATAAGGTTGCAGATGCTTTCAGCAAGAGAACCCTTATTGTTCAAGAAATTTAGTTGCAAAGTGTTGGTGTTGATTCTCTCAAGGCCATGTATAAGGAGGATCATGATTTCAAAGATGCATATGATGTATGTACTAAGTTTGCTGACACTTTTCATGTTGAGTTTTCTAATTTTATGTTGCGGGATGGGTTTCTCTTCAAGGGGCATCAGTTATTCATTCCTCAATATTCTATGAGGGAGAATATTATTAGAGAGAAACATAATGGTAGTCTTGGTGGTCATTTTGGTTTGAACAAAACCTTAGAGTAGGTATCCTGGTTTTATTTTTGGCCCAAGATGTAGGCAGAGGTAAGAATATTTGTGGAGCATTGTCCTATTTGTCAGAGGGTTAAAGGTGTTTCAACCAATTCTGGTTTGTATCAGCCTTTATTGATTCCTCCTAGGCCTTGGGAAAGCCTTAGTATGGATTTTGTACTTGGATTGCCCAAAACTCCTAGGGGGTTTGATAGTGTTTTTGTAATTTTTGATAGGTTCAGCAAGATGGCTCATTTTGTGCCATGTAAATGCACAAATGATGCATCTCATATAGAAGGTTTGTTTTTCAAAGAAGTTGTAAGGATCCATGGATTGCCTCTCAATATTGTCATTGATAGAGCCTCCAAGTTTGTTGGTCATTTTTGGAGAACTCTCTGGAAGAAATTAGGTACCAATTAGTCATTTTCATCAACATACCATCCTCAGACTGTTGGACAAACTGAAGTGGTTAATAGGTCCCTTGGCAATCTCCTTAGATACCTTACCAAGCAGCATGGACAAAGTTGGGATTTAGTAACTGGAAAAGCTCAATATGCATACAATGATTTAGTCAATAGGAGCATAGGGAGAAGTCCATTTGAGCTTGTGTATGGCCTACACCCCAGGGGAATACTTGAACTCAGAGATCTAGGAGGCATGGACAAGTGGAGTGCCCAAGGAGAATATTTTGTTGTCACCATGAAGGAGGTTCATGAACAAGTTAAAGCTTCACTTCAACAAAGTGCTGATAAATATAAACTCAAAGCAGATGTTAAGAGAAAAGATGTTCAGTTCAAATTAGGGGATTTAGTGATGGCTTATCTAAGGAAAGAAAGGTTACCTAAAGGCCAACCTTCTAAACTACTCATGAAGAAGACAAGTCCCCTCCGGGTGGCTCATAAGTTTGGCAACAATGCATATGAAGTTGAACTTCCAACAGATTTGGAATTATGTCCAATCTTCAACGTATGTGATTTGACAGCCTTCAAAGGATCTTTGCAAGATGCAACACCTGATTCATCTCTTGAGGAAGAAGATGTAGAGTGGATGAAGGATCTACCGCCTAGAAAGCCATTGTAATTGGAGTGTATTCTTGACTCCAAGGTGATCAAACAAACAAGGAAAGATGTTTACAAAGACTACCTAGTCAAATGGAAGGGGCTTCCTGAATCTGAAGCTACTTGGATGAGTGAAAGTGATGTTCTCAAGCATGGCACTACAATCAACCAGTTGGAAACTCAAGGGAATTGAGTTTTATTGTCTAGGGGAGTATGGTGCAGGAGCACCAGGACATGTGTCCACATCATTTTGATTCATGGTTGTATTGGGAATAGAATGTGTGTGTGTGTGTGTGTGTGTTTGAAGGCCTATTGATTAGGCCTAGGCAATGTAATAAGCCCTAAGGCTCCAAAGCGTGTCAACTTGGTCAAAGGCCTTGTATGGGAATTATATAGGTAGTTTTTGTTGTTTAGGGGTCTACAATGTGTAGTATGTTCATTCTTAACCTTTGGTGTGAAGGCAAGATCAATTTGTAAAAAGTTGTCAAAAGTTGCAATTGTTGACAAGCAACTTTTTTGCAACATTTTTAAATGTGGTTACTCCAATGGTTGGTTGGTTTCTTGTATGCGTTGAGGTAGTTGGAGGAGTCCTTGGCATGATATAATACTAGAGGAATGATTCCTTCTAGTTAGAGAAGTTGGAGAAGTAAATTTTGATAGAAATCTTTGTCTTCAAACAAAACGGTTATTGAGGTTTTTTTGCATTTTCCTTGAATTCCAGTTCTTGCATGATTCCTAACGATTAGTGGGCATGAATTGATACTTTTACAAGTTGTATCAGAGGTTTACCAATCCTCTGGAGTTGATTTGAGGCCTTTAAAAATTCAGGCTTGAAAGAAAGAGAATTTTCAATCCCACTAGTTTGGTAAAACCCTTAAACCAAGGGTTTGAATGTTAATAGGGGCACAAATCAACATCTCTCCATGGGTTCAATCTGAAACCTAGGAGTATGTTGATTTGGAATGTATATTAATTTTTATTTGTGGTTGTGAAGACAGGAGGTATCATTTGACTATCCTAAGATGAGGCCCTAGGATTGACATCGGTCATGTGGCAAGCCTGAGCAGTAGAAAAAGGAGATAGAAAACCTAAACAACAGATTGGTGGATGGTCAAACTAGGAATGTGAA
Organism: Cryptomeria japonica; assembly: GCF_030272615.1. Lineage (NCBI taxonomy): Eukaryota > Viridiplantae > Streptophyta > Pinopsida > Cupressales > Cupressaceae > Cryptomeria > Cryptomeria japonica. The sequence goes on along the minus strand of NC_081411.1, from coordinate 564,752,065 downwards.
GGACCCTTGGGTAGGTAAAGACCCCTAGAAAGTGTCATTCTTGCATTAATTATTGACTGATGAAGCTTTTGAGAGCTTAAACCCCAATACCGGCTAGAAGAGACAAAATAGGGTCAGTAGGGTTTGACCATCCGTACTCAAACCCAGATGTAGAATTTTGGAATCTTGTAGAAGGCCCAAAAGGGTATCCAAATATCTAATTTATCTAGAGGTTTGTTTAGGTATATTGTGAGACAAATCAGGAAAAAATTATGATTTGAGGGCTAATTGCTTGTAGCCCTATTTCCTAGGTCTAATAGGGGAAACAACACAAGAGGATAATAACCACCCATCTGAGGGGTCATAATCTATGAAAATGTCATATAACACATGTGTGAACATTCACATAGGCCAAATTCCACCTTGTGAGTAAAGATCCTGTTGCTAGGGGTGTGGGGTTGTTAGGTGACTTTGGTTGAAGGGTTGGAACCTAAGGGGAGGAGACTCCTTGTCAATTGTGAGTTGTCCTGAGTGGAGAGATCCTTGGGAAGGATCTAGGGAAGACTCTAATAACCTTGGTTAGGTTAAGGACATTGGTCCATTGGGTGACACCTAGTGGAGACCCTTATTGAGCAAAAACCAAAGAAAGTGATTGAACATCCCATATCCCTTTGCATCATCAATCAATGTTGGTCCTCAATGATGTATGATAGAATGATTTCAACAAAGTATAGGTACAATTTCTTGTAGATGTTATGGAGAATGAGGATAGAAAACCTCTTTTATAGAGATCATCCTAAAAATGGAGGGTTTAGTTTAAGAGGTAAGATTATAAATGACCAAGATCACATAGGTGAAAAAGATTCAATAGAATTTGACTGTAGGTTAAGACAAAGGGAGGAGATTAAGAGGTGATTTGACTTTAGAGAAAGCACAAAGTGAATGAAGAGACAATTGACACTTGTCACATGCATATGATTTTAGATTGTGATCCATGTGAACAAGTTGGAGGGCTAGGATTAAAGAGGAAAAAGGTAATGAATTAATTAAATAAATAAAAGAATTCATTTAATTAATAAAGGAAAGGCTAGATAAATTATTTAAATAAATAAAGTATTTATTTAATTTAGGAAGGAGAGATCTAAATAAATAATAAATATTTATTTAATTAATACAAGAATAATGTGACAAATAATTAATTAAATAATAAATAATTATTTAATTAGGTTAGGACAATTTTAGGCGTCTACAAATTTAATTTCATTCTTGAGGGTTATCAATTTTACTATGCAATTTAATTTTATTAGGCTTTTTAAAAATAAATAAAACAAGTTATGAAAACTTAAGGATTTGGAAATACTTCTGTACATAATCAAAGGATTGTTTTATTCTAGAATTTTTATTTATTTTTATCGGTAATGGGCCGAAGCCAATAAGGTGTACATACCCTACCCCCTTGTGGGATTTGAACTTATGACCTCTCTTTCAAGAGCACAAGTTCTCCACCACTAGGCCAACTCAGGTTGTACTTGTTCCATTCTAGAATTATTTTGGTCGTTTCCATTTATTTTCTGAATTACTATAAGTTTGAGGTAGGATTCTTGTCATTAAATTTTTGTGATTTATTGAATAGAAAAAATGGTCCTGGTCCCTTATATAAGAATAAAAATCAAAGATAGTCCCTTAAATAGAAAATAGGACTGAAATAACAACTATAATGATAATGGAGAATCACTGGTTAGCAAAAAAATACCAAACCAAATAGTGCAACAAAAAACACAAAAACAACTCCAATAGAGGAAAGAAGAAAGTAGCACCCCATAATGGGTAATAAGGTCTCTCTGATCCTTACACATAGCCTTCAATTATCCTCCCATGAAGAAATATTGGTATCCACCTACATATTACTCTTTTTCATTTTAGAACTAGTTTTATCTTCAAATTCATTAATTTTCCAAAATCCATGAATTGATAAAAAGAGCTTCTAGATTCAATTGTGTTTAATTTTTGCATCAATGTTTAGGATCACACTCTATGATCCATTATTGGGATGAAGTATTATTAGCACTACTTCATCCTGATGATGGATAATAGAGTGTGATCCTAAATGTTGATGCAAAAACTAACACACAATCGAATCCAAAAACTTTCTTTATAGTTTTATCTTCATAATTTTTCTTTGTATTTTTTAAGCTCCACCTACAAAATAAAAATACCAATAGCATCACATATTACCATGTCATTTTCAACTTTCAAAATCTCACTTAAAGCCTCTTCAATTGTCTACAACCTATTTTATAAAATGTTTATTTTGGTGTGCATCTCTATCCACTTTTTTAGAGTGAACCTCACATTTGTGAATATTCTTAGTAGTATCTTCGAAATTTATCATTATATTAATAGTACAATGTTCAACCTATCATCCATTGCAATCAATTTTCATTACAATTGTTGTAGTTGCAAACTTTATCCATTTTGTTGTCCTTATTAACTTCATATTCCTTAACAATCTTAATTGATACAAATCCTCATTTTTCACCATTGATGGGGAAATCATACATAAGATCCTCAAATTCAATATGGGATTAATTCCAACTCCAACTCTTCCTCAAAAGAGTCATCTTCAGTTCTTTGGAGTTATACAAAGGTATGCAGTTAGATTTCAATTTCCTTAACACTAATGTCATCATCTTGATCATCACCCCTAGTAGCTGGATTCCTCTTACCATTAACAACATTGGAATGAATCATTTTTGCAAGCCTACAAGACCTTCTCCCCATCCAACAATATTTTAATGAATTCCCTTTTCAAATTTCCATCCTACTTATCAAAGTTGTATTGAGGAACAAAGGTTGCACCAATGTTGAAGTCAATAGTAGCAAATTTAAATATTACAATTTTTAGAGGTACACCTTTAACCTTAGAAGGGTACCCAATCCATCCTCTTTTAGGAAAAACATAAATTTTTTAGGGGTATGCAAGGATATAACGTTCCTTTAAAATTTACTACTCTTAAGATTTAGAGCAAGGGCACTTAAAATAGGATCAATATTATCAATATCATCAATAAGGATGAGAGAACTTCTCTTCTATCCCTTACCTTTAGGATTAAGAACTAGAGACATATTAAGAGATCAATTAGAAATATGTATGTCATTTTTTGGGACCTTAAAGGTAGAGATATTCTTCTTGTAATGCCCCGCTAGGAACCCCGAAGGAAAACCCACAACAAGGGTGAAACAAATTTTTTTTTTTTTTTTAAGAATAAACATCATAAGTGCATTTACACAACATGCACGATAACACAAGTGGAAGACTTACACCAGAATTCCTTAAGGGTTACCAACAAAGAATTAACTTCGAGAATAATTTTCACAACATCATAAATCCACATATGCATCATTAACTCGATGATCACAAGAAGCCATAAGCAAATAAAGATTCATCATAGAAAGATTGAAATGATACAACATAATTTCCACTTCAATAAGCATTTACTAACATCATCAAGGAAACTTGATAAAAACATCCAAACATAGGATTACATTACTCTTCCAATATATATCTTCTCAATAAACATAAAGGATAGATCTCATCCAATCACAAGGTTACATAAGATCAATATTACAATTATACAATGACCACATAGGTCTACACATACCAAAAAAATCTCCAAAATATGAGATGAAGCATGAGTCACGAACCACGAAACACCTGCGAAGCCAATCCTCACATGAAGGTACAAATCCAAACATCCGATGGGAAGTGGCACTACCACTCGACCATGTAATTCCCAAATGGAATCACCCCACCGTGCTAGGAGATAGTTGAGGACCCGCAAACAAGCATAAGAATGACATGGTCGACAAAACAATACGACTCCATGACAACACAATAAGACTTCACAAGAATCTAGGTGACTCAACTTCACAAACACAAGTGAACCGACATCACAAAACACAAGTGAACCAAATGAGAGAGTGTTATCGCATAGCTTAAGATGGATACCATGATATAACCTCCATAGGTCCCGGCTCAATGTCCTAGTAACCTCCCCTAACCTTCGGTTCCAACTAAGTCTCATGCGGACCCTACCAGCCTTTCATGAAGACAAGGTGGTTGGTTTGCCATTCCAGGCCTTCTTGCATTATTATGAGCCCTGTACGAGCACTCACCTATGCACGAGGTATAATTATCTTTATTAATCTTATGATACTACCCACCTAATCAATTCATTAGATTACCAGTTATTATCTGACTTTTGTTGGATCGTAATGCCTACTATATACTTTGAAAATGGATAACAACAATATTGAAAGACTAAATGAATTCAACCATAAAACCCTAGCCTAACAACAACAAAGATCCACCATAACATATGAAGATTACCTAAGACAATGCAAATCAAATGAAATCACAAAGATTATACCATCACATGTCCAATAGGGTTTGGATCTCCATTCTTCCTATCTCCATTGATCTTGCTTGATATATTTGCTCTCAAATTTTGTGTGCACAAGAGCTCAACAAAGAACGGAAATGTGGTTGCAAGGAGGATCGCATATGAAAGATCGAATGCTAGGATGCTTGATTAGAATGTATATGTCCAAGGGCTTGATAATGAAGGAAGCATCTCCTTATATAGAAGACACTATATGAAATGGAGGGATAAGATTGAAAGGTGTAAAATATAAATGGTCGGCTATGATTAGAGGGTAGGTAGAGAAAATAATAAAATAATGAGAGGGTAGGTAGTGTATGAATTAAGAGATGAATGACATGTGTCATGGGTAGAAAAGGCTAATGAATTAATTAAATAAATAAAGATTTATTTAATTAATAGAAGAAGTGGGATCAATTAAATAAATAAGATATTTATTTAATTTAGGAAAAGGGGAATTTAAATAAATAAATAAATGTATTTATTTAAATGAGAAATAAGGCTAGAAGAGGATAAATAAATGAATTAATTAAATAAATAAAGATATTTATTTAATTAGACTGGACAATTTTAGGTGTCTACATTTTGCCCCTCTTTGAGACATTTTTAGGTACTCCTTGTTCATATTAGATACTCCTGCATGTATGAACTGGGGCATTCCTTGTTTGTGACTGTCCGATCTCCATGCAAACAGGTACAATGACTTTTTAGGTCGAACATATATCTAAATTGTCATAACCTACTTGCCATAATAAACCTCAATGATGATAACACATAAGAAGCTCTTTCACTTTCATATATTCTATCTTCCATCCCGCTTTCTTGATTGACTTCCATCATCCTTCTTGAGTCTGTGTAACCCTCTAGCACATGACTAAGTATAATGACACACCAAAAATATTTGCATTTCATGTAGTTTGCACCTGCATTACCACATATAAGCATTTCATACATACATATAGATATCACAATTGCATCACATCTTGCACACAACACATGTTAGCACATTTTACATTCTCTTCATGTCAATAATCATTTGCATTATCATATTCATCTGCATTTCATACATTTACATTCACATATGCATAACATATAAACCCAGAAAAAGAACAAAAATATTGCATTTCATCATATACATATTTGCATCACATAGAAACATACATCACATAGGTACGCATGCATATAGCTGCCGCAAGGATGAATCTCATATATATATAATTACAAGTGTCATGATACAATGATGTCAAAAATCATATGGCTACAATCACCCGAAGGTGTCATCATACAAAATGCTACAAAATTGATACATATGGAGCCCTCTAAGGCTATGATGAACTCCCTCCCTGGCCCCGATGGAGTCTGAGCCCTGGAAGGACCTACCCCAGGATCATCTCTCCTATCCCCTTTGTCTGGTGGTGGTGGAGGACCCATGACCCCACCGCTCGATTCTTGTCTCCAGTCCCTCCCTCCAATGGTCATCGTTGTTTGCGATGGTCTACGGAAGTTCATAGCTCGCTGCTTTGGTGGCATTGCTCCATAGTATAGGTCTCTCCAGTAACCTATCTCCTCCCTGGCTTGCAGAACATAAGCATAACCAGCTCCTGTGTCCTCTGCCACCTGCCTCCCTTCCCTCAGTGTCTTCTCAGCCTCTGTATAGCATTGAATAGCCCGATCCCTCTCCCGCTCTGTGTCCCTCAGCTATCTCATGAGCCTATCCCTCTCCCGCTCGAGATCCTAGATCTCATCTACCTGTCCCTGGCAAATCTCCCTCAACTCCAATAGCTCATCCTCCTCCTCTCCCCCTTGTACCTGTGGCTGCTCATGTCCCTATACCTGTGGCTGCTCCTTCCCCTATCCTCATCCCTATCCCTATCCCTGTCCTTGTACCTATCTAGGACCTTGTGATGCTGGCACCTGTAAAGGCAATCCACCTCTGCCTCTCACCACGCGATCCTGTCTCTCCTCTCCACCCTCTCTCCACGGAGCCACTCTCCTCTCTCCTATTACCCCTCGCCTCCTCCGTCGGCCTCTACCTCTGCCATCTCCATCTTCATCCTCATCACCCCCACCATCTCCATCTATCTTCTCCCCTGGGTCTGTCAGTCGTGGAAATGGATGCTTAGCCCAATAAGCAGTATAGTCTGCATCCTCTATCTCTGGCCACATATCCCAAGGCAAGGGCACCATCTCTACCAATTGCATCACTGCCTGATCATATGACAATAATGGCCCGAAGTGTGCCTGATCCCTCACTGTCCGAGCATACATCTCAAAACCTCATGGCATCCGCCGAATCCTGCCGAACTGCCTACCAACCCTGTCAACCAACTGCCTCTCCAGTACATAGTGCATCCGCCCAATCAGATATAACTCCTGAATGTGTATGGCAACTCCATGGTGTCATCCTCCCACTCCTCGCACTCTCGGTATGGTCTCCATACCACAGTGTCAATCTCATCGATGACTCGACGCCAGTACTCCAATCTCCCGATCCGCGACTGAGATGTAATCATATCATATAAATGCACAAAACTGCGCCCATGGCCCCTACCTCTAAAATGAATCAGTTAGGTAACCAACAGATGCTCATAAGCCCATACCTGCAATAATGTCACTCCACAACCCAATCCTACGAATCCATGGTATACAAACTGATGAACCTCATAGTACAAATGTGCTAGCATGAACGGTCCCCAGGCATATCTGGTATGCTGTGTCACCAGTGTCTCCAATGTGCTCCCCCAACCCACAACCAGTCCTCGTGTCGCCCTATCCGAACATAGGAACCCACTGATCACTCCTGCCAATACTGCTGGTAGTGCTAATCCTGTCCGTGTCATGGTATTCCAAGCCACGTGTCCTGCCCTCATCTCCAATCCTGGATCCTGAAACACTCATCTCAGGGAATCCCTATCTCCGTCTCGATCATAGGGTATCAACTCCCCATCAATCAATATCCTCAATATCCTGTAAACATCCTCTAAGGTGACTGTCATCTCACCCATCGACAAATGGAATGTGCAAGTCTCTGAGTGCCATCTCTCAGCTAGCGCAGTTAGCAACCCCATGTTCACCCGAAACTCAGGCACATATAAAATAAATTTCAAGCCCATAACCTCAATAGCTGCTCTATCCTCAAATGTCAGCTCCGGTCGTAGGCTCTAAGTCGATGGGAATCTCTCCCGTGACTCCAGCATTGGTAGATACTCTTGCAGTCAAGCAAATCAGCTCTATCAGTCAAAGTGGCATTCACTGTTCATCACAAAATGTTGCTTTTTATCCTAGTGCTTATATCTATTATATGGCACTCTATCCTAGTGACACTCACTGTTCATCACAAAGTGTTGTTGTTTATCATATTAGTACTCCCTGTTCATCACAAAGTGCTGCTCATATTAGTACTCCTTGTTCATCACAAAGTGCTGCTCATATTAGTACTCCCTATTCATCACAAAGTACTCTGTCTTGGTACTCCCTGTTCATCACAAAGTGCCTTGATCTATCCTATCCTAGGGCATTTGCTTGAGTGTATCCTCTTGAGTAGTTTCCTAATTGGCAACGTCACAGAGGTATATAACTTTTGACCCTGTTCTAAACTCCTCAATCACTCTAGTGAAATTCTGAATAAATTTATTTGGAACAAAATATCCAAAATTTAAACAAATCCAATGGTTCAACTCCGAGATATGGCCCCCGCATCAGGATACATTTTCTGTGACTGTCATTCTGTCACACTATGACAGTCTGCTGCTATCTTTGGAAACCCACTGGTTTAAGCCCTTCCTTGGGAACTCCACTTGATCCAACACCTTAGGAAGGTTTTCAACACACCAACCATCACTCCCCTAAGCCCTTCTAGCCTTAACATGCTTTTCCATAACAAACAAAGCCTCCTTCACTTGACTGTAACAATCAATCTGCCCCTGTGACAGCAACAGTCATAAAAACCTCTTGCATGCACGTGCCAAATCCTTCATGGAACCCTACACACACCATGGACAGGTATTATAAACCCTTGGCCTCATCCCTACCCAAAATGAGGATTGGTTATGCATCAAAACAAAAGATACTACATTTATGAAGCCACCAGTTACCCTAAGCCAAGGTTTTGGCAGATTTTATGAAAATGCAAATAACTTTGGTAAAACATAATGAAAATGAATGCCACCACCTCCAAAGTAAATTTAATTCATTCCTCTATCACCTCTAATCAATAATCTCTCAGAATACAAACATGAAATGCATCAAAACCAATGAGAGATTTGACTGTCATGTTAAAAACTCAGAAAATGAACATAAAAATATGGTTTTTATTGCTCCAAATGATTGTCTTCGACCATACACTAACCATATCTCTCAATATAATTTTTTTACATCATTTTATAGCATTTTTTTCCTACAAGACCAAACCATAACCACCCAACTACCTCTAACCACCTATTTTTGTCATTTTTGCATTTTTGACATTAAAAGTTGCTAAAAAATTGTCAAGATTGACAATTTCATTTGTCAACTTGATACTTTGGAAACTAATCATCCTTCCCAACCCAAATGGTCCTTAAATGACCTTTTTAAACATTATTACACGATTTTATTCCTCACAAACCTATTCTACCCTTCAAAACCCAATTTTAGCCCTTTCTAGGCCTAATTGCCAATTTTGACAATTTTACAACTTTTTGACCTTTCTATTACATTTCATTGCATTTATTGGCTCTAATGGCCATGATTACATTTTTTTAAGACCTTAAAGGCCTTTTTGGACTTCATTACTCATTTCTTCTCCATGAGGGCCTATCAGTGACCCTAGTGCACCTTGTCTCCATAGGTCTTCATAGGTGCTCCATAGGTGTTCCATAGGTGCTCCCGCACCATACTCCTGGGGAAAAAAGATTCAAGGTCCCCTTGAATGGATGCCTCCTCTTTCTGGTCTTCCAATTCATAGGTACTTGCTCCTTGTAGCCTACAAAAAAAATTTCCATGCTTTGGTGACTCATGGAACCTCCTCTCAAGCGAATGGTACTCAATATAAGCACCTCCAATATTGTCATCTATGCAAATGCTCAACAAACCTGTATACAAATGATTAGAAAAAACAAATATAGTATCATCATTGATTTCAATATCATCTTGTTCCATCATAGGAACCTTTTGTGCTAATATCTCAAGTGAGTCAACCCCACCATGGCTTCTCCATTCTTCCTCTATGGCTGCATATAATGCCCATAGATCAGGTTCTTCTCCTTCACCAAATTCATTCTCATTCTCATGCCATTCACCTTGGCATCTCAACTCATCATTCACCTTCAAGGCTTCCTCATTAGCCTTCTTCTTTGCTGCTATTAGCCTCTTCACAGGTCAAACTATCCTCTTTTGCACCCTCAAGTGCCAACTCTTCACTTTCCTCTCTATTTTTTCCAACCTCAACTTCATTTGTGCTTCATGGAGTTCATCTTCCTTTCTCAATTTCTCCCTCTCTTCTGCAAGTCTTCTTAACTTCTCATCAATCTTACCAAGTTCTTTCTTCAATCTACTCAAGTCTTCTTCATCTACCCTCTTCCCCTAATGCATAGATATTTTTCAATTTTTTAAAATTAATTTACTATTTTTACACATGAATAGAACAAAGAACTTGATGTTTGGTGAAAAACCTATATTCAATACAATAAAAAAAAACTAAATTCATATCAATAAAACCAAAATGTATCAAAATTATACTTGTTAGAAAACTTGGTTTGAGGGCTATCATCCTACAACTTGGTTTGTTAAGTTGATTCCATTTGTAGGTCCAACCTGAGCTTTGAATGACAAATTTCTAATGGAAATTGAAGAGGGGTGTGTGAAGGCATAGCCAAGGCCCTTCATTTGAAGATACCTTTATTAACACAATCTTACTCTTAAACATATATCTTAAATGATCAAACAAAGGAAAGTTACCATGCACCCTAGAAAACCTTTCTTTTAAGGTAAAATAATTAGATACCAACTTATATAATCTTAGGGTGATGGAAGTAAAACTCTCTCATACTCAATGTGGCCACTAACTAAAGATTCATCCTCCTCAAAGGAATCAATAAAATCCCTCACTTTGCTTCCACCTATTATTGGCACCTTTCTCCTCACCCTATTGCCTATCTTATCATAGCTTCAAAAATTGTAAATGTTATTCCCCTAACAATAACTTATCTTTTGTCATCAATAATGACATAGTGTGATGGTTAAATTATGGTGTTGTGATTTTTGCCATGAAGGTTCAAAACCTTATGCTTAGGTGTTATTGCTAAGTATGCACATGTTGGGGATGAGGTCCCCCATATGTGACCTCATCAAATTATGACACAGGTAAAAAGTGTTTACCCCTAATTAAAAAAAAAACAAACTTGTCTTTTGTCCCAAGATTTAACAAAGTGTTCAATAAGGACTTCATCAAACACCTGCATAGTCTAAAAGTAGGTTGAGATACCACCCAAGACAAAAAAATCCCTAATTTGTTCATTCTTCTATAATTTTGTGCAAGAGGAAGGCTCAACCCTAACTCTTTATTCACTACAAAAATTCACTTTTAATAATGTTTTATTTTATTAAATTTAAATTTATAAAGATAGTTAAGATTTGTGTCTATATGTAAAGGATACAAGTGTATACCTTACACTTATACTCTTTCATTTTGTGCCACTTTGTGTGGATTTTTTAAATGCACAATCCAAACACTAAACTTGGCTCATATGACACACTAAGTGGCCATAACCTTGAACTTGCCACCATATTTGCTTTATCAAACGCTAGTAATGATTGTCCAAAACCAAATGATTTATGCATTCTCACACTAGGTTACTCTAGTCCTCCTCTCCCTTGGCATGCTACAACCTAGTCCCTCCAATTTGAATTTCAAATCTCTTGCTTACCAAGTCAATTTCTCCATAATTTTGATTATTACTTCATTAGCCCATAAGCCAAAATTCTTGAGTTGAATTGGAAAATTCTATTTAAAGACATTATCTTTGGTTATTTAGGAGAAGAAATTCATCATCAAGTATTAGGATCTTGTGTATCTATATTTAAATCATTTTAGCCATGGTTACATCATTCTAGGTTATAGTCTCAATTGCATTTGCATTTGTATCAGTACTTGGTGTATGCATGCTTTTATCTTCATATGTTGGCAACAAGGCTTAATTGCTATCATGAAGTTGACAATCTTGTGTTTACCTATAACACACTCAACACAAAAGTTTGACATTTTTTGATGTGGTACAAACATAGGTAAACAAATCGGGCAAGCCCCTAAATGCATTCAACACAAATGATTGAAAATTTTCAATGTAGGTACAAGAATATGCAAGCAAATCCCATAAACAATAGTCGCAGGGGAGAAAATCACATTAGTCATATTAGGTTTCATGGGTGGCCTAGCCCCATAACTAAGTTGTAGGCATGATTATGCTCCAAAACAAAAGACTTTGAATATCTCAACCACAATTTCGCTTGTAACTCATATTTCAATACTAAATCTTTGTTTCAAGCAATTTATCATGATACACCAACCAATCAAACAAATCAATATCATTATCATATCAAAATTGAAATAAACTCTAAAACTCCATCCCTTCTCATTAACTCTAAAACTCCATCCTTTCTCGACTAATTACTTAAATATTCTATTTTAATCTCAACATTATCTTCAAAGTTTAATCCAATTAACAATTAAACAACATGAACTATTGTTATTTTTTAAGTTCAACTCTCTCTAGACTGTTTTTGATATTAAAAACTAGACTACTATAGTAGTCTATTGTTAATAGCTTGTTGAAGCTGCCTAAAAAATTAGCACCCCAATTTTACTGCTTTTTAATATTAAACCAACTAAACAATAGATTCTTTGAGGGTAATCGGTTTATTTGCTTTCGCTATATTAAAATTGGAAAATCTGCAATAGCTTTTTAAGGTGTACCATGAAAATGGGCATGTTATGAGTACTGTATCACTCTTGAATGCTAAAAGACCACGCTATCAGTGGACGACACGCTACCAAAAGTAACAGAGTTCCAAGGTAAACCTCCAGATTTCGGTCACTTTTAAGACTAAATTCCGATGGAATAAGCCCGAAATAAAATCGGTTGCCCGACAGTTTGGCACAGCTTTTGACGAGTAAAAATGATGCAATCAATGTTTATCGGACATTTACTAAATTTCTTCGGCTTATACCTGACTCTATTGCTACATAGTCTGCCCAATTACGTAACATCGATATCAATTCGCAATGCTTAGCTCTTTCTGTGCTCCAGATTGCAAGAAACCCACCAATTGGTTCTGGAGAATCCGGGGAGGTCGAAAACCAGAGGTGGGCAGGGCAGGAAGGCAAGAAAAATTAGGTAAGTTGCATTTTCGCAAAAAGTTTTTGATGAAATTCAATCAAATTATAATGGAAAAACGCAGGAGGAATCCCCGTCGCAGGCTGTATAGATTTATGAAGTCTTGTTGCCTGTCCAAGTTCCAATCCCCACAGCATTACCATAGGCATACAAAACAAGAGAACCCAGAGCAAGACCTAGAAAACACCATGGAAGAAGAGGAAGAATCAAACATTTTATGTTTACCACATGATCTGTTGATGGAATGCCTTGCACGGTTGCCCCGTTCATCAATCCAATCCTCAATGCTAGTTTCACTTGGTTTTTACAACGCACTCAAATCTCCTTCTTATTATGAGCTTCGTAGGAGCACAGGTAAATTAGAAAGCCTGCTATTTGTATTTGGGGGTGCAGGAACAGGGCTCTCATCTGCCGTTTACTGCAAAAGCAATGGTGGGTGGAAGGCTGGTTTGCTTTTCTCTGGGGACTCAATTAGAGGGAATGAATGGGTTTTGGATTACCACAGTGCTGATAACTCACTGTTATATGCACAGCCTGCCATTGTGAAGCAGCAGATCTTCATTTTGGCAGCAGTTCCCTGCCCAGCTTCAGGCAATGAGGTTTATACCATTGTGTATGATGCCTGGACAAAGTCCTTGATCAGAAGGGCACCTATGCTTTGCCCAAGGAAGAAGTTTGCTTGTTGTGTGATTGCCAATAGGATCTTTGTTGCAGGTGGTGCCCTTAGAAATGATTCTAATAGGGAGGCACTTGTTGATGCAGAGCAATACATTCCTGAGCTTGATGAATGGAAACCCATAGCAAATATGCCTAGGAAGAGGTATGGGTGTTTGGGTGCTGCTGTGAATGGGATTTTCTATGTTATTGGTGGACTCAAGTTTGGTCATATGAATGGACTATGTGTGCAACCTTATGCTTATGTGGGTTCTATGGATTCATTTGATCCAAAGACAAATACTTGGTTAAAAACCAAGGCATTGCCAATGGGTGGTTGTGTAATTGCTTGTACAGTGATTGGATCTTGTATTTATATGTTGTCAAGCCATGCAGTTGAGTTGTCTTTTTGGAAATATGCTACAGACAATGATACTTGGACTAGGATTAAGCCACCTCCTATTCCATCTCCTTTGAGGATGGACAGTTTGCTGAAGTTCAGCTGTGTATCAATTGGGGCCCTAGTGTATATTATCCAAGTAGGGGGGACCATTGATGATCTGTTGAGGAGAAGTGGCAGGAGCACAAGAGGACTGAAAGAAGGCCTAGTTCTTATTTTTGATACTAAATTGCAGGAATGGCAGCGAGGGCCTGACTTGCCTTATATAAAAAATGGAGCAGCTTGTGCAGTTGTGGAATGCTAAAAATCAAAACCTGATTTGTTCTGACTATTTATGGTTGCACATTACTGCCAACTTTGTTCATATATATGAGGTTATTGAAGGATATATCAGGTTATATAGTTTGATTTATCTTATTTAAACAATATATTTGCTAAAAACAAGAAAACTGGAATTCTGAATAAGCTATGGCGTCCTAGGGTGTGGCAGATATGTGCTTAATGGCATCATAGGGTCTGACAGATATGTGCTTAATGGCATCATAAGGTGTGGCAGATATGTGCTTAATAGCATCACAGGGTCTGACAGATATGTGCTAAAAGAATGGCAAACATGGGTCTTGGATATGTGATCCTATAATGTCCAGCAACGTATTATTATATTTCTGACAGTCAATCTATTTACAACTTATTTGAATTAGCCAATTTGAGCTTTATTACAAGCTACACAGGATGCAGCAATCCACATGCATTTTTGCCTGGCGAAATCAGAGAGGCAGGCCTGGGAAAATTAGAGCACGTTAATGAATTATCCTAGACTATGACTTGCTTCCTACTGGTGCATTATATTGTATGACTTGTAAAGGTTTCAAGGTGCTTGCTCATTTATACAATCTCTGTGTATTGTCTTATCACATATTGATCTGGTTTAACTGATCTACATTCAGGAAAAAGATGGGTTTTTCCCAAATCATTGTCTGCCTTGAGATATCAGTGGAGAAATCATTTCAAGCTCTAGGTTGAATTGAGCGGTATTGTGTGCATATATGCTCTCTGAGTAAATATCTGTTTCAGCTTTAAATGTAAAAGAAAGTTTCGCTAGCTTTATCTCCATGATGACATGGAATTGAGGTGCATTTCTTCTTGCATTTGTTAGATAAATAAATGGCATCTCGTTTATGGAAAAACATATCTTTGGTTTTTGTTAATTTTTGCTACTCTTGAAACTGATGTAATGACCAAATTTAGATCAAAAGTTCTCAAATCAGAACTGGCAAATTGGTAATGTTAAAGGCAAAGTAGACAAGAAAAAAGTGCAGTGATATGGAGCAAGTAAACATTTTTCGAGCTGATTGTATTTCATTTTGTGTTGTTGAAAATATTTAATACAATTCATGCATTTGGCTAAATGATTACACGCCTGGAGTGATCAGGTAACATGCTTTACTAATGGGAACAAAATCTTATAAACAAACAGCTCTATATCTTGTTTTTCAATTTCTTAGTTTCTAACATCCTTTGTGGTTACTTGTGTATGAACTCTACACATTATACAGTGGGTATGACACCTAATAAAAAGGTTTTATTGGAGGCAAGCTTCCCTTGTTTAATAGATATTTTGGTTACTGTGTAAGCAATCTTGTTAGGGGAAAATATATCAGAAGTTATTACTTAGTTAATGTTATAGATGTATTATTTACATAATACTTTCAATAACTTTACACACAAAAAATTATTGCAGTATCTCTGATTTTGTGAACTAACAAAATTGCAATTTCACATGGTAGTTCTAATCAGATGTCTCTTAAGGCGGTCTGGTCTGTTTGCTTTTGTTTGTTGAATAAGTAAGAGGAGTGGAACACAACTTCATTGAGTTAATTTAAAAGATGTCTGCCTCCACTTTAGAAGTGTTGTTGATTAAGAAACATGCCTTTGCTTGGATTCCATTAATTTGTGTTTATTCTTTTGTGGTTTGAAGATTGTATGATTTGCTCCAAAATCCTCTAGGAGGCCTTCATAGGACTTATTATAACTACTCTGCCCACAAGGAAGTATTAGGACCAAGAAGTATTTCCCAGTTCAGGAAAGCACCTATTGCTTGCTTCTCTATATGGAGAAAGAACAGAGAAACTAAGAAGCCCTTTCATACACTCTAAAATCCATAACGACCCAATTTCACACTGTAGAAGTTGTATAAATAAGATTCTTCTTGAAAGAAAAAGCATTGGTGAATTAAAAAGATCCAAGTGTAGAAAAATATTGATAGGATCATATAGATTGAAAATATTCCTTTGCCTCCACAACCCACTTCGAATTTGATCTTTATGGGATATTGAAAATATGGACAACCTAAATTTAGAATGTAGCACCCTCCTATACCCGCAGATGCTCCCCAACTCTTTTTAGTTCAACATGTACTTCACCACTTCTTTTGGACTATATTTAACATTCTTTCAGAGGTAAGTTCAACATGAACTCCACCACTTTTTTGGACTATATTTAACATTTTTTTCAGAGATATGATTTCTCTTATGCCATGTTGTATAAAATGGATCAGAAGTCGAAGCCCGATCATAATTCTGTTGAAAAAATGATTTAAGGCATAAATAGTACAAAATTAAGTCGTTGCACAGGGAACATCAAATGTAAATATGATATTAATGCTTCAAAATTTTACAATATATTGTGCAAATACTTATAAAACATTACATTCCGTATAGCTTTTCCACAAACTCCCTAGACTACCTAATAAAAAACTAATTACCAATCACCTTTGAACACCTCCCTCCTCTAGCTCCATCTAATAGTTCTTTATACTCAATAGTGCATGTCAGTTGGTCAGTCAATGTATATGATTATTCACAATTTTTTAACCTTTTAAGAAATATTTGTTTAAGCTACTGCATGAATAATGTATATTCTGTGCTACATTTGAATAGTGGCCACCATTTTGCTGATTTACAGCTAAAGATGATATCATTGTTTGAAATTTATTTCACAAAGACTTAAAAGATCATTCTAGCTAAGGATGATGATACAAGTAGACTTAATCATAAGAACATCAGAGAGTAGACATCAAGTTTCCACAATCCATGAGATAAATCTTCAGTGTTTCATGAAAGATTTAATAATATTCTAATTTCTGCATGCTTTCTATTTGTTATTCTGATGATAGACACAGAGTGTGATCCGAAACATTGATGAAATAAATTCATACACAATTTAATCCGGAAACACTGAAGATTTACAGCTAAAGATGATATCATTGTGTGAAATTTCTTTCACAAAGACTTCAAAGATCACTCTAGCTAAGGATGATGATACAAGTAGACTTAATCATAAGAACATCAGAGAGTAGACATCAAGTTTCCACAATCCATGAGATAAATCTTCAGTGTTTCATGAAAGATTTAATAATATTCTAATTTTTGCATGCTTTCTATTTGTTATTCTGATGATAGATCACAGAATGTGATCCGAAACATTGATGAAATAAATTCATACACAATTTAATCTGAAAACTGTGAAGATTTAACATCAGAGAAATTACTTTCATTTAAATTGACAAGTCAGAAAAGTTTTTGAAATTTTAAGTAACAATAAAAAAGATTAGAACATACTTGTACAATCTACCTGTTAAAACTGGTTAACACTTAAACTGGAAGCACAATCTACCAATTTAAATGGGGACAAATGCCGTTTGGTCTCGGTTTAAAATATCAGGAGTCGCCTTCCAATTTTGTTCATGGGAATGATAATAAAGTTTCTTGGCTTCTTTCCAATTTGACTAAGGTATTAAAAGAATATATTAAGGCATATATGCTTTGACAGATTCCTTACATTGGCCCAGTATACCTCGTTGCTCTCAGAGGGAGGCAAAAGTCATCATAAGGTTTTGTCATCATCGTAATTTGTTTTCTTTGTCATCATAGGGTTTCATATTCTTCAACGACATAATAGTGAAGATTGTGTACCTTGTACTTTTTTTCTATCATTTTAGGTATATTTTGATTTGCCTGTCTATAATATAAGATTTTATAACTAGTAATATTTCAATTTGATTTATAATATTATATTTATAATTTTAATTTAGATTTTAGAGTCGTGAAATTAAATTCAAATTAATTTTGTGATTTGTAAGAATGAATTTATGTTTTCATTTTAAATTTTAGAGTTTGAGTTGAGATATTTCTCTTCATTTGATTATTATGAATCAATTTAGTGAAATAGTTGAATTGTACATTAAATTGTTGATTTAAGGACAAACCCTAATTCATTTGAAGTATTTAGCAAATACATTTTTAACATAGATCTAACACCCAACAAGAAAACTCTATTATCCATTGAATTATTTTTGGAGTATTGAGTTTTGTATAGCATATTAGACATACAACATAATTGATTGTTGCCTTCATTCATTGTACCAAGCCATTAAATTGGTATTCAAGAGTTTGACAAAAAAGAAAAATATTTCCAATTTATAAACTTTTTTGTAGACGTCAAAGTTTTATGCAAGATATAGGGATTAAGAAGGGCATTTTGTAATGAGAATCAGAAAAAGTCATGTTAGCAATTTATAGTTTGGATCTATGAGCTTGGGTCATATATATAATTGTGCGATACATTTCACAATTGCATGAATCACTTCTGTAATTATAACTCTCATTATTAGATTTTTTTTAAATTGATTTGGATGTATTTGAAGGATAAGCACTACTTTTTTATACATGAGTGAATCAATTAAAAACATCTAAGAAATCGATTTAACACTAATCTAAGAGCTAAATGTCCTTATTTATTTTTTTGCATATATTTTAGACAATTAGTTGTTTGAGGTCTTATTTATAGATTAATTTTTATCAATAATAGTTGATTGACTTTGTCTAAAGCTTGATTTAAGATCACATTTATTTTTCTTACAACTTGTAAAGGATTAAAACTTTCCTTAAGAGTATAAAAAATGTAGTTAATCAAGCACAAATCAACCTATAGATTAAATGATGGTAGTTGTGAATGAAAAATTTGATGATTGTAACGAAATGTTTAGGAAAGAAAATGCAAAGAACAATAATGCAATTTATTTGTAAATCTAATGGTGGATAGTTTTGATGTAATGTTGGCACTTGGATATTTCAAAGTTGGAAAGAGGTCTTTTATTCTAGTGAAGTGGTTCTAGACTTGTATTGAATCCATGCTCTATTTGGGATCAAGACTGTGAATATGTGTCAAGTCCGGGGTCACATATTTCTCCTCCAAGTTCAATCTTGAACTTGTACAATGTGAAATTTTGCTTCATTGTTTGCCTAGATAATCTTCTTGTACTTTGTTTTATTTAAAAAGTTATTTGATAATTGGTAGTATTTAGAAATACCCAAGAAGGGTGGTTGTTATGTTGGAAAGGAGATGGGTTCTCCAATGGCAACCACACAAAAATTTGTAAAAAAGTTCAAAGGAAATAAGCAAGGGCCCTCAATTGAATAACAAAGATCAGTTACTCTTTATAGGGAACCAAATCCAAATATTTCGTTGTTGATTATTTTTCTAATGCTCTAGAATGAAAGAAAAATTGTGAACTCTAGATGATGTTAGCATGAACACATTAAATGTTATGAATTATCAGCACACAACATCACATTTCAAAAAATGCGTATTTAGTAAAATAAAGGACGTCAATTGATTAAATTTGAATTTTGTATTTCAGAAAGGAAATTGTCAAGTTTGTAATTGTGGGGTTCAACCCTATGACTACAAAAATGACTTTAGATTTGCAAATAGTAAAGTCTAGGCAAATAATTGTTAAACACAAATAGTTACAGAACTAAGTGACATAAGTGAAAAGCTAAGGTGAATGTATTGGAATATGTGGTATAAAGATAATACAAAGGTTAAATATGTGAAAATGTATGTGTAATTGGAATGTGTGGTATAAAACCAATAGAAAGGTTAAATATGCAAAAATGTATGTGCACAAAGATGGGTGAATATTAGAGGAATAAGTTCAACTTCATAGAAAAATGTGTCATGTATTGGTATGTACATGTATAGAAACATTTTTCCAAAACACACAAAAGACTAATTAAAAAATGATACAAATATACAATTTTTATCATTACACAATTATATATATAAAAATCAACAAATTTAAAAACACAATTTATAATCATAAATAAATTTCATTTCACATTTACAATCTTTTCATAGTTTTATTCTATTAATTTAAAAAATCAATAACTATAATTTTGAAAAAGCTACCTTGTGATTCCTTCCATACCTCTATAAACTTGCCATGTTATTTCCACTTGACCATCTGCCAAGTAGTGTGAACAGATGATAAATATGGGAGTGAATTGTCATCCACTTAGATTAGGGATATGATACCAAGTTAAAGTCAAGGCTTGCAATCATTTACCAAAATTAATATATATTATATAATATCCATCTAAATCTTCATTGTATGCACACACTATCATTATCTTTGAAACTCTTTTGGTATGACTCAAATAATTATTTTGGTATAAGAAAATACAGCGTGGGATTGGGCACCCACAAAAAGAAATCATTGCTTTCAAAATTAAAAGAATAAACATGATTATTGTGCATGATTAGTTCCCAACATACAAATCTTTGTTTGAAAATTAAGAAAAGATTACACGACAATCTATCCATTCTCATTTATAAAAATAATATATTAAGTTAGATGTACATGTTGAGGGATTCAAACTAAGAAAATAAGAGGCAAATATAGAATCTAGAGATCATGGTCAACATTATTTAGCAAGTTCATTATTTAGCAAGTTCTTATTGTATAACACATGCATATATGACTAAACTTTGATAGATTGATCTGAACTAGAGATGATATGAAAAGATTAGAGAAAAATGGGAATATAAAAAATAGAATAAGCCAATAAGTTCAGTGGATTTTATAAATTACATAGTTAAAGTAAAAAATATGAGATTATGTTGATCTATGTTTTATAATTTATGTGTTGTAAATTTAAAATACTAAATAAAGGAATGTGCATTTTAAATGAAGCTGTAATTTTTAAAGATTTGTAAGAATTTTTTGCAACTCTCTCCTACTTAGCTTCATGTTTGCAAGCTACTTCCACTACCTAGCTTCCTTTCAGTTGCATCAAAGCCTAGGCAGTTTTGGTCGAGCTATTGTTGGGTTGAAGGGTTTTTTATACCAGTCTTTGTTTTAGTGGGAGCTTTGCAAGACAAACTTTTGTAATCCTATTGCATGTTTAAGATGGAAAGCATATTCGAAAGAATAGAGATGGATAAATTCAATGGAGGATATGCTCATAGATAGAGATCTATGGGTTATAATATTTGTGACTAAACCTCAAACAACAACTCAAGATGTATGGGATACAATGGATCATAAAGCCAAGGGTCTGATAAGACTCTGCCTGGCTGACTTTGTGCTTCTAAATGTCCATGAAGAGAAGACTATAGATAAGTTTTGAAGGAATCTTGGTGATATTTATTAGGGTAAATCCTTGCTAAATAAGTTTTTCCTAAAAATAAGTTGTATTCTTTGATGATGGTGGAAGGAGGATTCATTGTGGATCATATGAATGCATTCAATATGTTGGTTTCCTAACTGATCTATGTTGTTATAAAGATTGATGAACAAGAAAAGTGCATGCTTATGTTATTTTCTTTGTCGGGCTCCTAAGATCACCTTGTGATGGCCATTGGAAGTACAATATAACCACTTTCAAGATAGATAATCTGGTTGCTCTGTTGTTATCTAAAGAGATGTAGAGGAAATCTTCTGAGATGGCTAAGGAGGCCCTAGTTGCTCATGGTAGAACGATGGAGAAAGGGAAGAAGAAGGACAATAAAGACAAATCTAAGTCTCTAGGGAGATCTAAGTCTACTATTAAAAAATTCAAGGCAAAATGTTGGAACTAAATAAATCTGGCGATTTCTAAAAAAAATGTAAAGAGGAGAAGAAAAATAGAAACAAGAAAGCCTCTAATTTTGATTCTAATAAATCCTCTTAGGATGCCTATGATTCTTTTGTCACAAACATGGCAACACATAATTCCGAAGATGTGTGTTTTATTGATTCATGTGCCTCTTTCCACAAGACCTCTCATAGAGGTTGGCTCTCAAGATATGAGGAATATTATGGTGGGAAGGTGTATCTAGGTGATGACTCTCACCTAGTCAAGATTTGATTCCCTAATGGTAGAGTAAAGGGGATTGATGGTATCATACATATCCTTGGTTTGGCATAGAACCTACTTTTAGTGAGCAAGCTAAGTGATGTGGGCGTGCAAGTTATTTTCTCAAGTGGTGGATGCAAGATGACTAGAGGTTATATGGTGCTTGCTAAGGGTGTCTAGATTGGCTCTATATAATCTAGATGCATGCATGGTTCATCGTAACAATGTAATGCCCCGCCAGGAACCCTGAAGGAAAACCCACAACAAAAGTGAAACAATTTTTTTTTTTAAAGTATAAACATAATAGGTGCATTAAACACAAAATGCAAGATAACACAAGCGGAAGACTTACACCATAATTCCTTAAAGGTTACCAATGAAGAATTAAAACCAAAAGATAAATTCCACAATTAAGGTTAATCCAATAATCCATCATTAACTCAATGATCACAAGAAGCCGTAAGCAATACAAATTACACCATTGAAAGATTGAAAGGATACAATATAATTTCTCTTCAATAAGCATGTACACATAACATAAAGGAAACTGATAAATAACATCCCAATCTTAGGATTACATTGTTCTTCCAATACATGGCTTCTCAATATACATATAAAGATACAACTTAACCAAATACAAGGTTACATAAGATCGTGATACAATGACCACATAGGTCTCCAAATAACAATAATCTCCAAACATGAGATAAGCACGAGCCACGAACCATAGAAAACACCTGCAAAGCCAATCCTCGCATGAAGGTACGAACAAGAACATTCGATGAGAAGTGGCACTACCACCCGACCATGTAATTCCCAAAATGGAATCACCCCACCATGCTAGGAGCAGAGAGTTTTTTAGTGGCGAATCTTCGCCAATTGGCGAATTCCACACGAATAGTGAGGGGCACAATCGTGTTCAAATCGCCCATAATTTTGAAGAACAATGTAAATATTTGTAATCTAGTTTCACCATTGACCACACACCGTCGACGTGCATGCCCGTAATATTCGCCTGGAATCACTCGGATGTGGGTATTAGATCACCTTTGCTATTCGCTAGCAATAGTAAAACAACCACGTACCCAGGACCTAATTCGCCAATGGTAAATTAAATGTTCATTGCACGCATCGGCCAAATTTGCCAATATCAATTAAAACATTATAAGCATTCGAGGACCCATTTCGCCTCGCTTAAATTAAATGTTCATTGCACGCCCGCACAATTTGCCAAAAATGCAATTAAATTAAATGTTTATTCGCAATTGTGATGCCCGGGCCTCACGCAATTCACCAAAAATGCAATCATGGATTGCTATAAATACACTATTTCTTACACTCTTTCTTAGAATTTGTTCGTGTCTGATTAGTAAATTGGGAGCTCTCGAGTCTCGATTTGCATTCTGCAAATTGAGTTGGAAAGTTGAAGTTCATTGTAGGGCGAAGGGCCAGAGTTACAATCCTGCAACACAGGCCCAGGTATTCATTCCTAATTCCTGATTCAGAGAATTGAGAAGGCATAAAGGTGAGTAATCATTTCTTCATACTTGATAGTATTAGTTTTAACTTTTAATTCGTAGTGAGAGGTCAAGACTCAAGATGTCATAGTCAGACATGGGTGAGACTCCTTAGGGTGGTGAAGGGATTGAAATGTCACACAAGGGTGAGACTGAGACTCCTCAGGGTGGTGAAGGATTGGGCTGTCATACAAGGGTAAGACTCCTCAGGGCGGTGAAACTGAAGGACAATATTGGGAGGCCATCAAAATGCCCAAAACTTAAACTTAAAGATAGTACCATAAAGTCTTTTTTTGGAATTGGGAAAGTTTCAGGTCCATCAACTTCTGCAGTTGTAGAACCCATTCACTGTAGCTCACCACCACCACAAGGTGGGATTGTCATTGAGTTAAATGCATCAAATGAGGATGACAATACCGACACGACAAAAGATGTTCTAAGGGATACACACAATGAGATAATTCACTCGGATGCAAATGCTAGTACTAAAGATGATGTTGGTAGGAAGAAAAGAAAAAGGAAAGTAAAACTGGGGTGAGAGTGGGAGATGACAAGGAGTTTTAAGATTGATTGGGTAGAAAAGTACCCATTCATTGAACCGGTCCCAAACAATGATGAACAACCAACAAAATGCAGGTGTAAGATTTATAGCTAGAAAACTAAAAGAGAGAAGAAGATGCAGCTAAAGCTTGATACCATACAAAAGCATATTGGTAAGGTTTATGAAAAACATATCATAGATGGAAAGGAAACACGAGTAGTAAGATGGAAATCAAAGGAAGAATGTGTTCATGTTAAGTATGCCACGGAATATGAAGAGCATAACCCCAAAATGACACTGATTCGTAATAGTGGATTTGGAAATACAATCAAGGCTGGGCTTGAACATGCAGTGAAAGATGCAAACCTGACAAAGATTGTTCAGATGAGTGTTGTTTTTCATATTATGTCGAGAGGGCGTCCTATGAAAGATTTCCTAGAATTTAGTAATTTATTATCTTTTTTGAATGTTCCTCACTATCCTATGTCACATTGGTCAATAAACACTGGATGGGAAATGACAAACTGTCTCGTTGAGGTGGAAAAGCAAAATTTACAAAAGAGTGTAAAAGAGTCAAATTTCATTTCATTATCCATAGATGAAGTTACTGTGGTAGATAACACTGCTTGGGTTTGTATGCATGTGTATACCGTAAAAGAACATGTCTGCCGAGCTCATCTACTCTGTGTTCATAAAATGAGGGGCAATTCAACAACAAAAAATTTATATTTGGAAGTTAAGAAAGCTTTGAATGAAATTGCTGGTATGGATGACTTGACAATTGCCAAGAAGTTGGTATGTGTTGGAGCTGCAGTAATGCAAGGTCAAAGGATCGGTCTTTGCGCAAGATTACAAACTAGTATTGCACCATACATGGTTGGCATTCACTGCATGGCCAATCGAATGAATTTAGCATATATAATTGTAAGCAATTTCCCTACAGTGTCAAAATTTGAAGATCTGGTCCACGAGCTCCACTCATACTTCTGCCGAAGTCCTAAACATTTTGCAGAATTTCAGATTTTTGATAAGGGAGTAACAGGAGGAAACAAACTTCTCAGGGATGTTGAGACCAGATGGATCTCCTTGCATGGACCAGCAGAACAAGTTATAACAGAATATCAATCCTTGATCGGACTAATGTATGAGCAACGCCTCACAGTAGACAAAGCTCCTGATCTCTTACATAAGTTAAGTGATATAGAGACTCTGTTAACTTTAGCTAGTCTTCTCCCCATGCTAGATTCAATGAACAAACTTGTTAAGAAAGCCCAAGACAGAACTATGTATATCAATGAGTATAGAACTCTACATAAAATGACATGCTTGAGCCTGGATGGTCTATATTCAGATCTAACAGGGCAAAGCCCAATTTTTTTTAGGTGGCAGATAATTACAGATTTGAATCATGCTGAATTTTTTATACATTTCAATACAAAAAATGAGTTATGTGTCTTTGTAAAAGGATTTCATATACCAATGCACCAATCTAAGACGGGCAAGCGAGGTAGAGCACTACCAGTTAAAAAGGAAGATTTTGACAGGATTGTTAAATCTGTTAGTGATAATTTGAAGTCTATTGTATATGAACTTTCAACTAAGATTCATGAAAGATTCCCTCGAGAAGAAATAATTGAAGCCATGGGTTGTGTGTATCCTCAATTTTGGCATTCAATTGGAGATAATCCAAATGACCCAAAGATGTTTCATAAAAAACTAGAGGAATTGATATTGACATTTTCAAAAGATGCATATTGCGCTGGACAGCCAATAGAAGGAATTTTAAATTCAGATCATCTTAGAAAACAATGTAAACAATTTGCATTGGTTATGAAACAACAGTTGGTTAACTTGGAGAATTCATTTGAACCTGGATCAATCACAAGGCTTTGGAAAAGGATAGATCAAAGTGAAGCATTGCATATTGCAATACCAGAATATTTGAAACTTGTTGATTTATGTCAAACAATGATATTGGGGTTGGTGGAAGATGAGAGAGTTTTCAGTGCATTAGGCTTTTGAAATCAAAGATCAGAAACAAAGTAGACAAGAATTTGGAAGCTTGCTTGAGGTTGTTTGTAACCCAGTATAATGTTAGAGATTTTCCATATGATAGGGCACTGGCAATCTAGAATTCCATGCATGAAAGACGAGGGGTGTGCAACACTTTAAAAGCTGGTGGTGCTACTGCTAGTACTAGTGCTAAGACAAATGAATATGATGGATCGCAGACTCAGAGTCAACATGAAGACGAAGACATTTTTGAATACCCGACTCAGAATGAAGATGAACCTGTTAGTACTAGTTAGTTTCCGGATCTTGAGTCCATTTGGGATATAGAAGCCTCAGACAGTCGGACTAAGTCACTAAAGTGAATTAGCAGTCAGTATATAGGTATTTATAATTATACTACAATTCTTGAGTCATATTACAATTTTAATTTGCAAAATTGCAATACTATAGTTGTCATTGATGATTTTTGATATTGTATTCCTTGAATTTGTCAATCAAAAGTAGAATGGATACTTATTTCATATTTTTAATTGTGAATTTGAATTATTAGTAAATTGGTATTTGGTTCCACATTATGTTGAACGTGAAATGCAACAATTTGTGTCACAAGATCCATAAAATTATTTATATTGCATAACTGTTACTGCTAGAACCTTTCTATTGTTCTACATTAAATGCTTAAAATGATGTTCATGGCGATTAGGGTTTTGTGTTTGTTTTTTTGTCTTAGTTGGCTAGTAAACCAAAGTTGTCATGTGTTGAAAATTTGAGTTGTCTTCTCTTTATTTGTCCATGTCAACGTCAAGTGTGGTCAAACGGTTGGTCAGACTTGTTTAATGTTTCATCTCTAACTCGCAAATAAATTTCATGTTTAACAATTTAAGTGGTGAGTTAGCGAGTGTTGGTTTGGGTTTAAATCGAGAGGTCTCTAGTTTTTTGAGTGTTAGAATTTTATGTTAGTGAGGTGGAGATTGTTAATGAAATCACTTTGGTCACGAGGTCTCGAATTGGTTTGATGCCATGCATTATAGCCGCGAGAGTTAGCGAGTAAGTACTAAGTCATTAATGGTCTGTGTGCCACTGCTCGTGCCTGCTTATGACGGTAATTAACATAAGACATCGATAAACAATTTTCAGATTTTATGGTTATCGCTAGCTCACATGTCCTTTATCATCAAGTCAGTTTAAGTCGCGAGCTTGTGAGTACTGGGAGATTTTAGTTGTTGCTACCTCGCAAGATGTTTTGCACTTGACCATTTTATGTTGCGAGGTTGTGACTGGGTGTGATTTTATGTTGTCGCATGGTCGTGAGGTGTTCGTGGTTAAGTCATTTTAATTTACGATCATGCGATGTAGTTGGTATCGCAGCATAGTTGGTTTCATCGCTTGCTCACAGGTTTTGAAGTTGTTTAGCATTTTAAGTTGCGATCTGGCGATAGGTAAGTTTTGTTCTGATTTTGTGGTCATTGCATGCTCGCGGGTTTGTAAGTCTTAAGTCAAAAAGTGTTGCGAGCATGCGATGGCGGTTAAGTGCCTTGTTGTCGCGGGATTGCAAGGGTTTAAGTCAAGTTAAGTTTCGAGTTGCGAGCTTGCGATGAAATAAGTTATTTTGTTAGATTTGTAGTGGTCGCCAGCTCACAGGTAAAGAAAGAATATTACAAATGTTGTTGTGAGGTTGCGACTGAAGGGCTTGATGAAGATCAACGGTTGTCGCTCACTCGCAAGATTCTTTGAGGATTCGTAAAAGGGGTTGCGAGATTGTGATTAAGAGGATTTGGTAGCATTATTGCTAACTCGCCGGTTCCTTTCCTAATTGTTATAACCGGTTGAGAGTGTGTGATTAAAGATGGGGATTGACATGTGGACTTGTTTGTCGGGTTCTGTAAACGTTTTGAATGGCAATCGCCAATCAAATGCCATAGTAGCTAGTTCATGCAAGTGTGGCAATTAATGAGACTTGAGAGAAGTGATGGCATCCAAATACCATAAATTGCATGATTGAGCTGAGATTTTGACATTTGTACAATTGCATTAATGCATTCTATCAGTTTAATTAAATTAATGCCACACTAGCAAGTTCATGCAAGTGTAGCAGTTAATGAGACTTGAGAGAAGTGACGGCGCCCAAATACCATTTTATGTTGTGAGGTTGCGACTGCGTGTGATTTTATGTTATCGCAAGGTGTTCACGGTTAAGTCATTTTAATTTGCGATCATGCGATGTGGTTAAGTCGCTTGCTCGCAGGTTTTGAAGTTGTTTAGCATTTTAAGTTGCGATATGGCAACAGGTAAGTTTTGGTCTGATTTTGTGGTCATTGCATGCTCGTGGGTTTGTAAGTCTTAAGTCAAAAAGTGTTGCGAGCATGCGACAGTGGTTAAGTGTCTTGTTGTCGCGGGATCGCAAGGGTTTAAGTCAAGTTAAGTTTCTAGTTGCGAGCTTGCGATGAAATAAGTTGTTTTGTTAGATCAACGACTGTCATTCACTCACGAGATTCTTTGAGGATTTGTAAAAGGGGTTGCGACCTTGTGATTAAGAGGATTTGGTAGCATTGTTGCTAACTCTCTAATACGTGGACTTGTTTGCCGGGTTCTGTAAAAGTTTTGAATGTCAATCGCCAATCAAATAGAAGGGCATGAATTCAAATTTTGCTTGAGTACTTTAGTTTGAAGTTTGAATTAATGCCACAGTAGCTAGTTCATGCAAGTGTGACAATTAATGAGACTTGAGACTTGAGAGAAGTCACGATGCCCAAATAGTAAATACCATAAATTGCATGATCAAGCCGAGGTTTTGTATAATTGCATTAATGCATTCTATCTTCGAGGTAATCTAGTGAATTGAGCTCTACAACAACGTTGGAGAATTCAGAGTCTTGGGTGTGAGAAAATTTCAGAAAATTGGTTAATTTTCTCCTGTAGCTAAAATGAGCCAGGTGACGAGTGGTACTGGAGGTTCCAAGCCCAAGCCCAAGCCCAAGGCCACGACAAGTGGTGCAGGAGGACCTGGAGGTTCCAAGGCCAGTGCCAATGAGGAAACGATGGTTAAGAAATATAAAGAAGATTTTGTAGATTTGATGCCAGGGACTTCCGTTGCTTTGAATACAAATCATTTGGCATGGAGAGATTTATGGAGCCAATGCAGAAACCCTACCATGCTTAATATGAATGGTTCTTCTTTGTTTCATTATTTTTGGAAAAATAGGGTTAAGGTTGTCCCGATGTCAAACCCTTGGGATTTAAATATGGCAAAGTTAATTGTGCCAGATGTGTATGTTGATGTAGATTTGATCAAAGAGTTGGCCAAACGTTATTGCCCAGTATCTAGGGTAATTAGAAGAAAGAACCAGTCCGCCCTAGTTTCAATTAACAGAGCTAGCTTTGTTGAAGCTTTCCAGATTACTGGTGCTGCATGTACAGATATAGATTTGGAGCAGATTGCAGAGGATTATGACAAATACAAAGGTGTTATCAAGAAGCATGCAATGCCCAGATACATGCCTAGGGTGAATAGGAAGCTGATTATAATTCCAGAGAGTATTGAACCACCATTTGACATCACACCTTTCCACCATTATATGCATTGTACAATCTATGGATTATGTAGAGTGTTGGGTTTTGATGGAGATTCAACAGTGTCAGCTGAATTACTGATTATGGCCATGGACATTCAACGCCCAGATGTTAACAAAGATTATGATTATGTGGGCTATGTGGTTGAACACATTCATAATGCTCTAGTTGAAATTCAAAGTGGTGGTGCACCCAGCCCTACATTCAAGCATTATTCATTGCTAATGCATTTAATCTTGTTCTATAATGTTGAGTTCATGGATAAAGAATTGGAGCTTTTCAAAGAAGAATTGGGTGTCTTAATGCCAATACAAAGATGGACCCAGGTTTGGGACATTAGTTCTCCCCATTCTTATTTCCTTTTCTTTGAAAATTAGATTGTTTTGCCAATTATGGAAATGCTAGGAATAAATAAGGAACAATTGTCAATTAATGTTAGGAGAGTTTTGAGACCTTACCAGTATATTCTAAACTGGCCTATTTCACATAACTAGGGGACTTTTATTTTTTTGATAACTTTACTATGATCAGAGTCTATGGGTGTCCTCAGCCTCCCCATATTTTACCAAAATTTGTTCCAATTAGGATTGCTTTTATGGAGTTTATCTGGCAATTGACCCTAGTTGAAAAAGAATACCTTGACAAACACAGGATGGGTTCTCTTCTTCCTAGGCTTTGGGCTGCGTCTGATTTTACCATTGGTAGGAGTTCCTTTGATGAAGTAAACAATTTCCTTAAACAGTATAGGTTGGTTAATGTTGTGTCTAGATTCTGTGATCCTGAGCAATTTATTAAACTTGCATTGCCAAAAATGACACCTTGGGCCAACATAAAGGACCATGAACCATTGGATGACGAAGATGTGGTTAGAAATTTGTTGAGAAAAGATGAAGTACAAGAAAGGAGAAGAAAATGGAAAAATTTGATGAGAGTTGAAGCAGAATTGAAGGCTGCTGACCCTAGTTTCTCAGGTTGTTGCCCTGATAGCTCGTACCTGGAGAGGATTAACAAAATGTTGAGTTTATATGAAACTTTGATGGAACAAATGCCTCAAATTCTAGAAGTGACTGCTCAGCAGCAAGACCCCCAAGATGGACATTCTTCACATGGCAAGAGGCCACTTAGTGTGTATGGTGATGATGTAGAGAGTGGGGATGAAGTTCAATCTACCCAAGTGCCAGCTGCAAAGAAACAAAAAACCACTGAGGTCGGTACAATTGTGAGGAGAGACCCTGCTAGAGCAATTGTTATAGAACAAGGACACTACTTTCATCAAATAAGGACACATCTCAGAGAAGAAGGGCATAATGAAGAATAGGGAGAAACAAACGAAGCCCTTGCTCAAGGCTTTGATGAGCGTGTGATGTTGTCAAATGAGTTCATGAAAGATGATGACTTTATTAAGTTAGATGAATTTAAAAGTTTTTTGACAAAGTTGAAACAAAATCAATTAAAACAAAATCTGATCATAGAGGAAGCAAATGAAGAAAAGAAAGAGGAGATCATCAAGGCACTGCAGGAATATGATCCTGACAGGGAGGAAATATATGTGGAACAGGAAAGACAATTGATAAAGAGTACTGGTATGATTATGATGCCTGACTGGGATATCTAGTCTATTTTTATTATTGATCAAATTAGGAAGCAAGAGGACCCAATGTTTAAAACTGAATTTGAAATTGGAGATATAATAAGAGGATCAGGATTTAATCCTAAGTCAAAGACACTTGCTACTTGGTCTTTGGCCCCATCCACTCAAAAGCCCCACCTTCTAAATATCCAAGTAGAAAAGAAAGCTGACAGAATGATCTGGAACTTGCAGAACACAACTGACATGGAGATTGCCTCATTTTTTACTCAAGTTTCTTTCATGAATTTATCAAAAACAAAGGATTTGTCAAGAAGATACACATAAACATATACCAATTGATTGCATTGTCTAAAACATATGAAGAGATATTGATGAAGAAGGGCGCTCTAGAGGAAGAGTTAGTGGAGTTGAAAGAAAAAATTGCAAATGAGCCCCCTCCAATACAGATTACAGAACAAGTACAAGAAATACCAACTGATGTGACACAAAAATGGAGGAATACATAGGGAAAATTGAAAAGCTTGAAAAGGAACAAAATGTCAAGGCTATGTCTGTTGTGTTAGGAATTCTGAAACACAAGATTAGTTTATTGAAAGACAAATTGATGGTAGTGCATGATTTGCACATTTCTTTGAAAGAGGCAAGCAAAACATCCTCTGAGGCTGTCGCTTTTCTTGGACCTTTGTTCAATGTTTGGTTAGGAAGAAGCAGATTAATGGATAAGCTAGATACTGCAATGATGTATAGTGATGAGCTCCCTCCCAAGATCAGTGACACTAAAGACATGGTGGAGGTAATTAATGCAGCTTATGCATTTTTCACAGGGAAGGATGTGCTTATAAATGAAAAATTGCAGATATTTGGGGAAGGTTATAGTAAATTGGTGCCTTCAATTTATGATAGTAATGGAGATTTGAAATCAGTTTCTGATTAGACTAGCGATTTTGATTTGATTCTGGAGCAAGAAGAAATAATCAAGCATGTAAATGAACAGGTTGATGCTGATTTCCTTAACGGTCTGCTTGATTCACTGTTCAAGGTTGAGGTTGACCATGCAAAGTTTATTGTTGAGTCCAGGGCAGTTACAGATGCCAGATGGATAGATTCAGTTGCAAAGTTGGAAGAGGTAAAGGCATTTAGTTGGCCAACGGACAAAGAGGTGAATAGGTGGCAAGCCAAAGAAGAAATCTTAGGTTGAGGTTGCTACCCAAGATTCCTCACAGTAATCCTAAGCTTGTTGAATCCTCAGGTGGAGGTTGCCACTCTTATTGATCAATGATGTTGAACTTAAAAACTCTTATATAGTTATAATAGCTCAACTATTCAAGAATTTGATAAGTGCATAGTTGAAACACATTGTGAATTTACTTTCTGATATCATTATGAATATAATATCAATATCATTTGCAGTTTGAGATCTTCACATAACTGTCTTTGTGTTGAATTTATGTTTTCACTGTGAATTGAATGGTCAAGGGTTTTTCAGTTTACATATTGTGTATGTAATGGCATTATTCATAATTTCATTCGGCATTCCTATTTATCTGCAAATAAATCTTATTGAAGTTTATTATCAGGTTGTCTTTGAATTGTAAGTGACTCTATGCCCTAGGATAAGGCACTAGTCTGTTGTCTTGATGTTTTACTAATTGTGTTGTATTCATATCTATTGTGGTGTTTAATACTTTCATTCTTAATACTCTTATGATTTTATATGCTATGGATGTTTATGTAATATATATGGAGGTGTTCTATAACTATGTCTATAATCCACCCACCAATTACAATGAGGTGAATCCTTAATATGATTCTAGACTAACAAAAAAATTTCATTCCTGAGCATAATAGGATTAGGAAGCATTAAATGAAAAATTACATACACCATAACAATGCAACAAATGAAAAAAGTTAAATCTCATGATTCTCATGAAAAATTACATACACTAAATTTTTTTCATTTGCTCTATAAATGACTATACAGTATACAAATTGCTCCCTTCACCTAGAGTCTAGAATCACTACTGGAACCATAAAAGGAACCCCAATGACTATACAGCTTGCAAAACTACTTGAGCCATGCCATTATCACCCTGATGCCTTCGGATGGAATGTGAGATGTTACGTTCTGTCCAACAGATCATTTCCAAATAGAGGAGGAAGCCTTCATGCCTAGGAACAAAGACAATGGAAAGAGGAGCTCGAGCCTTCATGCCCATGATCAAGGAAAGTGGAAACATGAGCTTTAGGGTAAATGTAATATGTTGGGGAGGGGTTGCAGCTTCCATGTCGTCACAAAGATGACTGGCTACCACTCCCCACCCAAACAAATCCTTCTTTCATTCCTCTATTGGCTCCTTCTTCAAACCCCTTGCCATCCTATGGCAGAGTAGAAGCAGAGGATGTGCCATGCTTGGCCTTTCTTGACAAGAAAAGGCTTTCACACCCCCTCTGGCAATCCTTCTCACTTTCACAACCCCTCTGACAATAAACAAACTCACACAGAAGAAAACAAAAAAACACCCATCCGGTATCACAAAGCACACAACAACTCCATGCACGATCCTGCTCAAACATCATCTTCCTTTCTAAGGAAAAAACCACTCTTAGAAAATGAAAAAGGTTTCTTTTCTAAGTTTCTCTTCTACCAATTAAGTCACCACTCCATTGTATTTATAACATTTTCACACTTCATTTGGTGATGCTCATTCATGTGAAAAATCATCATTTTGGTGCTTTTCAACATGACTATAGACTCTAGAAGTCATGCCTATACAATCCACTACATCCTGCTAAGGCTCATCTATTGTGAATGATTTTGTTATGATTTTATTCCTCCTTGATTGGACAAATTCTGCTTCAGAATCCCTGACGGCTGACAACAAGCAACCTGAGCTCTTATTTCTCAGAGAAATCTGTGATCTCCCATCTCTAACTCAGAAGTTATCAAATCCTTTTATGCCTCTGAAACCGTCATCCTCGCTTGTCTAATCAACCTCGACTCAAGAGAAACCTTCAAACTAGTCCCTTAGGAACGAGTCAACATCCAGGCCTTAAAAATTTTAGGTTGCAAGCTAGCGATTAGATAGTTTGTGGTTAAGTTTTATGGTTATCACCAGCTTGTGAGGTAAAATGTCTGAAGACGTGATCAAGCCGCGAGCTGGTGACAAGTTGGTTTGGGTTTACATCGCGAGGTCTCTAGCTTTTTGGGTGTGAGCGTTTTATGTTACCGAGCTGGAGATTGTTAGTGAAATTGCTTTGGTCGTGAGGTCTTGAGTTGGTTTGATGTCATACATTATAGCCGCGAGAGTTAGCGAGTAACTCATTTCATACAGTTGCCGCTAGCTCTTATGTTGTTTAATGTTAGAATTTTTAGGTCACGAGCTAGCGGCTAGACAGTTTGCGGTTAGGTTTAATGGTTATCGCCAGCTCACGAAGTTAAATGTCTGAAGACCTGATCAAGCCGTGAGCTTGCAAGTGAAGTGCTAGCGGTTAAGAGATAAACAATTTTATGTTGGTGATTACGCGACAAGGGTTAAAGTTACCACTATCTCCAAGTCGCTGCGGTGACAAGGACTTAACATTTGTGGTCGAGAATTGGTGAGTGCCAGTTCAGTTTCCCTCAATCGCTAGATCTTGAGGTTACGAAGGCTTAGCATTTTCAGCTTGCGAGTTGGAGATAGAGAGAGTCGTAAGGGCTTGTCGCTAGGTTGCAAGATTTTCTAATGGGCAGTCTTCCAGGTAGAGAGTTGACGATTGTGTGCCACGTGTTTTAATGACTTAAAGTTAATATCTTGAAATCGCCAATATTTTTTTTTATGGTTTGAAAATAGGTTGAAATCGCCAAAAAAAAATTTTAATGGTTTGAAAATAGGTTGAAATCGCCAATGCAAATATTTTTCTGGTTTGAAAAACATTACAATTCGCCCATGCAAATATTTTTTGGGTTTTAAAAACATTACAATTCGCTAAGATTTTTCACAAACTTTGAGCGATCAAAGCTAATTCGCCAATGGAGATTATTGTTTTTCTCCGTAAACCGCAAAAATTCACCAGTAAAATTAAAATTTTCCTCGGAATTATACAACTTTCGCTAGGTTTTTACACCTTGTCCAAGGGAGGGGTTTCTTAAAGTTTTCCCTGGCTAGGAGATAGCTGAGGACCCTCAAGCAAGCAAAAGCATGACATGGTCGACAAAACAATACGACTCCATAACAACACAAAATGACTCCACAAAAATCCAGGTGACTCAACATCACAAATACACAAGTGAACCGACATCACAAACCACAAGTGGACCTAAAGAGAGAGTGTCATTGCATAGCTTATGATGGTTACCATGGTCGGCCTCCATAGGTCCCGATCCCCATCCTGGGTTATCCTGGTAACCTTTCTCAAACCTCCGGCTCCAACTAAGTCTCATGTGAACTCTACCAGCCTTTCATGAAGTCAAGGTGGTCGGTTTGCCATTCCAAGCCCTCTCACTACATTATGAGCCCTATACAAGCACTCACCTATGCGCGAGGTACAATATCTTATTTAATGTTATGAACTACCCACCTAATCAATTAATTAGATTATCACTTTATTATCTGACTTTAGATGGGTTATCCTACCAACCGCTTTGGGTGTGGCCCCCACTCGAAAGCCTCTCTCTCAAAGGACACTAAACAAACATGGTCACTCCACGAGGACCCTATGGTGAAGCGGACAACCATAACACAACTATCCAAAAACAAGTGGTCAAAACAAGGACATACCGACTCTTGGTTAACCATAAGGCAAAGACACTACATGGTTAAGACAATGAAGTCATCATATATCACTTGGTCAAGGGTACCAATTACGCCACCACAGGATGACTAAAACACAGACCATAAATAACACAATATAACTCTTGCAAGGAAAACTTATTTCACTAAGTCTGCACAGACAATCTTTGAGAAAATCAACATCATAAGCACTTGCAACATCATTGATTGAAAATTAAATAAAACACTCTTTTATGATATTCACATCTATTCAATTTCCAAATCAATATTCCATCAAGAATGAAATTCACATCAAATATTCAACCAAATAAAACATGAATTCCTAACAGGCATTTAATTCATTTCCAGAATATATCCAAATTAACCAATTTGAATTACTAATTCATGCCTTGATTTCCATTGATAAATTTATTAAACTTCATAATAAAAATCATTAGGAAATTACTATTTATATTTAACATTAAAACCCACTTTAAAAATATTTCATTTAATAAAAGTTAAATTCATAGCACATAGAAATTTGTACCACTAAGGGTACAAGATCACGCGGGGGGCCAAGGCCAACCCACAGTAGTGTTGCTGCCGAGGCAGCAGACACTACCTGCTAGTAGTACTACTACCGATCAGTAGCAGGCCTACTGACCGATAGTGTTGTTGCCGACTGGTAGCAGCCGCTACCAACTAGTAGCACTGCTACCGACCGGTAGCAGTCCTACCGATCGGTAGCACTTCTATTGCGTAGAAGTACTGCCGACTGGTAGTACTGCTACCTGCAGGTAGCAGACACTACCGACCCGCATGGTGGGACTAGCCTGCCACGGGTAAGGTAAAGTCCACAAATAAAATAATGACATGCTCCAAAAGCCTTTAAAATCAA
Source organism: Cryptomeria japonica (assembly GCF_030272615.1). Taxonomy (NCBI): domain Eukaryota; kingdom Viridiplantae; phylum Streptophyta; class Pinopsida; order Cupressales; family Cupressaceae; genus Cryptomeria; species Cryptomeria japonica. Next base: position 564,715,160 of record NC_081411.1, on the reverse strand, counting down.
CATGCCACAAAACCGTTTAAACATGAAAACGATTCATTCCCTGATCTTTTCATGGGCACACACACACAAACACACACACACACACACACATAGTGCCAAGATCCAAATTTCAAAGGGATATTTACCAGTAAGGTAAATGGTGAAATAAAATCAAACAAGAACCTAATAAATAACGATTTAGGCAACTATAGAAGAGGTAATTCTAGAAGTTGATTTTCAAGAACAAAAACATACATCAAATAGAGAAATGAACCATTTATTTCCTATAAGAAATCAAATGATATAAGCTTCATAAAATCAACAATAACAGGCATTTCTTCTTCCATTCCAATCATTCCACAAGAACTTACAAGGAGATTTGCATCTTTTCAACACACTGAAAATTTCAAAATTAAATTTAAAACAAGAAGAGATCATCCAACCTTGAAGCAAACTAGCAAGCAAAATGATGGAGAATCCCAATCCTTGCAAACTAAATCTAATTCCAGCTCCTCCTTCAGAATGGTTTTCCAAATTTTTCTCCAAAAATTCTCTTCCTTCCCATGAATTTTCCAGGAATATATGGGAAAAATAATTTCAACCTAAACTTTCTAGGTTGAAAGTTTTCTCGACCAATCAAATTAATTTATTTAAAAAGTAAATAGTAATTAGATATTCTCTTTTTCAAAAACAATTCTTTTCCAACAATTAAAATGCAAAAGTCAAATGGAAAGGTAAAAAGGAAAAGCTTTTTATTTTATTTCCTATTTCCAAAATACTTTCTTTCAACATAAGCATTTAACATTTAAATGGCTAGGCAATTATCTGTTTCCTTCCACAAAATATATTAATGCAACTTTACACAATGAAATAAGCCATTTAACCATTTAATCTAGCGAATCATTAATTTAATTAAATCAATAATCTCAGAGCGTAATAATTAACTAATTACGCCAACATAAGATAACATCATCCATTCACTTAAATAACCATTCAGATGAATGAAAGCACGCAAAACAAAGAATGATCAAATGACGACTCACAAATGATCAAACCAAAGCACTATGACTCGCATACCAGCCAGACGGGAAAGATAACCAGCTAACAACACTCACATGAGTGTAACTGCGAGTCAAGTTAGGGTCCAACAAATATCTCCTCCACTCCCATCAGAATATAAGGCACGCTCAGATCTATGAAACTAGTGTGAAACCAGGTGGAATTGATACCCCGTACCTACCCGGTACTTGTACCTGCAATGTCCTACACCAAAGAATCACACGTGCATATAGACAAATATGTATATATATGTATATATATGTATATATATATAGATGTATATGTATATGTATATATATAGATGTATATGTATATGTATGTATATATGTATATATATGTGTGTGTGTGTGTATGCAGACACGACACACACACCGATGAAGGAGAATCGTGACATTCCCTGTCTCATCGAAGTGAGTGAAGGAAAATCATCTCCTCGCATCCCATACACATGCAAACACACAACACATAAATAACGCATCACACATATAAGGTAAGAGTGTCAGTCCATGATAATGATCCATAAAATAACATTAATCATAAGCACTGAGATACTACATAAAATCATACACCACAAATCCCGATAAAGCACGAAATAACATCGCATAAAATCTGAATCAATATACAATAATGTTCCACTGAAGTCAATCAAAAACATACAAAAAGAGTCTGATCAAGGAGGGGTACTACAAATAATACTTCTATGAAATCTAATAAAAGGGCTTTGGATTATTTATCCTCACCATTAGATCATGCAGTGAAGAAGAGTGTGCTATCTACATTTGATGGTCATGCTTTTTGGGTACCTAAGGGTGCCAATGCTTTGGAGATGAAGCTTTGAGCGAAGAAAACAGTTTTGTGGCACCAAGGACTTGGCCACATTAGTGAAAAAGGTCTTAGAGCCCTGAAAAATAAGAGTCTTGTTGAAGGCCTTGGTGATTGTAATTCAAATGAGAATATTGGAGTAGACTTTTCTTGGCTTCGTGTTTGGTAACTTAATGTTGGGAAAATTGGTATAGCAACTATGGGAGGTAATTGCAAAAGGTATGAAAAGCTACACTTCGGGAAAAAGAGACATAGAAGGTCTTGATGCAATCTTTCAATCTCGAATTATGCTATTTTCTACTCTCATTACAATATTATATGCATTTGGTAAGGTAGCCCCACCCATAGATTGTATCATGATAGATAGATCATTGTTAAGAGCCCTAAGATAATAAATGAAAGCATGCTTAAGTGATGGTCTTACCAATGGTGGAATATGATCCCAAGTCCTCTAAGAATGTTTGTTAAAGTCAGTCATATGCTCGTGAGGAGCCCTTTTGATAGTAGTCAATTGTTCAATGATGGAAAAAGTGGTCTGATTTGTCTTCAAATATTTGCAAAGTACATCATCCAGTTGATCCCATGCAGCTATTGAATTAACCGGTAAGCCTCTAAACCATTACAAAGCCTTTCCCTTGAAGGATGGTGCAAGTAATTTTATTGCAACATTTTCTTCTGTAATGTGATGAACTGCACAAAGGTTGGCTACAACTTTGTTATGTTCTACTAGTGTTGTTGGATATGCTTCATAAAAGAATGTAAGACTTTTGAGAGCAGCGATTGGAATAACATCATGTTGTGTCAAATTTAAAGGGTTGCCACCATTTAAAGGTATGTAATCTTGGTTCCTAGGACATGCCATTGGAACCATGGGGTTGTAGTCCTTGGAATAATAGTCGAAGACCTCACTGAATGAGGGCTAGAATGATTTCTTCTTGAATAATTTTTTTTCTTTTGAGCATGGAAAATTGTTATTTGAGCACTTCTACCTTTCCTTCTAGATGGAGAGAGTTGCAAGTAATCAAAAGGAGCTGAGCTTCCTCTAGTTTGCACTCTTCTCATATGTTGTTTTGCACTTTTTTTCTACTTGCCAAAGCTGAGAGTCACTAGGTATGTAATTTGGTTGCCTCAAAAGGCTGAAACTATTGTTGTACACATCAAGCAATAGTAACATATGGTCTGAAAATCAGTTATTTGTCCCATCAAGCATGCCAAAAATTGGTATCACATAAAATTGCACCCTTCACCAGACTATTAACTTGGTAGCCTTGTGACACGTGGAATCACTCTTGGGCTTGTGGGTTGCCCATAAGTTGGAGTGAATCTCCAGAGCAGGTTGGTTCCTATTGATACTTCACCTAAAACTATTCTAAACTACTTTTTTTTTGGAAAAGAGTAAGAAGCTCTTAAAATGACTTCTAAATACTAAAAAGATGACCTAAACTATGATGGTGATGCATCAAATTGAGTTCTCAAAATTTTATTTGCCATGTGACACACAATATTTTAAAAAAACTAGCTATCGATGCATATTTCAATATTTTTTGCAATCCCACATGTTAATGTTTTGGAGAAATGTTGAACTCTTTTGTATTCCTAGAAATAAAAAATAAGTATTTTCACACTAGATGCTTTTAGCTAGAATACAATCTATAACCCACATAAGATATACAATTTCCTATTCTAAAGTGCTGAAAATGGGACATTCATTCAATGATTTTAACAAAAATCATAGAAATGAAGATCAATCATCAATGGAGCACACAAAACAACAATTTTTAAGAAGACAAATGACTGAGCTTTATTGCTTACAGATGCTATAACAACAATACATATCTGAAAAATAATTGCTTTTGTTTTCAAAGTAAAGATCTTATACAATATTTCAGCCTTCAAGACTGATTTGAGAGTTTCAATACAAGCTTTTCTAGAACAATTTCTCATAATTACATTTTTTTAGAACCTATAAGAACTAACTCAAAAAAATAAAAATTCTCTTTTGTAGCCTACAATTCCACTCCTTAAGGTTTACACATGCGCAATAAAGAAGAGAAGAATGTGTCTTGTCTTGTTGGTTGTAGGTGTCCTTAAATGCTTGGAAAAGTCTTCAACTACTGCCTTGGGTCAAATAAAACTAATTTTGGTTTTTAAGGCCTCCCAAATTGCTCCAGAAGGTGCCATAAATTCTAAAAACTACCCCTTGATTATATCTATACCTGTTGGTAGGCCTTTATACATGTTAATATGTCACTTGATAGTGGTAAAACTACCCCTAGATGTTTGCATTATGTTGGAATCACCTCCTAAATATCTGGAACAAGCTTCAAACTGAGTCATGAACCTCCAAATTTCCCCTATATCTTCCCAACTCACCAACCTTTTCCTAGATGCTCTCCACAAAACAATAAAACATGCGTTCTTTGGTTTAAAAGTTGGAAAGACTCCTGGGTAGATGAAACAAAAATAGGGTAATAAAGGTCTCTATAACTACTTGAAACTAAGTAATGACGACTTCAAAACTACTCCTTACATGTGTATCCAACCACCAAGCACACTCCTCCATGCCAAAATGACACCTAAGAGCCCAAAAATACCTTTTAAACTTCTTCTATGTAATCATTTATTATCACTATCATCTTTCTTCTCATAGGCTATCCACTGTCACCGTTTTCTTCATTTAAATACCTCCAAGACTATCACATTTTTTTAAATAAGGACTCCCTTCCATGTAATTTTTGTACTCTGACTGTCTTCCATAAACAATCATGATATTGTCATCTTATGGTATGGTCTCTTCTTAAAGTCTTTTACTTGCTTCTCTCATGCACACTTTGGGACTAATGTCATGTCTTTATTTTAATTATCTTCTTGTCTCTCTCAAAATACTACTATTCATAGTTCACAATTATTGACTAGAACTATAATACTATTTTTCTTTCATAATATTGCCTTCTGTGTACATTTGATGCTCTTTATGTTACTGCCCTCAAGACTAGTTGTACCTAGAATCAAAATGAGTCTTTGTTTGTTGTTGTGTGTCTCTAATCTTCTTTGTATTATGACTGACCTTTTATTGTGATGATCTCTTAATCTTTTTCACATGTAACTTGGAAGACTATACCATGCTCTTGTCTACATAGGATTTCTTCATATTGCCATTACACTCCTCTTTATGATCTTCTCACAACAATCCCTTCATAATTATTTTTAGCAATTACATGTTCTCTACCAATGCCCTTTGCTATCCTTTTGCAATTGTGATCAAAGTTTCATTGTGAGATCTTTGTTCATTTTCTAGGATACATTTGGTCAATTGATATATATATATATATATATCTTTTTCCTTTTGATGTTTTCTTATGTGTGACTTTGACATGCATGCTCGTGGCCTTCTATGCATATTACTGATCATTATTACTACCTTCAATACCTTCACAGTTGTCTTTTAACATGTTGACTATCATGGATTTGTCCTCATTTGTTTTGATTGTCAACTTTTCTCTTCACAAACATGTGTTAAAGCTCATTCATAGAACCATTGCAATGCTTCTTTCTTATCTCTTTATTGGCATATATTGACCACATAGTTTTCTCTAGGACCTTCACTTCCATAGTACTAGGATAAGCTATGGAGACATGACACTTACCTCTTTCTTTGCATGGTTATTCTTTAGACTACTACGTTTACCATCATGAGAATATTATATCATCTTAAAGGATTTGTCACAAAAACCCTCAAAGCTTTTATGTTGTTTAAATTCACTCGTCCTTATATTGTCAAAAAGAGGATTGCTCATGTATGTGCTTGACAAATTTTATTGTGACTGTCACATTATATTCATTCTCATTGTTCTTCATTCGACTGTCTTTCTAAACCTTTTGGTTGATTGTCATCACCAATTCTTTGAAGAAATCTCAAAACCTTGAAGATCATTGATGAATCTATGGACATTAATTGTAGCTATCATTATTGGGGTGAACTCACAATAATGGATCTCACTTTTGCCCACGAACAAAATTCGCAGAGTGGGATTTTTTTTTTTTGGGAGGTTCGAATGAACTGGGGGTGTTTGAGTAAACCACCCCCATGGGTTCGATTGAACCCCACATCAGATTTGGGATCAATCGAACTTGATAAAATATTTATTTTTATGGGGTTCGTTCGAACCCCCCCTTCGATCGATTCATTTAAATTTTTATTTTTTTAAAAATCTCTATAAAAGTCAATTTGGGAGTTTAGTGTGAAGAGGGGGTTAGAGCGAACCCGACATCAACATTACGTCAATGTGCCCTGTCAGCAGCAACTAGCACTTCTAATCTTTCAACTTTTGACCTACATTATTTTAGGTGCACAAAAAAACCTTTATTTTTGTTAAATAATGTTTTTTAATATTTTTTATTAAATTTATTTAAACATTAGTAAATAATTTGTTTGTTAATTTTTTTTTAATTAAATAATTATATATTTATTGCTTTTTTCAGCATTTTAGAAAAAAACCGTTACCAAAAACTTAGAAAACATATCTATACTAAAATTTTAAAACTTAGAAAACGGTTTGAGATTTTTTAGAAAAACATTAGCAAAATTAAAACTTAGAAAAATGTTAGAAAACTTAATTTAGTGTTTTAATTTATCGTCAATTTTTTTTAATTAAATAACTATATATGCATTTTTTTTTCAACTTAAAAAAAAACATTATGAAAAACTTAGAAAACTAAGGTAGTAAATTAAAACTTAGAAAATGTTAAGAAAAATATTAGCAAAATTAAAAACTAGAAAAATGTTAGAAAACAAAATATAATAAATTAAAACATTAGAAAAATTAAATAATAAATTAAAACTTAGAGAAGCATTATAAAACTTAGATAATAAATTTAAACAAATTAGAAAAAATAGAACCTTTATGACCCCTATTCACGTCCTATTACACACACAACATGACCCCTTAGGACCCCTTAAGACCACATATGCCCCTGACGACACTATATGACCCCTTAGCACCATGAAGGATCACATAGTGTCCTAAGGGGTCATATGTGGTCCTAAGGGGTCAGACATGTGTTAGAACACATGCGTGACCCCTTAGGACCACATACGACCCCTTATAACATCCTAGTGTGTACAACATACCCCTTAGGATCACATAATGTCCAAAGGGGTCATATGTGGTCCTAGGGGCCAGGCATGTGTTCTAACACATGCATGACCCCTTACAACCACATATGACCCCTTATAACATCCTAGTGTGTACAACATACCCCTTAGGATCACATAGTGTCCTAAGGGGTCATATGTGGTCCTAAGGCGTTAGGCATGTTTTCTAACACATGTGTGACCCCCTAGGACCACATATGACCCCTTATAACATCCTAGTGTGTACAACATACCCCTTAGGATCAAATAGTGTCCTAAGTGGTCATATATGGTCCAAAAGGGTAACACATGTGTCACCCCTTACGACCACATATGACCCCTTATAACATTCTAGTGTATACAATATACCCCTTATTCCATCACAAAAGGGGTCATATGTGGTCCTAAGGGGTGAGGTATGTGTTCTAACACATGCATGACCCCTTAGGACCACATATGACCCCCTATAACATCCTAGTGTGTACAACATACCCCTTAGGATCACATAGTGTCCTAAGGGGTCATATGTGGTCCTGAGGGGTCACACATGTGTGACCCCTTACGACCATATATGACCCCTTATAACATCCTAGTGTGTACAACATACCACTTAGTCCATCACAAAGTGTCCTAAGGGGTCATATGTGGTCCTAAGGGGTCAACACATGCCTGACCCCTTAGGACCACATATGACCCCTTATAACATCCTAGTGTGTACAACATACCCCTTAGGATCACATAGTGTCCTAAGGGGTCATATGTGGTCTGAAGGGGTCACACATGTGTCTGTTCTAACACATGTGTGACCCCTTACAACAACATATGACCCCTTATAACATCCTAGTGTGTACAACATACCCCTTAGTCCATCACAAAGTGTCCTAAGGGGTCATATGTGGTCCTAAGGGGTCACACATGTGTTCTAACACATGTGTGACCCCTTAGGACCACATATGACCCCTTATAACATCCTAGTGTGTACAACATACCCCTTAGGATCACATAGTGTCCTAAGGGGTCATATGTGGTCCTAAGGGGCCAGGCATGTGTTCTAACACATGCATGACCCCTTACGACCATATATGACCCCTTATAACATCCTTATGTGTACAACATACCCCTTAGTCCAGCACAAAGTGTCATACAGGGTCATATGTGGTCCTAAGGGGTTAGGCATGTGTTCTAACACATGCGTGACCCCTTATAACATCCTAGTGTGTACAACATACCCCTTATAATCACATCGTGTCCTAAGGGGTCATACATGCGTGACCCGTTACAACCACATATGACCCCTTATAAAATCCTAGTGTCTACAACATACCCCTTAGTCCATCATAAAGTGTCCTAAGGGGTCATATGTGGTCCTAAGGGGTCACACATGTGTTCTAACACATGTGTGACCCCTTAGGACCACATATGAGCCCTTATAACATTCTAGTGTGTACAACATACCCCTTAGGATCACATAGTATCCTAAGAGGTCATATGTGGTCTGAAAGGGGTCACACATGTGTTCTAACAGATGCGTGACCCCTTACGACAACATACGATGCCTTATAACATCCTAGTGTGTACAACATACCCCTTAGTCCATCACAAAGTGTCCTAAGGGGTCATATGTGGTCCTAAGGGGTCAGGTGTGTGTTCTAACACATGTGTGACCCCTTAGGACCACATATGACCCCTTATAACATCCTAGTGTGTACAACATACCCCTTAGGATCACATAGTGTCCTAAGTGGTCATATGTGGTCGTAAGAGGTCACGCATGTGTTGTAACACATGCGTGACCCCTTACAACCACATATGACCCCTTATAACATCCTAATGTGTACAACATACCCCTTAGTCCATCACAAAGTGTCCTAAGGGGTCATATGTGGTCTGAAGGGGTTAGGCATGTGTTCTATAACATGTGTGACCCCTTACGACCATATATGACCCCTTATAACATCCTAGTGTGTACAACATACCCCTTAGGATCACATAGTGTCCTAAGGGGTCATATGAGGTTCGAAGGGGTCTAACACATGTGTGACCCCTTACGACCACATATGACCCCTTATAACATCCTAATGTGTACAATATACCCCTTAGTCCATCACAAAGTGTCCTAAGGGGTCATATGTGGTTCAAAGGGGTTAGAAATGTGTTCTAACACATGCGTGACCCCTTACGACCACATATGACCCCTTATAACATCCTAGTGTGTAAAACATACCCCTTAGGATCACATAGTGTCCTAAGTGGTCATATGTGGTCCAAAGGGGTCACACATGTGTTCTAACACATGTGTGACCCCTTACGACCATAGGGGTCATATGTGGTCCAAAGTAGTCACACACGTGTTCCAACACTTGCGTGACCCCTTACGACCGACCACATATGACCCCTTATAACTGTTGGAGTTACAAACAAAATTATGAAATTTGATAGTGCATCTGATATGCTGGATGAGTTCCAGTTAAAGCATTGTCTGTACTGGTTTTCACTGTGTCCTCCGTTATCGACATCTTGCTTCACTTCCCAAACCTATAAACCAATATCCAAGAACGACTATAGAATATTACATTCGCATTCTGTCGATCAAGATCACTCGCACAATATCACATCACTAAAATTCATTACATTATAAAATAACCTAACCAGACTGACTTAAATACCCTTCCCAAACACAAACATAAATGCCTTGTGTCGTCTTACAATGATATTACAATTTATTTACATGTCGGCCTAAGCAAAAATAAATTCATTAAACTTGAAGATCGATGCCTTTGATCATTGCCGTGTAGACCTGTCAAATCAATCTCCTATGTCAACCTGATATACTGGTTCCTAGTTTGCCGATTTCCCTTGTTTGTCGGTGCCGGTTCCTTGTGTCAGATGAATTGAATGTTGGTTGGTAAACAATGAATACTGGTGAGTACTAGTTAATTGATCAACCCAAAATGATGTGTGTTGCCATCAATGACAACACAACTAACATGAATGATTGTCAATTGCCAACAATCTCCCCCTTTGGCATTGATGGCAACACTCATGTGAAAAATGGATCGCTGAAGTGTTGTTTCGGTTCCCTACCAAAAAATCCAAAACTGATCTCAAAAAGTGTTGGAATACTGCTCCCCCTGAGCTATACATTACTTCTTATTTCCCAATCATTTTTCACATCAACCTCTCCCCCTTTGACATCAATGACAAAGTCGGGGCAAAAGAATGAAATAATGAGAGCAAAACTGTGATTACTGGACCTAGATGTACTTGAAAATATCTGAGTAAGCATTCTTCAAAAATCCTAAGTATGCATCCCAACCTATCTTCAATGTGCTCAAAATGGATACAAAACCATTAAGAATATATGCATGAAGCTCTTCTTTTGATAGGTTTCTCGGAGTAGGATTATTCATTAACTCTATCTTTCCCTCTTGTGAAGCAACAAAGTGTTCAACCAGGGACTCACTAGACCTCTTAATTCCCTTGCACGTTGGATTAGCCTATCCATGTCCTTCTCTAATGCAAAAATCTTAGACTCTGTTATCAAAATCTGACCATTAATGGTATTGGTCAGTGTCTAAGTACCATCAAAACTATTAGCCAAATGTTCTAACCGGGCCTTTGCCGCCTTCAATTTCACCTCAAGTTTCGTTGTTAGTTTGCCGGTGTTAGTACAAGACCTATATATAGTTCTACACTCATTTAGAGCCTCATCAATCTTTGTTATCTCATCTATCAACTTAGCCTTGTCAGATGAAATCATATTGTCACAAGTGACCTTCTGAGCTGCATTATACCGCTCAACTAACTACCGGTTTGATACCTATTGAAGAGTTTTAAACTCTTAGGAAATATGCTTTGTCAAACCTTTCAGTTTATTGGATGGGATTCCAATCTAATCTACCTTATATTCTGGTGCAAGTTGCTACAAAATCGGAATGGCCTGCTCAATAACTTGCTTATCTTCAGTCCCTTCCTTCCTTAACTTCTAAACTGCAACATACATCAATTCAAAACTGCTTAGTTGCTCAATATTCTTCTATGCAAAATCAACTTGACCAGATGAGTCAAGTGCCAACAATGAATGACTATCCAAATTTTTCCCGAAGGATTCAACCTTATGACTTGCACCGATGACTTTTCCACTTGGTGCAATAACCTATTCAACCTTAACCTCTTCAGTATGTACATTTAATATCGGAGGTTCAATATCCCCAACCTGTTTATTTTCTGCATCCACATCAATAACCTCTATATCTAGAATGATTTTTTCTAGTGTATCCTGTTTATCCTATACAGTTTCAATATTATCTACAAGTATCTCTATATTAGGTACAAGTGGTTCTACCAGAGGAATATCCTCTAATATTTTATGATCTAAAACCTGTGTATCCATTCCCAATATGCTTTTCCCCTTATCATCTATCAGGATGTTTGGAGTATTAGATTTTTGAGGGACTTCTAGTGATGTAAAGAATCCGGGTTTACCTACAAATAATTTTACCCAAGCCCCATGTGTCTCCTTAACTATCTCATTTACTCTACCTACCATGAGACTCACATGCTGATGTTTACTCCGGAAAATTATTTTATTTGCAAAATGTAAACACTGTTGCATCTCTTCATCAGTTATGGCAACACAAACAATTAACAACTCTCGTACCTTTATGCGTCTATCCTCTTCAACCGTAGATAACCTTCTAGCATCTAGTTTATTGTACAAGTTTGCCACTATCTATTTTTTAATCTCTAAAAGTGCTTTCTTATATATATCTAAGTACAACAAAATCGATTCCTCTATTTCCATTTGCTCCTTATTATCCATATATACATAGTAATGTTGTATATTACTCAAAATTCCATCTTTAGTTATTTGATCAATCAACTCAACAACTGAGAGAGAAGGAATGACTTCAATACTCTTACCTAATTCGAGAGCTATATCTACATCTGATTTCTTCTTCTTGCTGGGAGTAGAAGTAGACTCCTTAACCAATTTCCTCTTCTGTGTGGGATTCCTCTTCTTCAAAATTTTCTTTGGGGGTGCCAGAGGGGTGACCTTCACTTTCTGCTTCTTTAATTCCTTAGCCTTGTTCCTTGGTATCCTGATGAAAGTTTTGGGAATCTGTGAGGGCACAACATCAATATCAGAACTGGATGTAATAGGGGCAATATAAGTATCTAGTTTCTTCCTCTTTACTAGACCCTTGCCGGTTGCTGCTACTGGTGAGGCCTGAACTACTGTCAGAGAAGATCCTTCAACTAGTCTATCTTGGATGCAGCTAGAACTATGAGGATGGAAGCTAATCTGCCTCATGTCTACTAGAGAGAAGTTGTAAGCACAATGGTATACACATTCAACGAAGTTCATATCAAAGGAGATATCGGTAAGACACCTTATGAGTTATGGTTTAGTCATACACCGACAGTTAAGTATTTCAGAATCTTTGGTAGTAAATGCTATATCAAAAGAGATGATTCCATTGGAAAGTTTGGTACTAGATATGATGAAGGAATATTTCTTGGTTATTCTAATGAAACCAAAGCATATAGATGTTATAACAAAAGATTGCAAAGAATTATGGAGAAAACTAATGTCAAGGTGGATGAGCAGAACATAAGTCAAATCAGAACTTATGAGAAAGAACCGGTAGTGGAAATGATCATAACTAAATCAATAGCACCTACACCAGAACAAAATGCTGAACCAGTTATCCGGAAGTATCAATAAATTATTCATTAGGGGAGTATGGTTCAGAGCTTCATTGCTATATCATTTTGTGGGAGATTGTTGGTTGTCTTCCATAGGGGGAGACTTGTGTTGGCATTTCTGAATGGAGATCTTGAAGAGGAAGTTTATATTGAGCAGCCTGATGGATTTTCACTTTCAGATGACAAAAACATGGTTTGCAGGTTAAAGAAAGCTTTATATGGATTGAAACAAGCCCCTAGAGCTTGGTATGCAAGACTGGATAAATATCTTTTGAAGCTTGATTTCACTAAGGTAAGGCTAACAGTAATTTATATTATAAGATCATTGATGATGACATATTGATTATTGAAGTCTTTGTTGATGATATCATTTTTGGAGGTGAAGATAAGTTGTGTATGGAATTCTCTAACACAATGAAGAATGAATTTGAGATGTCTATGATTGGGGAGATTAAATTTTTCTTAGGTTTGCAGATTACTCAAACTAATAAAGGTATTTATATCTGTCAAACTAAGTATGCTAGAGAGTGGTTGAAGAAATTTGGTATGGAAAATTCTAAACCGGTTGGTACACCTATGGTTACAAGTGAGAAATTGACAAAGATAGATGCATCTGAACCGGTAAATCCTACAAGGTACAAGTCTATGATTGGAGGTTTATTATATCTAACTCAGACTAGACCGGATATAATGAATGCAATTTGTATTGTATCAAGATATCAGAGTGATCTTAGAGAAAATAATGAGAGTGCGGTGAAAAGGATTTTCAAGGAACAACTAAATATGGTTTATGGTATCCTAAAAATGATGACTTTACATTATGTGCACATACGGATGTAGATTGGGCCGGAGATGTTGATGATCGGAAGAGCACATTCGATGGAGCTTTCTTTCTTGGAAAGAAACTTGTTTCATGGATCAACAAAAAGTAGTCATGTACCTCTTTATCTATTGTTGAAGCTAAGTATGTTTCTGCTACTACTAACTATACACAAGTTCTATGGATGAAGCAAATGTTGAAGGATATAAAGGTGGACTGTAATGAACCGGTAGTTATTCATTGTGATAAATCTGCTCCTATTGATATATCAAAGAATTTGGTATTTCATTCTAAGACAAAGCACATATAGATATCAAGTATAACTTTTTGAAGGAGAAGGTGGAAGCAAATGAAGTCAGACTGGTTTATGTGAACACTAAAGAGCAGATTGTAGATATCTTCACTAAACCTTTGCCTAAAGAATCATTTGAGTACTTTAGAGATAGACTGGGGGTTTCTGCTTCTCTGGTAGAGACCCGAGTGATGCTGATTGGCATCAGCCTGATATGCATTATCAGAGCTATTACTCATTTTGGATTGATGTGGTGGTGCTACTACTCAGGGGGAGTAGTCAGTTGTAAGAATCAGAGGATTTATGATTTTTCTTTGATATTTATGTCAGATCTTTGGCATTGATGTCAAAGGGGGAGAGTTATTCTCATGAAAAACATAAGGGAGAGATATATTCATTAGGGGAGTTTGGTTCAAAGCTTCATTTCTATATCATTTTATGGGAGATTGTTGATTGTCTTCCATAGGGGGAGACTTGTTTGGCATTTCTTGACACTTGGATATTTTTTCACATCTAGTGTTGCCATCAATGCCAAAGGGGGAGATTATTGGCAATTTGGAGCAATTGATTATGTGTTGCATTGATGTTTTGTCATTGATGGCAACACCGACTGTTATGGTTGTTTACCAGTTTTCGGTTGGTTCCGGTAGAGTGGTTGGATTATGATATTGATCTGGTATGCTTTGGTTTGTGGAATTGATTTGGATCTATCATTCATGCTATTCAGAAAGATACTATCATTTATTCTAGTAAGCCTTTTGGTCATAGGTAAGGGTTTTACCGATAGAGCTATGTTGAAGATCTTTTGATGCACGTGACAAGTGGTGTTGGTGCGGCTTCTAGATGGTTCTTAGGATACTGATCGTTATCATGTTCATGTTCCAGTTCATCAGTGGTGTTGCATTTGGTTTATGGCGACTTATTTTGGGCCTGTTGTTATCTAGGTTATGGACTGGTTTATGTAACGTGTTGGTGGATGATACCGATGCATTACGAACGAGATTTAGTGATTGGTTTACATTGTTTTCGGCCTAAGCCAACTTGGTTAATCATTGGATTGTGGGTTTATGTTATGAATTTATTGTATTATCTTTTTCATGGCCATCCTAATTGTTTAGGTCCCAGGTTGTATAAATATGATGTAAGATCTCTTTGTAGATCATGGGGATTTATGGGCATATGGGATTGTGGTAATGAGATAGTTATGCGACTACCTATGTGCAAATAATGTTGTAATCATATGCAGGAGTATTGGTCGATCATAGGTGATCGAATTGGGTTGGTAAGAGAAGTTTAAGGCCTCTGGTACTAAGCTTAACCGGAAATGTACTCAGGCATAAAAGATATTATCTTTGCAATTCATTCTTCTTTCTGGATTGTAGTTTGGATCTATTTTGTAGTCAGTGAGGCTCCTTTTGTGATGAGCAGTGCGCTCTAGGCTATTGGCCTTCCTACATGTGCAGGTCCCTCATTTTGTAATCACATACTATAGAAGTATTATCTGACTGTGGGTAGGCTTCCCACCGTGATTTTTCTCTTTACTGGGTTTTCTACATACAAATCTTGGTGTCATGTGTTCTAGATGGATGGTAATTGTTCTGTGATTTATGTTTATGTTTAATTGCTATATCAATTATTTTGGTATTTGGTTTATGCTTTCCGGTATTGAGCTTATGTGTTCCGGTAATAAGGATTTGAATGCTTAAAGTTCTATAATCTGGTGACAACTGATTCACCCCCCCTCTTAGTTGTCCTCTAGTTATCTGGGTTATCTAATAATTGAGAGGGGGGGTGAAGTAGTGTTCAACTGACAAGATAAATTTTAACCTTATTAAAAAAGCAACTACCATTAAATTTATGTGCATTAATTTTTCCTTATTGGTGATTTTTGATTCTGGTTGTCTGGTGGATTCCCCTGATTTGCGGTACCGGAGCTTTCTCCATGCTCAAACTCAAGACCTCTAGTGTCTTCGATGTCTTTTTGATCCTTCAATAATTCATCAAGCCTTGCAGAACTGACCCTGAAATTTTCTTTGTATTAATTTGCAGCATCCAGATCACTTCTTAGGATTGACATCATTCTTTCCAACTCTTGCTCATTGTTCTGTGATTGCACTAACTCAATTCTCAACACATCATTCTCATGCGCCAACCTAATGCATTCCTCAGGTATGTCTTTTGGAGATCTGCCAAGATTTTCCTCATTCTTCATTCGGTCTTAAATCTCCTTGGACATCCTCATAGTCATGGCTTGCATTTCATTCTTCATGACACCATTCTCCTCACTTAGCTTCTGACATTGTTCCTTAAGGGCATCCTTCTCTTCATCATCCAGATTTAGTAAAAGTTCCTTCCTTTTAGCTTGAATAGATGACAACCTCTCCTGCAGGGTAAGAATGAATTCCTTTGCAGAGTTCAATTCATCTTGCAGCTTCAAGTTCTTCAACCTTTTAGCATCATAGTCCTCAAGTGCTACTTCAAGTTCCTTCTATAGACTCATCTCCATGGATTCCGGATTTAGGATCTTCCTTAAGCTGTTAGACTTACTCCAAGGCACTACGCTCTGATACCAATTGTTAGAGTTACAAACAAAATTCTGAACTTTAAAAGTGCATCTGCTATGCTGGATGAGTTTCAGTTAAAGCACTGTTTGTACTGGTTTTCACTGTGTCCTCCCTTACCAGTATCTTTCTTCACTTCCCAAACCTCTAAACCAATATCCAAGACTGACTATAGAATATTACATTTGCATTCTATCGATCAAGATCGCTCGCACAATATCGCATCACTAAAATTCATTACATTATAAAATAACCTAGCCGGACTGACTTAAATACCCTTCCCAAACAAAAACATAAGTGCCTTATGTCATATTACAATGATATTACAATTTATTTACATGTTGGCCTAAGAAAAAATAAATTCATTAAACTTCAAGACCGATGACTTTGATCGTTGCCGTGTAGACCTGTCGGATCAATCTCCTATGTCGGCCTCATATACCGGTTCCTAGTTTGTCAGTTTTCCTTGTCTGTCGGTGACAGTTCCTTGTGTGTCGAATGACTTGAATGCCAGTTGGTAATCAATGAATACTGGTGAGTACTAGTTAAGTGACCAACACAAAATGGTGTGTGTTGCCATCAATGACAACACAACTAAGTCAGATGAGTGTCAATTGCCAACAATAACATCTTAGTGTGTACAACATACCCCTTAGTTCATCACAAAGTGTCCTAAGGTGTCATATGTGGTCCTAAGGTGTCAAGCATGTGTTCTAACACATGCATGACTTCTTAGGACCACATATGACCCCTTATAACATCCTAGTGTGGAAAAAATAACCCTTAGGATCACATAGTATCCTCAGGGGTCATATGTGGTCTGAAGGGTCTAACACATGCGTGACCCCTTCAAACCACATATGACCCCTTATAAAATCCTAGTGTGTACAAAATACCCCTTAGTCCATCACAAAGTGTCCTAAGGGGTCATATGTGGTCCAAAGGGGTCAGGCATGTGTTCTAACACATGTGTCACCCATTACGACCACATATGACCCCTTATAACATCCTAGTGTGTACAACATACCCCTTAGGATCACATAGTGTCCTAAGGGGTCATATGTGGTCCCAAGGGGTCACGCATGTGTTCTAACACATGCGTGACCCCTTATGACCACATATGACCCCTTATAACATCCTAGTGTGTACAACATACCCCTTAGTCCATCGTAAAGTGTCCTAAGGGGTCCTATGTGGTCCTAAGGGGTCAGGCATGTGTTCTAACACATGTGTGACCCCTTATAACATCCTAGTGTGTACAACATACCCCTTAGGATCACATGGTTCCTAAGGGGTCATATGTGGTCCGAAGGGGTCACACATGTGTTCTAACACGTGTGACTCCTTACGACCATATATGACCACTTTATAACATCCTAATGTGTACATGTAAAGCAAAAAATCGCGATCGAACCCTAGTTGCTCTCCCCTCTTCCAACTCCAAGGAGAGAGAAGGGAGATTCACTAGGGTTGATGGTTTTCACTTAGGGGAGAGACTTTACATTCAAAAGAGGGGTTGAAACCCACAAGATCCAATCCCACACAATGCAAGATTGGATGCTAAATGTGTTTCAAGGGTTAAGAAAGCAAGGCTACCCTCTTTTGTAAAGAATGTTGATAGAAGAATTAAGCTAGGAATGCATAGAAAGTGACAGAGATTCGCTTATAAACTGAGATAGGGATATAGGATGAAGTTGCGGACCTGGAATTAGCAGTAAAATGTCGATACGGCACTGTCCTACAAATTTGAGCAAAAGTTGTCGGACGATGGCACCCGAGCGCCACGGTCCTCCGAAAAATCCGCGAAACGAAGGGGGATCTGTTCGTCTCTGCACAAGGATTCCAGATCTTCAATTTCAGCCGCGTACCTGCAACCTACACACAGAAAAGCGAAGACAATTGGGGGGTTAGGGATTAGGGGTTTGCCTTTAGGTCAAACCCCGGTTTTGGAATTAACCAAGAAATGAGCAATGCTGTAAATGTAAATGTCTGTAATGTAAAACAAGTACTAATACCTTGTTGTAAGGATGTTTGTATCCTTATGTGCGAAGGTATAGATGTTGTTGTTTGTTGTATGTTGTATGTTGTAGTAGTATGTTGTAAGTGATCTCCTCTTCAATGGTTGAATCCTTGTCTTGAATGCAACACTTAGCCTTGAATGGAGACTTAGAATGAATGCTTGAATGCTTGAATGCTTGAGTATAGTTTCCACGCTTGTACACATATATCCTTCTTACCCAAATGGGAGAGGAAAATGTAGTTTATATACTTGTCATTTAGGGCTGATAGACTGATTTTCCCGACCTTAGGCCGACTAGGAAAGATAATTTTCCAATTTGCAAACATAAAGACCCGAAGTCCAAAAGAGACCGGGCCCAAAATAGGACCCAGGGACCAGGGCACTGGGCGCCATGGTCCTGGGGGACCAGGGCGGCGCCCTGGTCCTAAAGGACCAGGGCGCTGGGCGCTCTGGTCCCACCTCCCCGGACAGCAGGGTGCAAAGGAGGTTCAGGCCAGGGTGCAAGAAAATGCAGTTTTTGGTGTCATAATCAGGTTTTGGGGTCTCCATTCAGGTTGCGTGTTGCGTCGCCTTCGTGAAGACCGAAATGCAGTCGAAATTGCAAGTGTCACAATTTTAGGACGCTACATTTAGCCCCCACTTTAGCGGGAGTATAAGCGTATGCTCATACTTCCGGTAAAGTACAAGGAAACAACATTGAAAGACTTTCACCACGTCAAGGAGGCAAGATACACCAAGCCCCCAGTGGACTAAGGATCTTACAACTTCGATTGACAAAGTAAAAGGGAAGATCACGAGGGAGAACCATGACTGTCAGTAGTAAGGTTCCCTCACTATGAGTCATGGAAGAAAGATATCAAAAATTTTCAAGGCAAAGCTAAATTTGCCAAGAAATTTTCAAGTATCTTGAAAAGATATGAACGGGATGTATGCCCCCCTACGTTAAAGCGATCACACACGCCTCACCGGGGGTGATTTCTTTAAGGTAGTGATACATATAAGAAATGAGAAAGGAGCACGTTATCACAAGGATTTAGCCCCCAAGTGTGAGATAAGCCCAAGGATAATAGACACAAAACACAAAGCACAAGGTGACTTTGCTTTCCTCGGGGTCAGTATGCTGTATGATAATTCATGTATATCATATGTATGTATGCATAATTGTTCTTCATTCCCTAATCAAGAAAAGTCACCTAGAAGAAGGGAACACATGTGTCTTTTGAGTCAACATAAGAGAGATCAAGAGATCTCAATGCTTTGCATCATCCTCAAGTAGACAACACTAAGGACAACAAATAGAAGAATGAGAATAACACATAGAGGAAGTAACAAAAGAGAGGGGGAGAGAATCTGCTATGCTAATGAAACTAGTCTAGCACGTCATCTACCCCCCGATCTTGCTGATCAATGTTTCAGGAAGGTAGGGAACACGCTAGAGGAGGAACATCCAAGACAGCAGATGGAGCTATCACAAGATCCAAACAAGGGCTATGTTCATATCCCAAGCCGCGGTGTTCTTGTCTAGGAGCTAGGATAAGTGCTTTAGAAAATTCATTAGATAAATGGTTATCAATATCAACAAGTTCATATTCACTATCAGAATGAACAGGAGAAGTAGCATTTTCATCACGAATAACATTTTCATCTATATCATCATCAAGATTTATAAAAATAGGATCTTTAACTGGCACAGGATCAAGACCATCATGCGTCTTATGTTTAGGAGATTTCGGCTCAATCGTCGGCTGAGGAGAAAATGGAATAATGCTTGTTGAAGGTGTTTTTGGGGATTGCAAAGTTTGAGCTCTAAGACGACGCTTTCACCGGCGTTCACATGCAGAACGATTTCGTCTAGTCTTAGTAGGAAGTTGAGAAGATTGAGGAGGAGGAATGTTCTCATCCTTATCACTTGGGTGTTTAGGTTGTGGTCTCTTAGGCTGAACAATAGGAGAAGGGGAAGGTCTCTTCTCTCCATAAGAGGAAGGAGGAGGAACTGCTCCATATAAAGGAGGAATATTTGGTTTTGGAAGGAGACCAAGTCCATCATGACGAGGAGGGATAGGTCTACTTTTAGGAAGTTTATTAATCATAGGCATAGTCACATCCATAGGGATGGGTTGGGAATCTTCTTGAGGAAAGACATTAGTTTTATCTTTCAAAGGAAGAACTTCCTTCTCAAGAATGATAGGAATATCAAGTTTAGGTGTTCTAGGTTCACTTAGAGATAGGATCATATCTGTTTTCCACTTTTGATAAGATTTGAAAAGATGATCACTTCGCGGAGGAAGAGATTGGAATTGTTTAGGCCAAAAGTAATCAAGAGGAACGCTAGGAGTTCTTCCAGCTGGTTTAAAGAGACTATGATTGACAGTAACAACTTCACCATTATGGGGAAATTTCAAACACTTATGAATAGGAGAAGCAATAGCTTTCATGGAAGATAGCCAAGGATAGCCAAGCTTCACACGAAATTGTTCGCAAGATGGAATAATAGCAAAGTTCACATCAAGGGATTTGTTATGGACCTCAATAGGCAATGTAATAGAACCAATTGCAGGAGAAGAAAATGCATCAAATAGTTTCACAATCACATCTGTTTTGTCATAGATCACTTGATTCAATTGCAAAGTAAAAAGAAATTCTTCAGTAATAACATTAACCATGCACGAAGGATCAATAAGCACTCCACAGCAAGGTGTATTCTTGACTTTTGCAACTATGTATAAAGGACCATCAGGTGCCCTAATGGTTTCACTGGAATCAAATGTGATGGAAGGTTCTTTAGGGTTTTCTTGCTGCTCTACAAAGTTAATCACATTCGGAGTCATAGACACAAGACCATCAGATGAGAGAGAGGAATCATTAGTCTCAATCGCATTAGAGGTATGAGAAGGTAATGGATCAGTGAAAATCTAAAGATTTTGATTAGGAGGAGCTACAGATGTATTGCCTTTATCATTCACTCCAGAAACAGAAATAGTATTATTATCAATCAAATCTTGAATTTTACCCTTTAAATAAAAACATTTTTCAGTATCATGCCCAGGCTGACGATGAAATTGACAAAAAGCTTTGTTATCAAAATAAGGTGAAGTAATCTTTGCAGGATCAATTTGTCTTATAGGAGGAAGAGTAAGCACATTTTGTTCCAATAACTTATTCATAATACTATGCAATGATTCATTCAAAGGAGTATACTTTCTTTCTTTCTTGAAAAATTTAGAAATAGGAGGCACACCTGATGCTGCATTCACATTGTTGTTGATGATGTTTTCATTGAATTTGATGGAATCTCTGTTTGGTTTAAACTTCCCAAATGGTTGTTGATTGCTATCACCCTTATCACTCGGAGCCATAGGATGTGATTGTTCCATTTGACTCACAGTCAGTTGATAATTGTGAAGAGTTGCACACAACTGTTGGAAAGAAGTAAACTCAGAAAACAAGAGTTTGTTTCGAATATCTTTTTGTAAATTAGAAATGAATATTCTTTGAATATCATTGTCAGGCACTGTAAAAGAAATTTGAGCATACAAATGCTTATATCTACCAATGAAATCAGTCACTTTTTCCTTAACACCTTGTTTACAATGCATTAAATCAATCAAAGTAACTTTAGGACTTATATTGTTTTGAAATTGTTGAATGAAAGCATTTGCAAGTTGTTCGAAAGAAGTAATAGAATAAGAAGGCAACGAGCAATACCATTCTAGGGCTTTGTCTCTTAATGTTCTAGTGAACAGTTTTGCAAGCAACCTTTGGTCATAAGCAAAATCAGTACAAATTGTTTGAAAAGTCTTAACATGTGTTAGAGGATCACCTTTACCATTATAAAGCTCCAAATGCAGAATTTCAACATGTTTAGGGGGAATAGCTCGGACAATGTCAAGAGAAAGTGGGCTCGCAACATCAAATGTGGGCACACTAAACTTAGATTGATTCATAGAGGCAATTTGTTGTTGTAAAGAAGAGACAGTTTGTGCAAGATTGTTAATGGTCGCTTCAGTCGAAGAATTCATATTAGGTGTGTTAGATTGAGATGGAGGTGTTATGTTATTGAAAGAAGGTAGAGAGTAAGGTGGTGGGACTCTATGATAGTCAGTCATAGGGGATGATTGGACAGGAGGAACACTACAAGGAGGAATAGAATGGTTAAATGAATTGCCCCCTTGCGTCATGTTCATTTGTGGAGATATAATAGGGACACTCATTGAAGGAGTGAATGAAGAAATCGGATTGAATGAAGGAAGAGGGTTAATTGAAGAAGAAGGGTTGCCCCCATGACTGGTGATCACAGGAGGAATGTCTTGTGTAGAAGTAGCCATTATGTTTGATGTAAAGGTAGGTATGCTAGCAATAGAAGTCATCAAAGGAATAGAATGATTGACTTGAGTAGGAGGTTGTGTATAACCCAAGGTTTTGGCACAACTCTTCATAGGCATCACATTTGAATCCACAATGTGTGCAATACAACGCAAAATATCAATTCCATTCTTATCACTTTGAAGCATACGTTTTAGACCCTCAATTAAAGGAAGAGCTTGACTATCGGGGTATTCTTGAGACATCCAGTGTCGAAAATCGTCAAATTGGTTATCCAATTTTGAAAGTTGTTCTTCAGAAACCTCAAGGAGAGCTTCTTCATCATTAGGAGGATTAGAGGAATTACCCATGTCCTCGTTAAAAAGGCTATTCAAATTAGGTTCCATCTCCTCAGTAGTTAAACCTCGAAAAGACTTAATTCTACGGCTTCGTCTAACGGGAATAGTGTAAGTAGGGCTTATTGTTGTAAAACTCATGCACTAGAGAGAGAGAGAAAGTTTTGAATTTAGAGGTAGCAATTTTCAGTAAAATCAGCCAATCTTCCAGATTTAAGCTGTTAAATACAATCAGGACAATCTCCCGAAATTTCGGAAAAAATGTCCGGGACCGTGGCGCTCGGAGTGCAACACGGTCCTTGCAACTTTTTTCGAATTTTGCAGGGATGAAAGTTATGATGATTTTACAGCTAACCTGAAAAAATTGAGTGGTTTTACGATCTGTAGATAGGCCAAATTAAAGTTGCAATCTCGAAATTGAACCCTACCAAGATTGTCGAAAAATGCAAAAATTTGAATTTTGAAAAAGAGAGGGAAACTGAAATTTTGAATTTTATGATTTTAGAGGGAATACCGAAAGCAATGCAAGTTTTGAAATTCAAAAGTTGACTCAATTTCACGCAAAATTCAATTTTGAAAGCGGAAATTGAAGTTGTTGTAATTAAGCACTTAATTTCAAAAGTCACAAATTGCAAGAATTTGAATGAATCACTGAAATTTCGAATGAATGTTAACACACTTTTCAGATTTAGGACAGTAAGAACACAATTTTGACACAAAATTTCAGTTTCAACAATTTTTGAATGTTTAGAAGCCTTAATCCAAGCAATCACAAGACCAACTTTGATTGTAATTTTGAAGGTGTTAAAATTGATAAAATCAGCCAAAATTCTGGATTTTAGCAGGAAAATACAGTAAGATCTAGCTCCCGAAATTTCAGAAAAAATGTCGGGGATGATGGCGCTCGGAGTGCACACGGTCCTCGCAACTTTTTTCCAAATTTTCAGGGATGAAAGATATTGTGATTTTATTGCGGAATCCAAAGTTACAGCTGATTTGGAGATGTTTTGATCAGTGAAATTGTCGGACAAAGGTTGAATCAAGAGGGTTTCAAAAATTAGGGTTTTGACACTTAACCACTTAATTTTCAAAATTAAAGCATAGATATGAATTGATAATTTGTAATAGAAGGGCAGATCTGAAACAAGCATTAACAATTAAACATTTCACAAGTTTAATTACTAAAAAGAAAATTTAGGGTTTTTATGCAATTAACCTCTAAAATTTTGTAAAAGATCAAACATGGAAATGTAATCAAGGAATCCAATTTTCAGATCTAATCATGAATAATCAGAAAGGATGTTCACGTTGGGTTCACCAAAATGTAAAGCGGAAAATCGCGATCGAACCCTAGTTGCTCTCCCCTCTTCCAACTCCAAGGAGAGAGAAGGGAGATTCACTAGGGTTGATGGTTTTCACTTAGGGGAGAGACTTTACATTCAAAAGAGGGGTTGAAACCCACAAGATCCAATCCCACACAATGCAAGATTGGATGCTAAATGTGTTTCAAGGGTTAAGAAAGCAAGGCTACCCTCTTTTGTAAAGAATGTTGATAGAAGAATTAAGCTAGGAATGCATAGAAAGTGACAAAGATTCGCTTATAAACTGAGATTGGGATATAGGATGAAGCTGCGGACCTGGAATTAGCAGTAAAATGTCGATACGGCGCTGTCCTGCAAATTTGAGCAAAAGTTGTCGGGACGATGGCGCCCGAGCGCCATGGTCCTCCGAAAAATCCACGAAACGAAGGGGGATCTGTTCGTCTCTGCATAAGGATTCCAGATCTTCAATTTCAGTCGCATACCTGCAACCTACACATAGAAAAGCGAAGATGATTGGGGGGTTAGGGATTAGGGGTTTGCCTTTAGGTCAAACCCTGATTTTGGAATTAACCAAGAAATGAGCAATGCTGTAAATGTAAATGTCTGTAATGTAAAACAAGTACTAATACCTTGTTGTAAGGATGTTTGTATCCTTATGTGCGAAGGTATAGATGTTGTTGTTTGTTGTATGTCGTATGTTGTAGTAGTATGTTGTAAGTGATCTCCTCTTCAATGGTTGAATCCTTGTCTTGAATGCAACACTTAGCCTTGAATGGAGACTTAGAATGAATGCTTGAATGCTTGAATGCTTGAGTATAGTTTCCACGCTTGTACACATATATCCTTCTTACCCAAATGGGAGAGGAAAATGTAGTTTATATACTTATCATTTAGGGCTGATAGACTGATTTTCCCGACCTTAGGCCGACCAGGAAAGATAATTTTCCAATTTGCAAACATAAAGACCCGAAGTCCAAAAGAGACCGGGCCCAAAATAGGACCCAGGGACCAGGGCGCTGGGCGCCATGGTCCTGGGGGACTAGGGCACTGGGCGCTCTGGTCCCACCTCCCGGGACAGCAAGGTGCAAAGGAGGTTCAGGCTAAGGTGCAAGAAAATGCAGTTTTTGGTGTCATAATCAGGTTTCGGGGTCTCCATTCAGGTTGCGTGTTGCGTCGCCATCGTGAAGACCGAAATGTAGTCGAAATTGCAAGTGTCGCAATTTTAGGATGCTACAGTACAACATACCCCTTAGTCCATCACAATGTGTCCTAAGGGGTCATATATGTTCCGAAGGGGTCACACATGTGTTCTAACACATTTGTGACCCCTTACGACCACATATGACCCCTTATAACATCCTAGTGTGTACAACACACATCATATGTGGTCCTAAGGGGTCACACATGTGTTCTAACACATGTGTGACCCCCTAAGACCACATATGACCCATTATAACATCCTAGTGTGTACAACATACCTCTTAGGATCACATAGTGTCCTAAGGGGTCATATGTGGTCCGAAGGGGTCACACATGCGTGACTCCTTACAACCACATATGACCCCTTATAAAATCTTAATATTTACAATGTACCACCCCTTAGGACCCAATTTGACCACATACTAATCATATAGTATCCTAAGGGGTCACACACATGTGTTAGAACACCTGTGACCCCTTAGGACCACTTATGAGGTCCCTTATACCATCCTAATGATTGCAATGTACCCCTTAAGACCCAATTTGACCACATACCGATCACAGTGTCCTAAGGGGTCATATGTTGTCCTAAGGGGTCACACATGTGTTCTAACACATGTGTGACCACTTAGGACCATCTATGACCCCTTATAACATCCTAATGTTTATAATGTACCCCTTAGGACCCAATTTGACCACATACTTATCACATTGTGATTTAGTCTTTTTCTCTCAAGTCCCTTAATTTTCTCAGCATGTGTTTGAATTAGTATATATGTACATGATAAATAGTCTTTCGAGTTGTCTTCCCTTAATTTGCTCAGCATGTGTTTTAGTTTTTAAAATTATGTTTTAATTTAGTACACATATATCTTTAATGATCTCTCTCTCTGTCATGAAAATGATCTCCCTCTCTCTCTCATTAATGTTTTAATAATTTAAAATGTATGTATGTGATATATAGATAAATCTATATATTTTTAATGATCTCACTCTCACTCTCTTTAAAATAATTTATTTAAATTTAAATTATGCGAGAACTTTATGTGTACATTTTAATTTAATGAGCTCAAGATTAATGATATATATCTCTCTCTCTCTAATTTAATTTATTTTAATTTAATGTTTTAAATTGAATGCACTTCATGTGTGTGTGCTTATGTAAATTCTAACTTTATGATCTACCTACATAGATGGAGGATCAGGATCCCCATGTACCTATAACTGATCAGGATCTTCATGCAAAGGCTCTTGATCAGGATCTGCCTCCACAGGCTCCTGATCAGGACACTCTCCCTGATATCGGTACCATTTTTCATGATAGTGACCATGAGATGAGGAAATTGAGAGGTATTTTAGATGACCCATGGATAGATGGTGTGTACAAGAGTACATGTGAATCCATTTTTTGGAGTTTACAATCTTTGAGGGATCTTCTTGTAGCCACACCTTATTTTCACCATAGGTTATAGATTATATCTATATATAGTCAAGGGTTGAGGTGAGGGGTCCTCATTCCTTCGCTGATGTGTTGAAGACAGTCTAGAAGGAAAATATTAAGGAGAGATGTTTTCCATAGTATCAGGAAAAGAACAAGGTGAGAGGATATTAGGTGACATGATGCATTGATCCACAGGTTGCAGGGTTGATTTACCAATGCTTCTTAGCTGCCCATGGTTGTTATCCTAATAATGACCATATACGATTACACTTTGCACAACAGGTCTATGCTAAGGTTCACTGTCAATTGAAACCCAGCTACGTTGACCTTCCCATATATTGTGGACAAGGGAGGGGCAGGATTGATGATAGAGATGCATATCGTAGGCGTGATAGAGCTCTGCCCAGACATAGGGAGCTTGTTGGTGAGATATTTATGACGATAGTCCCATCCCTCACCCCCACAGTGGATCATGTTGTGATTGCTTCTCAGAGAGAAGCAATTGATAGGATTGGATATATTGCATCAACAATAACCACTATATCATCAGATAGGCTGGGTAGATACATGATGAGCCGACCATGTTCCAGATCATCCATAGATGCATCTTCTAGTCACTGAGTGGCTTCAGATTTAGATCAGTATGTTACTGCTGGCATCCCCTCGCCAGATGATGTAGTGGCTATAGAAGGAGGTGCTAGACATGTACAAATGTCACAGTATTTATCCAAAGACCTGCTATATTCATCCTGTTTCATTTCATCTCGACTTGGGATACCATTGCCTACTGTTAGAGATGAGATTCTTGGAGGCACGCAGGCTACTGCATCGACGCATATGTCAGGACAATCACAACATTCTCATCAGTCTACATATGCTCTGGGTGATCCACCTACAGATCACTCTATTGTTGCAGAGGAGGAGATATAGGTTAATCATGTCCATATCACAGATGAGGACTTGGATTCATTTGATGAGAAGCTACGAGGTTTGAGGTAGACTGGTTTTATGGATATGCTACTAGCATCAAACACTTCATCGATGCCCAGTCATCTAGTTAGCCCCTTACACTCCTCAATCATTCGTACATGAAGAGAGAGATATGCATACACAATTGATGTGGTTGATATGATCATAGGAGATGACCAGACTCTACAGGCTCCTTATACATAGGTATGTATGTGCGTGTAATTTTTAAAAGGATGTACATGTAATTTCTAGATTTAATAAATAACTTTAAAGAAGTATCATTTATTGTTCAAACTATTCCTAAAATACACATGCGTATGTACAACAATTACTTCATGTCACTCCTAGCTTGAGCTCAGAGCATGTGCGTAGGCGAGATTCTTTCAATGCTATACCTGCTAGTGGACATGTTAGTTATGGATTTTGTAGCTACATGTGCGTTACGGTATATTTTAATTTACTAGTCTATTTGATTATTTAAATAAGATTCATACATGTAGAGATATTTTAAATATTTAAATATAAATTCTACTTTTGCAGGGGTCTATTGGACATCCAGACTCTCACTGGGACTCTCACTCAGACAGTCGCTCTATTCGTGGCCGACATGATGCATGCTGATTTGCCATTTTATAGCTCACATGTTTATCTTTTATATACATTCTAGACTTTCATCTAGACATGCACGTATTGCTACATTCAGACTTACTTTACATTGCTATGTATTTAGAGTTACTTTATATTGAGCTTTTATTCTTGGACTTACTTTATATTGCTATGTATTTAGATTATAGCATGTGCACATTAGATTATACTTTATACAGTTTGTGTTTGATCATACTTGCACATTTGATTATACTTTATATATATGCATGTGTTTGATTATACTTAAATATCTAGAAGCCTCTCGACTTAATAACTTTTGAGTAATTTGTACTTTTTATTGAACATTTTTTAAATATAAAATTAAAATAAAATGAAATTTTGATTTATTGTTTTTACTGTAAACAAATTTTTTGAATACAATAGATGAACAAAACAACATTTTTTTTAATTTAGTTTGTTTTTCCTCCACATCATCTAAGTATTTCTAAAGTTATAGAATTGTTAAAAAAACATTCTAAACAAATCTAAATTGTAAAATGTCATGTAAATCCAATGAAACTCATAATTGATATCAATTGTTTGAAAACAATTATTAGTAGTTAAGCCAAACATGTTTATTTTAAAATATTTAAACATAAATATTAAAGCTAAAAGAATGTTAGAAATGAAAAAAATGTGAGTGCCAACATCTCATATTTATTTCCAATCATTAATTGGATTGAATAAATAAAAAGAATAGAACTAAATACAATAGTATTAGTATAAGTTAATTAAAAATATTTATTTATTATACATTGATAGATATATCAAATAATGTCAATATAGGAAAAATAAAAGGATGGATTGCATAAATAAAACTATTATATTGTAATTGATTATTTCATCACATTATATTTGATCTAGAACATATAACTTAAATAATTAAAAAATAAATTTTAATAAAAAAGGAGAGTGAAATTAATGTAAATTGATATTTAAGATATGTATCTAGATGATGGCTAGACTAGACACACTATAAGGGAGGATGTTTTTTAGTGGAGAGGATGGAAGAAGCTATAGGAGGAGTTCGGTGTGAGATATTTCTCACTAGCTTATAGTATTGCTCTATATATAGAGCAATACTATAAGCTAGTGAGAAATATCTCACACCGAACTCCTCCTATATAGAGCAATACTATAAGCTAGTGAGAAATATCTCACACCGAACTCCTCCTATAGCTTCTTCCATCCTCTCCACTAAAAAACATCCTCCCTTATAGTGTGTCTAGTCTAGCCATCATCTAGATACATATCTTGACCATCAACCACAACCTAGATTCTGCAACAAGCCTATGATTCTGCATTACCAATTATCCCCATTTTGGAAGACACATGAATTAATTTCTATCTACACCTTTGATTGTAGAAGGGACATTTTAAAAATTAGATCAACTCTTACATGAAGATCTTGTTGATTGATGTTTTAACAAATCTCAAATTAGACGAGAATGCAAAATGAAATTGCATCTCTCTTGAAAGGTATCAAAATTTAAAAATTTAAAATGAATAACCCCAAGGGTCTTTTTAGTTAGGCCTTGACTTGTATAATCTACTTGTTCATTATTTAATTCATCACATAGAGGGACTTACAAAATTATTCACTGAAATATTAAATATGAGGGTTAGATATATATAAAAATTGTACTTGTAGTATCCCAAACCCTTAAATGGTTTTTTGATCTCATATTTGATTATATTTTATTATTGAAACACTTGGGTAAGATATATAATTTTTTTTCACTTTTGAATATTTGTTTTGATTTTAAATTTTACTTATTAAAAAAATCAAAAGATGGGGGTAAGAAAGGAATATGGTTTATATATCCTCATCTTGAAATTCTATTGGAATAAAAGAATGCATAAGCCGATAGATCTCAATGTAACTAATCTTTTCTTAACTAAACACAACCATAATGCTACAAATAATTGAAATCTTCAAAGGATTCAAATCATAAACAATAGATTTAACATCCACTTTTGGTGCAACTTAATAAGATTTATACATTATAATAATAAATTAAAAGTTTCTTAGACTAACCAGACATGGAAGACACACTATTTATAATTTCCTAGTATGAACACAAGATTGACTAAATACCTATGGCATTCACATTCACAATAAAAATTCAACTACTAGTCGATAAATGTTGAAGTAAAATCTATTAAAAATTTCATATAGTTGTAAATGCATTTAATTAAAAATGAATACATGAACTAATTTAAACTTAAATACAAAAATGTACTAGAAATAATTTAAATCAAATTTCATACATGTCCTAATTTACACAGACACACATGTACCCTAGTTTACACATCATGTCCTAATTTAAATAAACTTTCAATCAAAT
Source organism: Cryptomeria japonica (assembly GCF_030272615.1). Taxonomy (NCBI): domain Eukaryota; kingdom Viridiplantae; phylum Streptophyta; class Pinopsida; order Cupressales; family Cupressaceae; genus Cryptomeria; species Cryptomeria japonica. The sequence continues at coordinate 564,684,181 of NC_081411.1, read as the reverse complement.
TATGCATTTTTAAATTAAAGAATTTATGTCATGTACATGTCCTAATGAATAAATCTATACATGCTAAATAATTTTAATAACTTACAAAAATTATGCATCTGCATTTAAAAAATTAAAGATATACATGATCCTAATTGTGCATACATCTCCTTAAGACATTTTCAACTCATCCACATCACAATTTACTTTGTACATGTACACACGTACTATTATTTAACATCACAAGATATATAAAAATCAATTCATATATCACAAGCTATATAAAAATCAATTCATGGGTTCAAACACATTTACTTAGGTGTACTAAATAGTTCATACCACATCAAGTGGTTCAGATCGCTCTTCAATAACACTTAATATTTTCTCATGATCTTCACTATCTAGTCTCCACTTTTGAGACCGCCTGCGATGTGGAACTGTATGAAGAATTAGACCAACAACAATGACCAAGTGGCTATACTGATATACCTTGTTGTCAATTTGGTATTTAGTGAAATGAATCCCATGATGAAAAATTTTAACTCGTTTGAAATATGTCCCTTGCACTACAATTGATCCTGCATACATGTATAAGAAATGAGAAATTAAAATTTTGTGTAAGCTGTGTATACAAATTAAAATGTGCACATGTGCATTTAAAATAAATAAATAAATTTAAACGGTCAAATTAGTTAAAACCTGTGGGAAAGGACATTCCATCGCTCATTTCAGATTTTGTTAGCTTCTTTCTCTCTTCTGTGCAACACAATAAATAATAACTAACACATTCTATATTTCCATCTTCTGCTATGACTACAAAAATATCTCCTGCAATTCGAAACAAGTTATAAATTTAAAATGTACTTGATTAAAAACTTATAAAATTTATTTACATACATGCACACAATATTTTTTAAATTAAAATATATATATATATATATATATATATATATATATATATATAAAATATGTATACCTTTTTTAATCAATCCTGAAATATGGTCATAATCAGCAAAAATCAAAGGAATGTCTTCAAAGATTTCGTCCTCATTTTCCTTGTATGTATCAGTAATATCTAGTGACACCAACTTCCATTCACTGACATATCCAAGCTCTTGGTTCTTGCAATCAACATAGTTTTCCAAAATGCAATCAAAACAAAAAAATGAATAATCCCTAGTGTACAATGTCCATGGGAGATTATCTCTACTCATGACACAATGCAAAGATCTTGTCCTCTCCATGCTTTTGCATCCATACATTGATCTTCTATCCACATCTACGAAATGTACATGTGTACACAAACATACATATATCAAGTTGTTTGTAAACATTTGAACCAAGAACATTTAAAAAAAAAAATATATATATTTTAAAACATTAAAAGAGATCACGTAGTGGTTATCTCCCAAAACACTCTATATGGAATGGGCCTGTATGTTGTCGATGATGAACCAAGATAATTAGGTTGCACAAAGTGTTTCTTACACCATTCAACAACATCATGTGCATCATCTATATGATCTCCTGTATAATTTATTTGATGCTTTCTTAGAGAACGTTTGATACAAGCTCCTGCACCATCATGTTCACCCTTTCCATGACCACTCTAAAAAATACTCCAAACATGTGGTATTTTGTTATTTCGATGATATCTACATGGTGCATAAAATAGCCTCGAATATTTGAATTATGCCGCACATCCATCAGACCAAACAAAATGTTTAACTATTGTTATGCCTCCCTTTCAAATATTCAAAAAACTTCTTAAAGCAATGTTGTACAAAGTGTGTCATGCTCCTTATCATCACTAATATAGAAGTGGTACTCTTTCTTAATGACATGATTTTCAAATGTACTATCAACACCATCCAAATCCATTTGTGCATGTCAATAACACACATGCACCATAATAGTGATTTGCTTCTAAAAGTAATACTTTGATTGAATCTCTTTTTGATGTGCAAAAGAGTTTTTCTACAAAGTCCACTACAGATATAATAGTTCTAGGTGGGAAAGTGTCTCTTAATGTTTGAAATTGTTGTGCTTGCCACTTGGAAAAAAAAGCATGGCATATGTATGGTTTATCAACTTACGAAAATTTTCCACAAATGTTTCAATAGGTATCTCCTCTTCTACATAATCTAACCTTGTAGACTCCTTTCCAAATTTTGTTTCAAATTTTTTGTACTTGTAACTCTTGCAATTTACCATCTTCATCTCTCAAAGGAAATTTAGCCAACTCCCCACATGTTCCACAAATTCCTTTTATGCAATTTATTTGATTGGTTGCATTATCATCTGATTTATCACATAAGATGGATGCTATGAATTGACTTGTTCGTTTAGGAGGAGCATTTTCATAACCATCACTATCTTCTCTAATATTTTGAAACACTTGATAGTACAGATCAAATTCGATATGATAACGACAACAAGAAGTTTTGAAGACTTTGTTTACCTTCACATAATATGGCCTTAACCTTTCAAACATGGTTTGTCCAATCTTTATATGAGGGTTTGTTTTAGTAAACAACACATATAATTCATGTTTTGTTGTGTCTAACCAATGTTTTACATAGAGATAATAACAATCAGGGCCAATCCTTTGCTTGATAACATCTCTACTGTATGATGAAGGATGAGTATTATCATTCCAAAAACTTGTCACCAAGTTCCTAACAACAACTTCAATTCTATCAGAGCGAGGAGCTCTACACATAATTTCCCAATTCCCTTATGAGGTAGTATCATCCAAACTCCTTCTCCTTTTCACGTATTTTGATATTGTCCTTCTACTAAAACCAAACTCAGATGATAGTGAAGAGATTTGTCTTTTTTGAGGCAATCTTTCAATTACTAAAGATGTCAATATCACTCTTCTTGAAATGGTCTTATCTATTGTTCGAGATTTTTTACCAATGTTCACCAAAATTTTCTTAACATTATCAACAATAAATTTTTGTAGCTGAGAAGTTTTCCTCTTTTGACTTGTTGTATCTATACCCAACAATTTCAGTGGATCTATTAAGTCTTTACGAGTAAGTACAATTGATAACAATTGAGCTTTCTCTAGTGTAGTATCAAGATTATTGAAATGAGACATTATTTCTTTTGCACTTTTATTCATTGACCTCCTTTTAGTATGTCTAGGTTCTTCACTGAGACGTTTCAACTCATTCACATCCATTTCAAGTAAATGATGTAAATTTTTATAAGAAATAGTCAAGTATAATGTGAAACGTTTTTCCATACGTGGTCATACTAAGTCACAATAAGACCTATTATGTCATATTTAAGACCTATTATAGCATAATAGGTCATAATATCACACAATAGGTCCTAATATATCACATAATATAGGTCTTATTATGACATAATAGTTCTTATTATGACTTAATATGATCACGTATGCAATAAAAATTTCACATTATACTGGACTCCCCTTAAGACCTATATTATGTGATATTAGGACCTATTATGCAATTATAGGTCTTAAATATGACATACTAGAACCTATTATGACATAATAAGTCTTATTATGACTTAATCTGACCACAGATGCAAAAAAACTTTCACATTATACTTGAGTCCCTTAAGACCTATATTATGCATATATTAGGACCTATTACATGTGATATTAGGACCTAAATTATGCGATAATAGGTCATTAATATCACATACATAATAGGCCCTAATATCACATAATATAGGTCTTAAGGGGACTCAAGTATATAATGTGAATTTTTTTTGCATATGTGGTCATAATAAGACCTATTATGTCATCACAGGTTCTATTATGTCATATTTAAGACATGCATTATCTTATATAATAGGTCCTAATATCACATAATAGGTCCTAGTATCACATAATATAGGTCTTAAGGGGACTGAAGTGAAATGTGAAATATTTTTGCATACACTTGAAAATAAAGTAGACACAATGTTTGTGCATTTGAAAGTGTTTGATTGTTTTGATCATGCAAGCACAAATCCTAGGGCTAACCGGGACAATAGTTGTTGAATCTCACTTGGGGGGTTACCTTGAGCTATGCAATTCAGAGCGGATACTTAGGTGCTTGACCTCACCGGATCCTCTCCACGACACTCACTTCTTCAGGGCAGCCAAGCACCAATCCCCATGAAAACTCCACGTGGCGAACTTTGTATCTCTACTAAGAACCGTATGTGTGTGAGTCGCTCTAGAGGTCCGACCTCCTGCCCCAACAACTAGAAGGTTCTGGGAATCTAACACAAAAAAGGCACTAGTAAGGGTATCCATTCAGGTGGGCATAAATCTGGCGACTTAACGTCGCTATGCCATTCCAGCACCCATTGCTTGCAACTTTCGTTGCAATCACTTTTATTTATAGTGGTTTGGAAGAGCTTGGATTTAGCTTGTTACCACTTTCGGTCGTTCCCTCTCACCGAGCCTTAAGATTGTTGCAGAATAATGCATCGTATTTCTCCTCTGAAGAATTGACTATGTTCTGTTATGAACATCAAATCTCTCTTTCAAATTCCTTCGATTACTTTCCACAAGGTAATGGATTGGCAGAATCGAGCAACAAGAACTTGGTAGCAATCATGAAGAAGTTAGTTGATGATAATGCCCGGAACTGGCATAAAAAGGTATATGAAGCCTTATGGGTGGATAGAATTACCCCTAAAAGAGCGATTGGAATGACACCTTTTGAGCTAGTGTATGGGATTGGTGCAAAAGTTTCCTTACCCCTAGAATTGCCAGTAGCCAAGCTTCAGACTGTAATTGAGGATTCCTTTTTCTAAAATGCTCTGGAGAAGAGATTTATGTATTTGATGAGGTTGGAAGAGGAAAGAGAGATGTTAGTGGATACAATTACTGAGCATCAGAATAGGGTGAAGAAGATATTTGATATGAGAGCTCGACCAAGAGAGCCACTCGGGAGGCAAGCTCCTTTCTAAGGATAAAACAAAAAGAGCCTATTTCTCAAGACATAAAAGACAAGTTTGTTAATTTTAGAGCACCAATTGAAGTGTTTGCAAAACTAAAAAGACACTTGGTTTCAAAATCTAAATTAAATTATATATTTATGGACTATCTAAATTAAATTATAAATTATAAATTATAAATGGGAAAGAGAGGGGTCCTAAAGATATAAATTATAAATTATAAATATCTATTATAAATGGACTTAAGGGGGGAGAGAAAATGTCAATTACACAACAAACAAGTTGGTGGAATTTGAAATGCAAATACACACATCATTTCAAATTAAAACAAAATTATTTTTAATTAAAACAAGATTATTTTTTAATCCTACCATTTCCAATTTATTTAATAAAAATAACATCATTTAGAATTAATTAAGATATAATTATTATATTATCAAATAAACACAATTTTCAGTACGTAATACATATACAATTAAATAGAAATTAGATAAAAATACATAATTGCATCATAATATCTTTGCCTTCTTTGTTCTCGATATCTCTTTTCCATTTTGGGTGAATAATTCCTTGAAGTCTTATTTTGCCTTCTCTTCTTGTTCCCCATGCTTTTAAGATAACAACCTTCAAATATCTTAAAATTATTACCTTCAAAATAAATTTCAAACGTCTTCTTTCATTCAAAAATGTGAATTGTTTTGATCATTTGTGTGTAAAAAAATGAAAAAAAATGTATATTTATATGACATAGTAAATTGTTAAAAAAATGGAAATTTGGGTCGGCTGGGGTTCGAACGAACATCGACCATTACAAAAGGCTGGGTTTGTTTGAACCAGGCCGTAATGTGAATGTTTGTGCCATTATTTTGCCTAGGGGGTTCCTCTATGGTTTGAGAGAACCCCCCTTCGTTCGAACCCCTGTTCGTACGAACTACCCTTTTTTGACATCTCTCCCCAAATTCTTCAGAATTCTAAGAAATTTTGGCCTTCAAACCTCTGGTTCAAGGCTCAAATGAAATAATCTTGATAACCCAAAAATATAAGATGGTAGTGCTTGGAGAAAGCTTTCCAATGAGTATACTTTTATTACATTGTGAATTTATTATGATCTTTTTAATTTTACGAAATATTGGTTTTTCACCGAACGTGAACTTCTCTGTTCAACGCATTGGGAAAAATAGGAAACTAATTCAAATAAATTCTAAAAAATATCTATGCCCTAGGTATTGATGTCTTCTTTCTAACAAAAAAAAATTGAATTTCGATATATAGAGAACAAGTTATGTGTTCAAACATACACCTATGTCTAAAATATAATTAGTCGGACTTCAAAACTTAATAAAATGAAAAATATTCAACATATCACTATCAAACCAACTGCATGCCCTGTATATTGATGTCACAAACCAAAATTCAAAAGAATTGAGTTTTTATCATTTATAGAAAAAAAGTTATGCGTTTTGGGAGGCACATCACTCTTAAAACTCTAGTTTGCTGTAAAAAACTACTTTTCGAGGGAGATGGAAAATTTTCAAAAAAATCTTCAAAAAAAATATATAGAATCTATAGACAAAATGCTACAAATCACTAATTTACATCATCTTCAAATTCTTAATAGTTTAAAATTTATAGTTGTCGGAAGTTGAAGATTATTTCAAAAATGTTCATCTTAGTGTCAAAAGTGGCAAAAAAGTGGGAACCATTATTGTGAATTCACCCATTGTAGACCATTATATCTACCTTCACTGTTTTGACCATGCTTTATTATGTAGCAAGCATTTTCTCTTTCTATAGGTGTCATCAAAACTGGTCATTTACCAAGCATTCCATATTGCTTCTTTTGACTTATCAAGACATGCTTATCACAATAGCATTTGTTCCTCATATGGATCTTTGTTCATTGCCTTAACCATTGGTTTCATCACAAAGTAATTTTGCATGAACAAAACACCATCTAGATTTGAGTGTACTCTTCCTATTTCACATAACTTGGTCTTCTCTCTATCATGTGCATAGTTTTCACTTCCCCATGCAAACTTAAAAAATTGTTCTTGTGATATAATTATGTTTTCTTCTTGCAATCAAATTAATGGAACCAAAATATAATAAGCGATGAAACAAGAAAGATAAATAGGATATGAAACAAATTTTGAGGCTTGAATCTTAGTAAAGTGCTTTGAAAACGTGTATGTATCGCAATGTACTACTTCTCCAATCTTAAGTGCAAGGACTGTCTTCCTCTATTCAAATCAGCATAATAATTGCATTTTACTATTTTTAGCTTTACAAAGGACCAATAATTGTCCATGAAAGACAATTTTCTCTTCTTCCTACGTAGATTGAGCATATTTATAATCTTTCTAATCTCTGTCCACTGTTATGACAATAGAATTCACAAGGCTATGAACTACAAACATATGACCCACCATTCTTCTTATTGTGAACTAGTAGTTAAATGTAGGAGATAAAAGAAAAGAGAGGCATTAATTCATTTCCCCTTATGTCCCAGATAATTGTTAGGACTGTGCTTTCATTATGCTTTTAGCATTGCTTACCCATGAATGAACTATCGTGGTCTTCCATAAAGACTTATGGTATCACTGCAAATGAAAGCTAAGTGTTTACAATCTTCCTTAGATTCTCTTCTATTATAAGATATCTCTAGACACATTTTACATATATTTTTTAAATATAAGTATATTATATTTTCCTTCTCTTTCACTTAACTCTTATACTTCTATAGTTGACCTGCCATAAGGATTTATGTATGACAATATACAAATAAATTCCCTAAGATTATGCATGATACAACAAGAAAGCTTTTGTTTTTTTACAATAAGAATGGATTTAATGCAAGATCACAGACTTGGCACAATTGAACCATGCCAACTCATCTTGGAGACTCTTTCCTCCTCTCACACACCTTAAAATTTCTCAATAATCTCTTAAAAGTGGATCATAGTTGAGAGGTACGTTGGAAAATAGGATCAAAAGAAAACTAGGGCTTTTCCTTCTTTGTGGAACTCTAACTACAATTCATAACCTAACTTGAGGGAGATTTAAGCATGACATGAGTTTGATGAAAACAAAGAACCTCTCCCTCCAAAAAACTCAAAACTCAACATGGCCTCTTCTGCTACTTTGACTAAGCCCAAAACTTTAAAATACTTATGAAAGGATGCACTGTGAGACTTGATTAATTTTAACAAGACTAAGGCCTGAAACTATCAATCCTTTCTCAAAAGGGATATAACACACATTTACAAACCATAAAATGTGCAATATTTAATAGAACTAAAACCTCATGCTGCAAGCTTATGACAATTTGGACCAAGTATAGAAATTGGGCAACAATAATATATAATATTAATAATATATTAATCTAATATTATTAATATTATATATTATATTATATTTTTTATTTTTTTAAAGATGTGGGTTGAAATGGATATCAATTAATAACTGATATTTGTTTGTAAGGAATATTTGTTACTAACCAATATCTGTTTTCCTTTGGGTTTTACCATGGGAGCATGTACTGTCTCCCAACCCAAGTAAAAAGTCAAAGCAAATTTTAGTATTTTTTGGAAAATAAAAAACACATTTTTTTTCACATTGCCACTTTTTGATCCCTTTGATCCTACACACACCCACATTTTCCTAAAGGATGAAAACTCATTGGTTGCAAATCGATGTTCAAGAATAAATTGGGTTTATGGCCCTGTTGAGAAGCACAAGGCATGGTTGGTCAAAAAGGGCTATTCCCAGGTGGAAGGAATTGATTAAGGGGAGATATTATCTCTTGTTGTGAAGATGACATCCATTTGGTTCTTATTATCACTTGCAACAACTTATGACATGGAATTCAAGTAGATGGATATGAAGATAACATTCCTTCGTGGTGATTTGGAGGAAGATATCTATATGTCACAACCAGAGCATTTCATTGAGAAAGGGAAAGAAAATCTCATTTGTAAGTTGAATAAATCTTTGTATAATTTGAATCAATCTCCTAGAATGTGGTACCAAAAGTTTGACACCTATGTATTGTCTTGAGAGGATAATTAGGAGGAGAATTCTCTTGAGAATTAGGTTGAGAATATGAAGTTGAAGAGTTTCCATAGATTGGATAGAAATTGATGCAGATCAGGGGTATGAATGATGTAAAAATCTCAATCAATAAATTGGAAGGGTATTTTGGCCATTACACAACATACTTCCTTCACTAACCACCATTAGTCCTTATAGCCCTCCTGAAGGGTCTATTCCCCCATAACTTTTGAGGCATGAATGATAATCAAAATTTAAGACCATTTTCGGATACCCTTTTTGACCTTATTTAATATATCCTACAATTAGGGTAGGTTGTTTTGTATGGAAAGGCCCTAATTTTGACTGTCCTATTTCTTGACCCTAAGGCATGGTAGTAACAAATTGGTAATTCGACCATAAAATTCAAACCAGACTTTATACCAAAATTATAAATATAGTTATAGATACAAATTTGGCTGATTTATAACATATCTTGAAATGGGTAGGGGGTGTTTTGGAACATAGGACTCAAATTTGGACCGTTCTCCCTCAAACTAGGCCTACTAGGGTTTCAGACTTGCACTTACAAAAATGATCACAATTTCTACAATATTCTTGAAATTTAACCAAACCAAAATAAAATGAAACTAGATTCATTTATCCTTCTTTTATCATTGGTTTCAAGCCAATAAAAGTACATACAAGGATGTACAACACGCTGCAACATGACTGTTACAGGGAAAATCTGGGAATTGCAACCACTAAAACATTCATAACTTCCTCAAAACTCAATGAAATTGAATGAAACAAAAAGGAACATAAAGTAGATGCTATTTTATTTCATTCCCAATTGTTTCTAGATTAATATCAATTCATAGAAACATGTACAATGTAAAGAAACAACAAGGTAATGTTCAGATTTGCAAAAAAAATAGAGGTATTTTATTATTCCAACTTCAAGATTGTCAATAATCACCATCTCCAACCATCTCTCTCTCTATGTTCAACCTTCCAAGTCTTATTTAAAAATATGCCAATGGTTCTCAACTAATTTTTGAGTTACAACTATCCAACTTCCCTCATTTACAACTTATGACTCTTCATATTCCATGTTTTGCAAATTTGACAACTTTTAGCAAAATGGACAACTTGTGTGACCTAACACTCCAATCCACCTAATGACTTGATATTGACTCAAACACACATGACATGGTCTTAAATGACCTTATTACTATTGGCATTGCACACTCCAATGAGAATTGTAGGTGATTGAAGGTATTGTCATTGATGGCAACCTTGCAATCCTATGGCACCGGCAAGCACCGACACCGACAGACTCTACACCGGCAGCGGCAATAATGTTTACCGGTACCCCAACCGATAGGATTTTGATTATTGTATATTGTATTTAATTGTAATATCTTTTTGTAAGCCGATAAGGCGTATTGTAATAAGAATCATATATAAGTATGAGATCTTGTAGATCATTTAAGATGCGAACATGGTTAGAATATTGCAGAAGTAATGTACGAATATTAAGGTAGATTTTGGAGTAAGGTTTATGGTTATTGCATGAGCTTAAACCGGTATTGAACCTGGCATAGCAGATGCTTTTTGTAGCAGTACATCATATTGGATTTTCATAATCCATTTTTTGTAAGTCAGTGAGAATTCCTTTTGTAATTAAGCAATGAGCTTTAGGCAGTTGGCCTTCCTGCATGTGCAGGCCCCTATTGTAAGTAATATCCATTCATTGGCTAGTGAGTGAATATTGTGGGTCACAAATCCCACCAAGGTTTTTCCCACACCGGGTTTCCTCATTAAAAATCTTGTGTTATGGTGTGCTTTCTATGTTGTGTTTATTGTTCATATTTATTGCATTAATTCTTGTTTACCGACACACTGATTTGGAATTCAATTTATTTAATAAGGTCATAAAATCTATTTACTAGTTAGATACTGATTCACCCCCCCCCCCCCTCTTAGTATCTTTGGGAATCCTAACAATTACATCAAAGACACAAAACTAAAACCAAAACGACGAAATTGCCTCATGGAGGCATGAAATCAACTAGGTTCTCCTGCATCATAAATTAAGAGAATTTGGATATCTGGAAAACATTGAACTGGGTCTATTAGGACTATATCAATTTGGAGGTGCATGATATCCATTAAGCTCATTCTAACTATATTTATATAAGTTTTATATTGAGTCGTAAATCTCATTGAAGGGTATAACAACACATGATCTCAAACCTCGAAAAATGAAAGAGGAAGAGGTGAGAATTTTTTTTTCTAGTTGTTGTTTGAAGAGAATGTCTATTTTAAAAGGTGAGTTCACGTTAGGTTCACCAAAATGTAGAGTATGAAAATTGAACCACTATGAAGGATAATCAACCCTTTGAGGATTCAAGTTTCAACCCTCCACTCAACTAATCTTTCAGGTAATTATGACCTTCAAGTTTACTTACATGTTAATTAGATGTGCATTTTAAGCATGCATAGAAAATATCTAAGTTATTTAGACTTCATAAATGGAGAGTGCAGACCATAGAGGTCTTCTAGACAACTCGATAAGCTCCATGTCCAAGATGAATGCACAACACACAGATGGCAACATGGTTCGTGAGTGTTCTGAATGGATAGAAAACTGGAATTACAATAGAAACAAAGAATGACCTACATAATGTTTTGATGTTTAAATAATGATGAAATGAGAGAAAACAGGTAAGAAAAGTAAGTAAATTGGAAGTATTAAATGCAATAAAACTATTGAAATCAAAAGAGGCAAAGGTTTAGTTATCACGAGAAAAGTTGAGTAAGCTCACAAAATTTCTCCAAGCATCTCCTTCACCTGTACCTACACACACAAGATTGAAGAGAAGGGTTGGACCACTGTATAGGACTTTTCCTCAGTCAAACCTATGTTTTGGTGTTCCCACCTCCACGAACAACCTTAGAGAAGATACAGATAAAATACATAAAAAAATGAAAGAACAATATGCTATTGAAATAAAGACAATATAAACTTAGCAACCTCAAAGAGTTCACCCACCTCAAGCATAAGAGCCCAACAACTTGCTAGTGCAAAGAAGCAACAAGAAAACCTCAAAGTAATAACAATCTCTTCACGTAATGAAAATGTAGCAACAAGATATCACTGTTGCGAAGGTAATGGTGGAATAACAAAATAGGTGAAGTGCTATGAGTGAGAAAATAAATAATGAAGTTGTAGAATGCAAGAGAAGTTGCAAAGCTTTGAATGAAGTTCAAAGATTAGAAAATCGAGACAAAAGAGGAGGTTTTAGCAACAACAAGCAACTCCCAACATGACTTCAGGTTGGTAGAGGTGTTACATTGCCCAAATGCAACAAGTCCAATGTCCCAACAACTGGTATAGTCTCATATTCTTGTGGGACCATAGAACGTCACATAGACATTTGGACAACGCACATACGTCCAAATGAAAAATGGACCTAACAGTAAAGAAATCAGGCATGCAATGTGGTAAGGTATGTTTGGGATGAGGATTAATATTGAAAAGCATAATTGTCTTAGTTGTAACTAAAGTGAAGGCTTATGTGATGCGAAATTGAATAGGATGCAATTTACGACATTACTAAAGCATGATCCAATTTTCAACATTATCATTTGCATGCCATCAATTGAATTGTGTGGAAAAGTATTCGATGGCCTACAAATATAATCTCATAAATTATGTCACATCTTTTTTTTTTTCCCAAAAATGAATTTAGAAAATCAAGAGTAGGGCCTCACCTCTATAGTGATGGATTTTATGTTGACCTATTTCCATTAAATGCTTCTGGTTGACCTAAGTTATAATGTATGACTTAAAGTTTCACCCTAGCTTACAGAGCATGTAGATGAGTGTATGAATAATTACAAGGATATTATATCAGCTTTGATACATTTTTAAGTATAAATGTGGACCTATAATTAGCTTTCACAACAAATTTGGTGTCACCAAGTTTATTTCGAGGAGTTAAAAAAAAATAAGGAAGGGTTTAGATACTAGATGTATTTTTGTCTTTATTTATTCCATTGTAACAACTTAGCCCTTTACCCTTCATATATGTTTATGATATTGGTGTGAATGAGGTGTATGATAAATGTAAATATGAAATTACTACAAATTAATTGAATGTTGCAACATCATATTAATATAAAAAAATATTATAATCTCAAATTCTTTAAAGTAAAAAAGAAAATTTCAATTCCTTTATCCAACAAAATTAAATATGAACAATATTTTTATTTTTTCATTAAACTTATACTCCTTTAAATTCTTAAATATTAAAAAAAACAACATAAATAAATAATTTTTTATATAAATTACATGTTTGTACAATTTGATAATTGGAATGAAATAAAGAACACTTTCTTTTCAAATTTATTTTACATGTAAGCTAACTAATCTGGATAGTTTAAATACATCTATCTAAAAGCATACCTATCTTTAGAAAATCTATATAAAAGATGTTGAGAGATATCATTCTAAGACACTTATGCAATAATAACTATTTTTTATTTAATAAACCCTTATTTTGTCACGACCCAAATTTAGACTAGTAATTAGACATTTATACATGATAACAATTTGATATTTTGATGACATTTGATGTTTGACGACATTATTTGTATTTGATACTATGATGCCATTTGATGTGTTTGGTGACATTATTTTGTGATGTTAGTTATGAAGCTAATTAATGCTAATAACGACATTATGTGATATTATTAACATAGTGTAATGTTAATTTTATTATGAAATTTTATGATCTGACGCTATCAAGTGTGAGGTGGATGCAAGATTGACCGTCGAAGGCGGACATATGAATGAGGAGGGGTATCCTAGCTTGTCGACAATGACTCACGAAATGTAAACCTGTGCAAACACCAATAACAATTAAATAAATTAAATTTAGAAAAATTATAATAACGAATTAATTATAAATAGATAAACAAGATGTAAAAATAAATTTTAAAACTTTGACGTTCGAATGTTAAATAATTATAATAAAAATTGAAATTGTGGTTTCCAAAAGGTAAAACTATTAAAATATGAATTTTAACATGTTTTTAAATTAAAACATGAGTTAGAAATTGATTGAAGGGTTAAACTCCCCTTGACTCCAGATTAAACTCTTGATTAGCTTTCTAAACTGGCTGGCTAATCTAGATCAATTTTCTCCACCTCAAACACCCAATTATCTCTTGATTCCATCCATCTAGATCCATGAATATTGGATCAAATTCCTCTGCCAAATGAATTAAATAAACGAAACCCAGCCAGTAAAGGGGGCATTAGATTTCAATCAAATTTGGGGCTTTCTTATTGCTTTTCCTCTCTGGATTTTCCTGGATTCTGCTATGTTATCAATGTGCAAGGGGCAACTTGGTCCATCTCTCTCTCTCTCCTACACCTTTCCCTTCCATTTTATTCTGAAATCGGCAAGTGAAATAGATTTGCCTGAGGAGAATCGCCACTAATTCTCCTCTCTCTCTTTTCTCCGAAGTTTGTCAGACTCCAAAGGGCATTTTGGGAAAAAAAATGACTTAAGTATGGATTGAAATCGATACTTTTGGCTTCCTTCAAAATGCATTTAAATCTCCACCCCTAACTATAACCCCGACTCAAATCTTTTTCATAGAACCCTAATTCTAATCCTATTTGAATAGTAATTGTAACTCTAATCAAACCCTCCTATAATCCTTACCCTAATTAAATCACAATCTTAATCGTAACTAAGTTGTCTCATTAGAGTTTGCATTATGATTTTATCATGTATTTTTAAATTGTTATTTTCAACATTGTTCAATTAAAATAAACAAATAAATAAATCAAATAATGTTAGGAATAAAATGTCTCAACCTTTGATAATTTCTAGCATGATAATTTATTTAGTTTCCTAAGTTTTTAAATTTTTTGTGGACTCTATTTGTTGAAGATAACTAAAGATAGAGTAAAAAATGGAAACTTGTAACAATTGGTGGAGTTTTGTTTGTGCATGTGCATGTGTTGAAAACTTTCCATGTGGCTTTTCTTGTTGTCCACTTCTAGAAACATGTTGTTTGTAATGTAAACTCTAATAAATATGACATTTTTTTTAGGAGCATAGCGAGGAGAATGAATCATTGTAGGGTTATGGTGTCACTTTCCCCCTTATAAGAGTAAGATGTAAATCTCTATGGCAAGACTTTGAGCTTGCAAATGTAGTGTAACAATGTTTGTAGCATATTAATACATTGGTTTGATGCTTTGGAGTTGGGTTTTTTTTAGTTAAAAGGGCTTTGCCACATGTTTTGGTGTTTCTTATCTTCTATCTATCTTTTTTATATACTTCTTCTTAAATGTTCTTAAAGTGTTGCTTTACATGTTGTTATGCCATCAAAGTTTACTTAGGTTTGCAATCTATGTTATCTTTCCTCTAAGGGTTAATATGATCCGAAATAAACTATGTTTTCTTTTGCTATAAACCCATAGTACTATGCTCTTGTATCAAGTTATTGAATAATTGGTTATGAAAAAAAAAGGACATTGTAAGGTGCATACTGATGGTTTTTTAGATGTTTTCCCTTTCAATTAGTATTAAATCTAAGATTTTTGGCCTGCTTTCTAGTCAATTGGATGTATTTGCATGAACTTGCATGTTGCTTGCATGTCAGTGCATGTGAGTTGCATGTACTTGCATGTCTTTGTACATGTTGATTCTATGGTGTTGAAGTCGAGAAGTCAACTATGACATTCTTGAGAAGAAAATCGACTAAGTATATATATCAAGGTCAAAGAAAATCGACTAAGTCTATCTCAAGGTCAACATAGAAACCGCTGGTTTTGACTCATTAGGAGATAAAAAAATTTGAAGCCTGTTCATTAGACCATCATCATCCACCCATTCGAATAAAAAATGAAATGTTTTTTATTCTCATAGCTTTAAAAGATATGAAAGTTGTATAGTCATCTTAAATATATAAAATATTTTATATAATCTAAATATCTCTCCACGAAAAACAAAAAATGATATCAATCTTGAATTATTTTATTTTATTTTTTTCAAATTATTTCATAATTTTAATTTTTATCTATGCACTTTATACCTTCACAATCACACAATGACTCAACTTGCTGCCATTATAAAACACCTATGGACATAATTAAAACCTTTCACATATTAAAAAAAATCAAATGCCAGCATGCTCCTTGGGAGAACAATATCCAGATGTGATATGGGAGGATTCCTAAGCATTTCCATGTGAAAATATCTAAACATACTGCCACGTTCACAAGGATCAAATTGTGGAACCGACATGTGTGCGTTTTTCCCACGCAAACTTTATCACACACTCACTACGATTACTACACGTGTTCGACGCGCACACCGACACGTTACGTCTGGAAACATATAAATATCCAATTTACATTCATAGCAACAGGCATAGGAGTTCGTAGAGACAAAAATTAAATTAGAGATATGGCGCATCTGATGGACAAGGCGAAATTATTTGTAGCAGAAAAAATTGTGGGTATGGAAAAGCCAACAGCAGATGTTACAGACGTTTCAGTAAAAGATGTGAGCAGAGATGGGATAACTTTAGACGCAGATGTGGATGTAATGAATCCTTACAGTCATGATCTTCCTATTGGCGAAATTTCCTACAAGATGCGAAGCGGAGAGAGGTAACCCATTCAATTTACTTTTTTCTCTTGCTTTTCACAATCATCAGTTTACTGATACTTTTTCCTTCTTTAGATTACATGGTGAATGTTGTTCTTGATCTTTGAGCAGAATTATTGCATCTGGAACGATTGCGGATCCCGGATCAATTATGTCAAAGGAGAAGACGCTCTTCAACATTCCATTTAAAGTGCCGTACGACTTTATGCTTAGTATTTTGAAAGACGTTGGGAAGGATTGGGACTTGGACTACCAGTGGGAAGTTTGCCTCACCATGCACATTCCTGTTGTCGGCAAATTTACTCTCCCGCTGTCTAAGAATGGGACTCTCAAGATGCCTTCTATTTCAGATATCTTTTAGAAGTCCTCATTGTTTGTGAATAAGATATGTGCAAATATTATTGGTTGATGCAAATAACTCTGTCCGCTTCGGAGCCCCCTTCCATGGAAGGAAATTAGTTGTGTTCACTATCCATTAGGGTTTAAATTTCACAGTTCAAACAGCCGGTGAATAATTGTTAATTTAGTGGTCTTGGCCATAAATTAATTGACAATATACTGGTTATTTACTTTAGGTGGTTCTAGTTTCTGGAGGATCTCACCTATGAACTCACCTATGAGTGTCTGGTTCCGGTTCTGGAGGATTTCACTTTTAAGTGTCTTTGACGGACTGGTTCTAGTTCTGGAGGACTTTGACAGACTGATTATAACAGCTTAGTCTGATATAAATGTATCCTTGGTCCTCATATTGTCATCATGCTGTGTTTTGACTGTCAATCTGCAGAGATGTAGATAATATGTAAGAAGTTGTTTCTATTAAAAAATTGGTTTACAAGTAGGCCCACTGGTCTGCTTTGGAAAGTTTGAAACCTCTGTTAATTTTCCTGCATACTTTCCCTCCAAAGTTTATAAAATTTAACGCAGAGGAATAAATTCTGTTGCAGAGAACCCCTGCCCTGACCATAACCAGGCTGCTTACAAATTTCTTTGAACTCGATGGTACACTGTATATTAAATAACACGGATTGATTGACTGCGGCCCCACATTTCACCAATAGTTATTTATATTATACAGATCATTGCGATGAAACCGCTACATTACCTTTAAAGGTCTTCCTCAACTCTCAATGCCAAAAAAACTCTGTTTTAATTTGGTAAATGCAGCCCACAAACTTGGCGCCCAAACCAGGGGTATTTGCATAATAATTATATTAACATGGACAAGATTAACAATGACGTCTGAGAAGAGAAGGAAAATACTCACAGCCTGCAGAATGCACAAAGACCCCAAAGATATGCACCCCTTACGTTTCATCATCTGTCACCAAGCAAAATCCAGCTATCGAATCCCTTGAAGAGAAGGAAAATACTCGCAGCCTGCAGAATGCACAAAGACCCCAAAGATATGCACCCCTTACGTTTCATCATCTGTCACCAAGCAAAATCCAGCTATCGAATCCCTTCAATCAATTTTTGTCCCTGGTGCTAACTAGTTCCTTACTGGAAGGAAGGGCAGCCATAATTAAAATGAAGAGCCCCCTTAAAAGTCGAGAATCTTTGCTACTTCATCGGCGATAGAATGTTATCGTACACTTCAGTTTGCTGATAATGGCGGTTCATTTAGGGTTTACGACATCCGCAAAAAGGAAGGGGTTCTCTTAAAATGTACGTCTGTGAAAAAAAGCTTAGTTTATCTGATATTTTATGTTATGTTGAGTTAGGGTTTTAATTAGGGGTTTTGGATACAACTAGATGAGTTGCAGAGTCCATTAGTGCCTCTGTTTTGGAGCTCTGACTCTTGGAAAACAATTTATAACGTTCGGATTCCATAAGCCTCTAGATGCTGTTGCGAATGGCCTTCAAACATCAAAACTTCCTACTGCATTCTCGTCCACCAAATATTCAATTCCTGAGAATTTTGAAGATGGGTTCAGTATGAAATTTCATCAAATTTTAGCTGGAAAGACTTTTTTAAGTCACTATGAGAATAAAAGCTCTGACCAAGAACTGTGATGGCAATTGACGATCAAATTAGAGGATGAATGGTAGAAAAGGCGACCAATATTTCACATAGTTCTGTTACCATGCATTATAATTTGTCTTCCAACACAAATAGTCAAATTAGTGTCATCAAATTCTATGGCACTTCTATACATTATCATAAAAATAGATGAGTCTCATTTTACAGCGAACAAGGAGTGTTGAAATTAATTGGTATCATGAAGAGAAACATTTGGTTGGTCTTCAGCATCAAATACTTACAGAGGAGTTCATGGTTAAGTACATTCATCATAACCCTCTTCACAAAGAAAATTACCGAGTTTTTATCTTATGAGCCAAATAATGTCCGATTCTTTTTCCATCTCTGTTGTTTTGCTTAGGTCAATTGTTCTTTAGCTTATGTTTTGCTGTATCTAGTTTTTTCAAACTTCAGGGATTTGCCATTTTCAAATTCCCATCAGCTACGTTATTGTACAGCCTGATTTGGACCCTCCATAACAATGATGATTGTAGAAAAATCCCATAGAATGTAGCAAAGATGAGCCACGAAACTACCTGCAAGAAAGGGAATACAGTCCCCAGATGCCAAAAAGGCAGACGTTCTGATACCAAAAATACAAAAATAACTTTTTGCAGGCACAAGATACGTAGGTACAGGGCAGCTGCACGGCAGAGTAGGAAAAGGAACTGAAATTCTTCCTCAGGAAAAACCCTTCACAGAGAGCAACAAAAAGCTGCCAAATGGCTTCTAGCTGTATCCTTTGGGTGAGACATCTAATTGTATACATAGTGACCACTCATTGGATTTGAACTCCAAAACCTCTCTTTGAAGGGTATAAATTTTCCGTCACTCAACCAATTCAAACCATATATGTGAATAGAGGGTAAAATGCTGAATGAATTCATCACTCCTAATTTTGATTCTTCTTAACATTACAAATTGCACCTTCACCAGGTGTCCTAATAGGAAATTGAAAGAGGAACATGTAAGGTTTATTTATTTATTTGGGTTAGAATGATATAATTTTTTAGTAAAAATTAATATATTATTTTTTGTAAAATATATTAATATTATTTTAATGTTTTCAATCTTTCATATAATATTTTTTTCTTTAAAAATAATAATGATATGATTGCAACACTAATTTCAATTGAAATAACTTTTCTCAATTCATGACATAATATTTTAAAAATGTTTTTTCTTTAGGTCAAATTTGGCTAGACTCTAAATACTTTATTACTATTATGGTTTCTTTAAGTAGTTTGGTTAAGTTTGTTATGATTGTTGATAGCTATGCTAGTATGTTGTGGAAGTGCTTATGGCCAGGCTCTTTTTGTTTACTACAGGTGCTTTTTGGTTTTTTATCTTCGTAGTATGCGATTAATGTGTTGTTATTGATTATCTACAAAGCCATGAAAAAAAGAAAAAAAGAGTTGACTAAGCCATGAAAACTAAGCCATTATTTATTTATGCAAATATTTTATAATGATATAGTATTAGAATTACTATCAATATGGTGTAGAGATCAATTATATAAGATTTTGTTTTTTTGGTAGATAATAAATTGTTAACATAAATAAGGTTATGTCTTAATTAATTCCACAATGTGGACCTATTTATAAGATAGCTTAGATTGTAGGTGTCTTTCTCAAAGTTAGTTATTAAATGGGGTCATGCACCTCATTTATATTTTGTGTCTTAGGTCACTTAATATTTGTTTCAAGTAGTTGTCTCATAACATAAGATAAAGACAAATGTCAACATCTTATTCAATTCTATCACGTGTACACATAATTAAGACTCATTTACATTTTGTAGCATATCACATAGCTCGTAATATCAAGCAAGCTCATTTCTTGCACACTCTCTTGCACAAGGTTTCTTATGTTTTTTGTATGTGATCTTTGGTATTGAATTTATCTTTAGCTCTTAGATGTTATCAAAGTCATAGCCTTGCAAAATCCTTCCCAAATCTAAGGGTAGAGCTATTGCTAGATGAGAGATTTTGGTGGTTTCTAGTAAAGTTGAGTATGCTTTTATCTTGCATTATATGGCGATTTGAAGAATGAGGGTTTTTTTAGAAAGTATCATATTTAGAATTTCTTGTTTGTGTGCTATTATTATAGGTTCATATTGGAGCAAATCTAAGCTCAACATTGAGTTCAAGGAGTCAAATAAAGCTAGTTTTGCATTTTATTTTGCTAAAGTAGACTTGTTAAGCAAAATATACAAGGGTTTGAAGTTGGGAGGAGGTTGTTAGATATGAAAGGTAGTTAATGAGTCAAATAAAGTCGGTTTTGCATTTTATTTTGCTAAATTAGACTTGTAAAGCAAAATATACAAGGGTTTGAAGCTGGGAGGAGGTTGTTAGATATGAAAGGTAGTTGAATATTTTAATAACTTTTAGCCAAAAAAGACCTTTCCATTACATTTAGAAGATCCAAAAACCTTAAGATTGATTATCAAATCATCAAATTTGGAAACTTTTGTCCTAGGCCTATAGAGTTTTTTTTTTGCCTCGTTACCATTTTGTAAGGGCCTACCTTTTGGTGGCGTCATTACCGTCATTGCTTGGCCTTATGAATGACACAACCACAACTTTTTGCTCTCCCTCGGCCACCACACAACCTAACTAATAGTAGGCTTCTTTTTCTTTAAATTTTTTATTGTGCAAGAGGTAATATTCAAAACTATCCACTAGCATGCAAAGTCTAAGATTTGGCCCTTCTAGAGTTTTCGAATTGGGCATTTTTTTAGAAGCCGTAACTTCTTGTAAAGTGTTAGTTTTTTGCAAATAAGATTGTATAGTTGGTTCTAGAAACTTTTCTTTTTCTATAGGTACATTTTGTTGTAGATTGAAGTGATTTTTCCCCTTTTGGACCTCCAAACTCATAACTTTTCACCATTTTATCTTGTTTTCATGATTTCAAAGATATTTGAAAGGTATTCAAGAGATCTATCATTCTATCCATGCACTTTTTCTAGATTCAACCTTTGAAAAATTGAGGTTGAAAATCTAAGGAAGATTCGTTGAAATATTAAAAAAATTTGTGTAAATTTCAAAGAAAATATTTTAAAAGTTTGTTGTAATTCTACAAAATAATTGTAAAATATTTAGTTTTATCAAAAATATTTGTAAATATTTGTCATTTTCAGAATTTTTTTTGTTTGGATCTATAATATTTAAGCATCTTAGACTCTACATATTCAAATCAACTAAGATCTACACTATTTTGGTATTGACTTTCTCTTTTTGGTAGTGATTTACTTTGCCATGAATTTTTGGTAGGAGTCCTTGTCTTGGTGTGATCTTTTTACACTTTGACTTCACATTTTGGAATGAATTTGTGCTTAACTTACCATATCAACCTCAGTTTTAGTGTTCATTTTTGGAAATTTGGTGTATTTTTTGACCTACAAATTTGGCCTATATATTTGATGGGCTTTCGTCCTAGTAATTTGGTGTTCAATAACAAGTTTTCTATTATTTGGTGTTTTTTTACATGTGAGTGACATTCTATTCTTCTTGTGGACTCTCCTAGGTAGATAAATCTCATTCTTTAGCTTTTGTCATTAAAATTTTCCTATACCTACCATTTCAATGACTGATGGTCTCATGGACATCACTAAAACTCATTCATTCAATGTGACTCTTCCATTTGATGTGTTTTATTTTAATTTTATCATTACTAAATTGACCTTCCACCTTGGCAGTAAAATCAATATTTAAATCTACAAATCAAAGGATTCCATCTATACATAAAAGGACTTGAGAATCTCTTAGGGCTCAACAATATCTGGTAAGTCAACCCTGGCTTCAACGTAAATTTTGGCACACAAATATGCTAAGTTAACCTTGGCTTTTCATTTTTTTGACATGAGTGTGAGAATTAATGATAGGCTTGGGTGGGAATTTGTTGGACAATAATTATTTTCATTTGCATTTGCCTTTCAACTTGTATTTTCAAGTTCTAGAATTGACTTTTCTTGAAACCATTCCGGTATTTGACACCTAAAGGTTCATTGTTTTAATGCTTAAAATTTTCCCTTAATATGCACTTCAAGCATGCTTTAGACAAGAGTGACAACCATAAATTTTGATGTGCCAAGAATGGACACTTGATTGTAGCCTTAGTCACATGGAGTTTTAGCCATTGGTTGTTTCCAACTCAGGGCTCAACTTTTCCTTATTTTCTCCATTTTTTTCCCCTTACATAATTTTCAAACACAATTAATTTGTAATAGCAAAATCCAAAAAAATTAAAGGCATTATAACTTTTTCCTTGCTAGCTCAGAGTTACCAAAACTTCTTTTTTTAATACAATCCAATGGATTTGATTTCAAACCCTCATTGTAAAGTGTCATTTTTACTCCAAATTGTATTGGCTATGCATTGCAACTATAAATTGTAGGGGGTCTCTTTAATACTAAATCAAGGAGGGATGTAGTTATGTTGTGTCTGGTGTGCTTCTACATTTCTTTAGGTATATTTTTTCAGTTTGAGACTAATTAAGACAATATGACAATTGTACATGTAATCATAAACTAAGATAAAGTTCCCTCTTTTTTTTTGGGAGGGTGAGGGGGAGGGGTTCATCATGTTGAAACTATAATTTCATCCTTCTATTATCTGACTTACTTCTTGATTTTTCTTGGAAACAAGGGATAAAATAATTACTACCATGAGTGTGGTCTATTGCCCTATCTCCTTAGACACATCCCTGAGCCACATGATGAATATCTAAAGAATAAGTAGTGTCCTAAATTATAATCCCTTACAATTTTGTCCTCATTTGGGCCCTCACCTTGGCTTTCATCTCTCGAGGTTTGATTGAAGCCCTGATTCTGCTCACACCATACACCAAACTCAATTTTTTCAACATACATACTTTCTCCCATAAGATTTTGTGTCCCTGATTGGTCAGGACCAGTGCGCTAGCGCCCTAGTCCTCAGGGACTAGAGATCCCTCGCTTTGGTCCTCCCAATCAAAGCCCATTTTGGGGCCTCTTAACAATCATTTGAAATGAGCGAGAATCCTGATCTCGTGTCGGCTCATGTCAAAAAATTAATTTATTTTTCGACCAAGAATGTATAAAAGGAGGTATACCCCTCTCATTTTGATATAAATTCAATCCACATCCATGAATTCAATCACACATATCAAGCATTCATTCAAATTCAAGTGAGCAAGCAATCAATCTTCTTTCAAGCATTGGAGCAGAAGTAAAGTCAAGATTCAAGCATTGGAGATGACATTCATGTTCTATGTTTTATGAAGACTACATGAAACCCTAATTCCTTGTGGAGACAAATAAAACTTGCATATTACTTCCTCTCAAGTTTCAAGTGTTCAAGTGTACCACAAGTATGAATTCAATTGCAATATTTGAAGACAATGATTGTCAAGTTTGCAAGTGATGATTAATTTTAATATATGTCTACTTGTGTCAGCTCAATTGATCACGATAATGTGAAAGTAGTGTATATAAATGATGTTTATACCCCTATGATATTCCCTTATGCTCCACATTGTGGTTCTTGATCTGTCTAGTATTGCTTGTCTATTGAAGTGGTTGTATGGAAGGACAAATGGTTGTCTAGCTAACCTAGGATATTTGCACCTTTTCTTTAAGGTTTGTGACAACATGGTGACGCGTTCTAAAATGTTTTTGGTCCTATTTATCTCTTGTTTTGGGATACATTTACTTCCCCTCCATTGCAAAAGTTTTTGGGCTAGCCTCTTTGTCTAATGCACATTTCATCTTGGCCGACATGGAGAATATTGTTGGTTCTTGTAGAGGATATAAATGAAATATCAAATTAGTTGCAAGTGTGTGGTCATTGTGGAAGTGTGCAAATAAATTCCTAATACATACTAGAGGAAGTGAGCCAAAGGTTGCTACATTTGAATAGGCCCAAAAGTGTGCTAGAGGCAATGAGCTGAAAGTAGCTAATGTGGTCATACTGAGTTATTGCAGTGAAGGTCAATTAATTATTCATGCTAATTTGAGGTTCAAACCTCCTTCTGTAAGTGTTATAATCATCGAGAAGTGAAATTCATTTGGTTGTAGCCATAAAATTATGATTCAAGGATTTGTTATTTCCTTGGGTTGATGCCCTAAAACAAAGATATAATTTTTTTTTATATTATTATGAGGCTAGATTTGGACAGTAGATCCAAGCAACATTCCCACCATGCTTTTTCACTTGTTGGTATTTCTACATAAATATCATGTCTCATGTTGTGTACTCTTCTCTTTCTATGTTTCAATTATTTCTAATCTATTTAGTGTAGAATTTGCATTATTTAAAGTGTTGAAGGGTTTTTATTGAATACCGATTCACCCCCTCCCTCAACAATTTAATATATTTAATAATTGGTATTAGAGCCAAGTTCCTTGGAAAAAGCCTAATAACTTGAGGAAGATCCGGGATGGTTCAAGAAGGATGTAAATTATACAAGGCACCTCAGTTTGATGGAAAAAATTACACTTCTAACAGGTAAGGATGGAATTCTATCTGACCTCATTAGGGTTTGGTAGTTGATAGTCTGTTGAGAATGGTTATACTCCTCCGTCTACTCCTCCAACTAATCTATTTGAGATCAAGGTATATGAAAACAATGCTAATAAAAGAATGCTATTTTGAGTGGATTAGCTGATGTTAAGTTGATAAAGTGATGCATTGTTGCACTAATAGGGATGTATGGGAAAAGATTAATGGTATTTATGAAGGGGATAATAAAGTCAAATAAGCTAAGCTACAGGTCTACAAAGGAAAGTTTGAAAACCTATTTTTTTTAAAAGATGAGCATATTGCTAGCTATTTTCTCTAGGTAGATGAATTTGTGAACACAAAAAGAGGTCTTGGTGAGGAACTGGTTATGATACAGAGGTACTTAGGTCTCTTCCCAAAACTTATAGTCCTGAGGTGTCTTTTATTAAGGAAGCTAGGGATTTAAATAACTTTTCAATGGATTGACTATTTGGTCCACTAATGGCTTTTGAAATGAGAGAATTTGATACATAAGATCCAAAGAAGGAAGCAACCTTCAAAGCCATTACATAAGAAAAGAAAGAAGCAGATGAACAAAGCAATGGTTATGGTGAAGAAGAAGCAAATTTTGTAAAAAAGTTGAAGAAAGCCACTGGTAAATACAAAGGTAAGTTACATTTCAAATGTTTTAGTTGTGAAAAAATTGGTTATTATGCTTTTTAATATCCTTTAAGGAATTAGAGAATAGCAACAAGAATTCCAAAAGACACAATTTCAAAATGAGTCTCTATTCCAAAGAGAGTTATTACACTTTAGATGATGTGGAACTCAATACTCTTGATCATGATAGAAAATAAATTCTTTTGATGGCCCTAAATGTTGGTAACAATGCTACTAACCCTAAAATATGCCGAGGAAGACTATTCTTAAAGACTCAAATCCTACTAAGATGTCTTGTACTCTGGAAGATGATAACAATGTTGAAAAGTCTATGATAGTGTGGACTACCTTTCATAGAAAAAAAGAGACAAACTCTTGGGTTATTAACAATGGTTGTTCCAACCACATGACATGTGATAGTAGTAAGTTCATCAATCTTGAGAAATTGAATGGAGGTG